>NC_047658.1:107121218-107443301 GCF_011762505.2 Arvicanthis niloticus | reverse complement strand
AAAAGGGCTGGGTCTAGGCCTTGTATTCCTAAATGTGTTATACAGGCACAATGCCCATGAGAGTATCAATATTCATCTCATTTTTATATTAATAAGAGGCTCATACCAATGAAAACCTTAAATTTGAAATCAAAGTAAATTTTGTACCATTTAAGAAATTATAACTTCATCTTGATAATAATTATACAGATTTCTACCAATAGGTTATGGCTATGCAATAAGTCCTAGCTAATCCCCCCTGTTTCAACAAAACCACTACTTGTCCCTAGAAAGACAGGCCATTATTAACCACATTAGTCCCCAAGCTCAGGGAATAGGGGCACTGACTCTTCTTTAACTTCTTCAAGCTGATTAAGGGCGTTGAGATTTTAGAAGAGGGGTGGGGGGAAGAGTAAGTTGATAAGCCTCTGTTGCTGTGTCTTCACTGAATCCAGATGGAATTCCAGGACATCGGAGGTTTGGGCAGGTCTGCTCAGTATGCTTGATGAGTAGATACACCAAGGCTGTGTATTCTGCAATATATAATTCTCAGAACAAGTTTTAGTATCAAGAAAAAAAAAAATTTCCCACCCCCAGGGGGCTGACATTTTTTTTAAAGATGTTGGTTCTGACGACTTTTTTTTTTACTTGTTAAAATTGGTTGTAGTATTTACGTTTCAGATTTTATCCCCTTACCCTACTTCCTCCCACCACCCAGAAACCTCCTATCCCATCCCCCTCCTCATGCTTCTATGAGGCAGTGACTGCACCTACCCCCCCTCACTATCTCCTCCCCGCCCTCACATTCCCCCCCCCACTGTGTGTTCATTTTTTTATGGGACCAAGAAACTCCTCTCCCACCTATGTCTGACAAGGCCATCCTCCCCTACATATACCTCTGGAGTCTTGGGTCCCTCCCTATGTGTTCCCAGGCTGGTGGTTTAGACCCTGGGGGGCTCTGGTTGTTTGGTATTGTTGCTTTCCACCTGGGGTCAATAACCCTTTCTGCTCCTTCAGTCCTCTAAGTTCTCCATTGGGAAACCCCTGATCATATCAGTGGTTAACTGTGAGCATTGTCCTCTGAGTGTGTTAGTCTTTGGCAGACTTCTAAGGAGACAGCTATATCATGTTCCTCACATTATGCACTTCCAGCCATCCACAACAGTGTTTAGCTTAGGTGGCTGTACATGGGGTGAATACCCAGGTGGAATGGTCTCTTGATGGCCCCTCCTTCAGTTTCTGTTCCATGTTTTGTTTCCCTATTTGCTCCCTTGAGCATTTTTGTTTCTCGGTCTAAGTAGAACTGAGGCATCCCCTCTTGGTCTTCCTTCTTCATGAGCTTCATGTGGTTTGTTGGTTGAGCCTTCGCTAATCCAAGCTTTTGGGCTAACATCCATGGAGATATGTTTGTGTAACTATCTTCTTTTGGGGTTTTTGGAAGATTACTTTCTTGCTTTTTCTAGGTTGTAGTTTCCCTCCTTGTGTTGGAGTTTTCCACCAATTATTCTTTGAAGTGCTGGATTTGTGTTGAGATACTGTGTAAATTTGGATTTGTCATGGAATATTTTGGGTTCTCCATCAATAATGATTGACAGTTTTGCTGGGTATAGTAGTCTGGGCTGGCATTTGTGTTCTCTTAGGGTCTGTATGATATCGGTCCAGGATCTTCTGGCTTTTATGGTCTCTGGTGAGAAGTCTGGTGTAATTCTTATAGGTCTGCCTTTATATGTTACTTTGCCTTTTTCCCTTACTGCTTTTAGTATTTTTTCTTTGTTTTGTACATTTGATGTTTTGACTATTATGTGGCGGGAAGTATTTCTTTTCTGGTCTAAACTATTTGGAGTTCTGTAAGCTTCTTGTATATTTATGGACATCTCTTTCTTTAGGTTAGGGAAGTTTTCCTCTATAATTTTGTTGAGGATATTTACTGGTCCTTTAAGTTGGGTGTCTTCCCCCCTCATCTATACCTATTATCCTTAGGTTTGGCCTTCTCATTGTGTCTTGGATTTCTTGTATATTTTGGGTTAGTAGCTTTTTGTATTTTGCATTTTCTTTGACAGTTGTGTCAATGTTTTCCATGGTATCCTCTGCACATGAGATTCTCTCTTCCATCTCTTGTATTCTGTTGGTGATACTTGTGTCTATGACTCCTGATCTTTTTTTTAAGGTTTTCTATCTCCAGGGTATTGTCCCTTTGTGATTTCTTTATTGTTTCTACTTCCATTTTTAGATCCTGCATGGTTCTGTTTAATTTCTTTTCCCGTTTGGTTGCATTTTCTTGCAATTCCTTAAGGGATTTTTGTGTTTCCTCTTTAAGGGTTTCTATCTGTCTACTAGTGCTCTCCTTAAGTTCTTTGAGAGTGTTATTTATGTCTTTCTTAAAGCCCTCTATCATCATCATGAGAAGTGATTTTAATTCTGAATCCTGCTCTTCTGGTGTGATGAGGTGTTCAGGGCTTGCTCTGATGGGGGAGCTGGGTTCTGATGATGCCATGTAACTTTGGTTTCTGTTGCTTACGTTCTTGTGCTTGCCTTTTGCCATCTGGTTAACTCTAGTGCTGCCTGTACTTGCTGTTTCTGACTGAAGCCTGCCTTTCCAGTTATCTAGCTTGTGTCTGATCTCCTAGGGGTCCAGATGTCTCTGTGATCTTTTCCAGCTGCACTGATTACAGTGGTACCTCTAGGATGCCTCAGGATATGGTGCCTCCAAGGTAGTAGTCCAGCTAGGTGTCTGCTGTTCTGGGTGCAGTGTCTCCTCTAGAATATCTCAGGATATGTTGTCTGATGCTCAGAGTTCAGTTGTTCCTCTGTGGCTCTGGGTTGAGTGGACCTTCCAGTATGTCTCAGGTGGAATCCGGGGTCCACACAACAGCAGACCTGGCAGAGGTCTGATCCAGGCCTCAGATCTGAGAACTAGTTTCTAAGACACTGTCCAAGTTAGAGCACCTGGGATCCCCACTTCCTCTGGGTTCTTGGAGGTTGGGGGCAGAGCTGCCACCCAAGATCTGCTCAGTGCTCTGGCCCAGACCGGAAGGAACCAGTGTTCTGCTAAAAAAGTATTTTTAAAATGAAGAAAAAGAAAAAGGCAACGGAGCCAGGCAGTGGTGGCTCACGACTTTAATCCCAGCACTTGGTAGGCAGAGGCAGGCGGATTTCTGAGTTTGAGGCCAGCCTGGTCTACAGAGTGAGTTTCAGGACAGCCAGGACTACACAGAGAAACCCTATCTCGAAAAACCAAAACAAAAAACAAAAACCAAAAACCAAAAAAGGGCAATGGACTTGAATTGGCATAGCTACTGGGGGACAACCATCATTAAAAAAGGTAAAACAGCAGGACATGGTGGTGTAAGCCATTAATCCCATCACTTGGGAGGCAGGGGAATGGGCCAGGGGATAGGGGATTGTAGGTAGGGGTAAGGGGGTAGGAGTAAAGGGTAGGAGGTAGGGGGTACAGGGCCAGGGCTAGCGGGTAGGGGGCAGGAGGCAGGCAGATCCCTGTAAAGTTGAGTCCAGCCTGATCTATAGAGTAAGTTCCAGAACATTCAAGGATACATTGAGAGACCTGTCTCAAAATAAAATAATATGAAACAAAGCACAAATTGAAAACAAAAGAGAAAAAGACAAAAAGATGTCAAACTCACAGAAAGCAGTTGCAGCAACTGTGGGTAAGTTTGCGATTGTTGAAACAAAATGAAAATAGGAATTCACATCCTTGTAGTTTCTGAGTGAGGAACCATCACTCACTGGATCCAAATTGTTTATCACAAATGAATAAATTGTCAAATGAGGTCAGGACCAACAGCGGGACATTGTTAAGGCACAAAAATGAAGGGATTCAGGCTGGGTCATTACATGGGCAAACCTTGAGTGAGTCAAGGACAATGGAGCAAGTGAAGAAACCTATGACTCTACACATGTGAAGCACACAGAACAGACACATTCAGAGACATAAAGGAGGAAGAGGCTGAGACCTGATGATTGCTTTGATTTAGAGGCCAGCCTGGACTAAAGAATGCATCTGAGGCATTAGACCTCTCTGAACCCTGCCCACACCCCATGTTTTGCTGGTGATCGCCAAGGCCAGACAACAGTTCGACATCGCCACCTGCAGGCCGCAAGGGAAATGCCTGGGTCTCAGGCAGATCTCATTTTATGAGTTCAGTATTCCTAGACATTTGCAGCAAAGAGGTGGATTTCTCCTCCCTCCACAGCATCCTGTTATTATTTTTCTGTTAACCAAACAGACTCTCAGCATCTCCTGACTCTTCCTTGGCTCATGCCTCAGCTAACACTTTGGAGAACAAGGTTGTAAAAGTGGTTGTCCCTCCACACACCTTTTCTCCTCAACCCTTTCCCTGAGCAAACCCCACAGGTCCTGCAACTCTCAGGTCTCTCCTGTGTCTCCTGTTTTGTTTTGCTCACAGGCACAGTCCCTGGCAGGCTGTAGAAACACAAGCTGTGTTGTTGTGCAAGTGAGTCTAGTGGTTCCAACAGTCAGGAGATGGATTTACCCTTGTGACATTTAATTTTGTTGTTTAATAGAGTTGATTTGGCCTTATGCCTGGGAGCAGTGGCAAGACTGACTGGCCATGGTGGCAGGAGCCAGAAGCTGGGTGTTTATATGTTGTACCCCAAGCATGAAGCTGAAACTGACATTTTAAATTGAAATACATTTTTAAAAATATATTTATGTGTATGATTGTTTGGCCTGCATGTGTATGTATATCTATATCTATATCTCTCTATCTCTATCTCTATCTCTATCTCTATCTCTATCTCTATCTCTATCTATGTACTGAATGTGTGCAGGGTGCCATCAGAGGTCAGAAAAGGACTTGGAACTAGAGTTGCAGATGGTTGTGAGCATCATGAGGGTGCTGGGATTACAGCCTCTGCCAGAGCAAACAAGCGCTTTCCCCCTTAGCCATCTCTGCAGCCCACAGTGCAGACATTTTGAACCTTATAAGCAGTTTGTATATGTATCAGTTTTAAGTAATACATATGAAATAAAAAATTATCTTAATAAATTAATATGAACACCCCCAATCTTTCATTGATCTGATTCTGTCCATGTTCAATCCTGCCTCAGTCCTCCGTGTCCTCCACATGTTTGTCTGTGAATCAATGTTTAATTTTCCATGTATTGAAAAGTCCTTTGGAATTGTCTTAGAAGCCTTACTAAAATCTGTGGGAACTGGCATTGGTTAAAAAAAAAATCAACTTTTTTTTTTTTAAAGTTCACAAATGCAACTATTGATGGCTTCATTAACTTTTCTCCAGAATATTTTGTGCATTTGTCACATGTCTTATAGCTGATATTTCTGATGTTTCAGAAGCTGCCATTGTTTGGCATATTTGGATATTAATCTTATCCAAAAATACCCTCAAGGACATACTTAGAACAGTAAGGATTGAATGAATGTCTGATGCCAGGATGAGTCATCACAATGTTGAATGTGTCTTCTTGCTTTGGGCTCTCTGTGTGCACAATAAGGTGTTAATGGGAATGCTGGCATCTAACAAAACAAAACAAAACCCCCCAAAAAACCCTTGACCTAATTTGCAGCTTATCTGTGTACCTAAAACCTTTTTAAAATCAAAACAAAACAAGGCAGGCGGTGGAGGCACATGCCATTGATTCCAGCACTTAAGAGGCAGAGGCAAGCGATCTTTGTGAGTTTGAGGCCAGCCTGGTTTACAGAGCAAGTTCCAGGTCAGCCAAACCTACAAGGAGAAACCCTGTCTCAGAAAACCAAAAGAACAAAACCAGCAAACAAACAAACCCCCAACCTTTTCATGACCCCAGAGAGATCTGAAGCAGGAGAGATTTGCTTGCTCCTCTTAGGTAGCAGTACCACCTGGAACAGACCACACATGGCCAGTCCTTTCACCGAGAGTCTCAGACAGCCTTAGCAGTAAGGACATCTGTCAATATCCCGCAAGGAAATGGGCTCAGACTTGTGTGTCAATAGTGAGGGCTCTGCTGGGAAGCAGAGCTGGGGCTTGGACCTCAGGCTTAGGAGGAGCACACAGCCCGGCAGACACTGAATCACCTGTTGGACACGAGAAGGGACCCAGGTTACCTGGATTTGTCTCTGCCTCACAGAAACACAGAGTTTGATAACCATGCTATGTTTAGTTGCTGGGTTGGTGGCCACTTGGTGCACAGCACTGGTTTTCCCTGGTACCTCAGGTGTGCATGACTGTGGAAGACCGGATGCTCTGCTTCTGCAGTGCATGGTGCATCTGTGTTACATCAGACACCATTTACCATGGCAAGCAGAAAGGAGGCTCTATTGGGTGTTAATGCAAAGTGAAAGGACAGAAATCTACCCCTTTTTATGTCTCACTCTCCCTAACTGTGTCCTTTCAGTCAGGAGTCTGCAGCGCCACAGAACTGGCAGGAGGAAGAGCAGGAGGAGGAAGAGGAAAAGGAGAGAGGTAAGTTAATTTTAGAAACTGGATTCCTTGATTATGGGACTTCGGGGGAAGGAGCCCAGAGCCTGATGGGAAGCTGGCAGCTAGAGACCCAGGGCAGTCCTAACTTTGCACCTGCACCCGAAGTTGTCTGGAGGTAGAATTCTCTCTTGCTCAAGGTTACATCAGACTTTGTTTTACTCAGGGGCTTCAACTGGCCACAAGAACCACTCACACTATGTAAGGTTGTTTGCTTCATCAAAGCTCACCAACTTGCCTGTTAATCTCACCCCCAAAACAGTCTTGCAGAGACATCTAGCTTGACCAAATATCTCAACTTCAGAGTCCAGTCAAATTGACACCTAAAGTTAACCATTACATTAACAAAACAGACAGGGTTTGAAGCTCGGTGCCAGGTCCATAGGGCATGTCCTCGTGAAGAGAGCTTGAGTCAGTTTGTCCTTCGTGAAAGGAAATCATAGCATACACGTACAAGGGTCGGAAGTGCTGTGCTGAAAACCACAGTAAGAGGCTAATGACAGGCTGGGAATAAGGTTACCAGAGACAGAAGGCCACAGCTAATGATTAGATACACTGTAGCAGAATAAGGTTACCAGAGACAGAAGGCCACAGCTAATGATCAGATACACTGTAGCAGAATAAGGTTACCAGAGACAGAAGGCCACAGCTAATGATCAGATACACTGTAGCAGAATAAGGTTACCAGAGACAGAAGGCCAGCTTACTAGATACACTGCCGCTGAGCAAGCCAGGCAGCAGAGGAAAACCATGCAGAGGCTAAGAGCTGCTTTAAATTTTTGTTGTTATTGTTTTCTTTTTTGTTTTTGAGACAGGATTTGTCTTTGTATCTCTGGCTGTCCTGGAACACACTCTCTAGACCAGGCTAGCCTCAAATTCAAAGATTCATCTGTCTCTGCCTCCTGAGTGCTCAGATTAAAAGTGTTTGCCACCCACCACTCAAATATTAAATACATTTTAATGTTTGACTTTATCTTTTACATTTTATTTATTTATTTATTTATTTATTTATTTATTTATTTATTTATTTGGGGGGCATGCACAAGCCATAGAATACCCGTGGAGGTCAGAGAATAATTGTGGGAGTCTGTTTCCTCCCTCTACCAAGTCCCTTCTTGGTAGGGACTGAATTCATCAGTAGGCTGATCCATCTTTCTGGCTATTGTTTTAGAGTTTTGGGAACAGGATCTTTCACATCTAGGCTGGCCTCTCTATGTAACTAAGGATGGTCTTGAAACTATGGTCCTCCCCAGTGTTGGGATAAGTATGTATCACCACTGGGGATGTCACTCAGAGGTTTCCACATGAAAGTCCTTAACCAAGAGATTCTGTGTCCCTCCCTGGAAAGGCTCATCTTACTGTGGGGTCTCCCTATGTGATCTCAGTTGCCTTTTCAATGTCACAGTGCCTCGGTGTTTACATTGTATCAAGTAGGGCTCCTATCTGGATGACTGGTGGGCATCTTCATTTGCTGAGTGCCTGTTACTCTTCTGGTTGATTTGACAAACTCTCTGACAACAATGGTTTAGGAAGGAAGTTCTTATTTTGGCTCAGAGTTGGAAAGCACAGTGCATCATGATGGAAAGGCTTGGCAACTAGAACAGGAGGCAGCTTGCTATGTTCATCCAGCCATGAAGGCTGCCGCTCAGTTGCCTTCCTCCTTCATTCAGCCTGGGCCCCAGTCCATAGGAAGGTGCAGTCCACATTCAAAGCAGATAGACCTTCCTCTTCACTTAAACTGTTCTAGAAACATCCACACAGCCGGGCGGCGGTGGCGCACACCTTTAATCCCAGCACTTGGGAGGCAGAGGCAGGCGGATTTCTGAGTTCGAGGCCAGCCTGGTCTACCGAGTGAGTTCCAGGACAGCCAAGGTTATACAGAGAAACCCTGTCTCGAAAAACCAAAAAAAAAAAAAAAAAAAAAAAAAAAATCCACACAGACAAACCCAGAAGTATGTTTCTACAGTGGGTCCAAATCCAGTCAATAATTAAGATTAACTTTCACAATGAGGAATTTTTTTTTTTTTGACACAGTGGATTGTGTACATTGGAAAGTAGCTGATTAATTTAGAACCCATGGGAAGCACCAAGTTTTTCATTAATTATGTACTTATTGTTTGCATCCACATGTGTGGTCACTGTGCAGACACTGAGGCCAGAAGAGGGCTTCAGACCCCTCAGAGGTGAAGTCACAGGCAGTCTTGGGGTACCAGGCTTGTTACATGGGTGCTGGGCTCTGAAGTTCAGTACTCGTGATTGTGTAGCAAGTGGGTTTTTTTTTTTTAAGATTTATTTATTCTATATATGATGAGTACATTGTACCTGTCTTCAGACACACCAGAAGAAGGGATTGGATCTCATAACAGATGGTTTGAGCCACCATGTGGTTGCTGAGAATTGAACTCAGAACCTCTGGAAGAGCAGTCAGTGCTCTTAACCGCTGAGCCATCTCTCCAGCCCAACCATCACATCTTATGTAAATGAAAACAGTGATGGGACTTGTGCAATAAGCCTCAGGCCTATAAATGTAGTAGTTGTAAATGCTTGCAGGAGAGCCTGCTGTGCCCAAGGGTGGTCTGCTCAGCCTCTGCACGGAGTACAAGGGTCCCCTTTAGCTGACTTCCAGGTGCTGCTGGCTTTTTTCAGATCCCACATTCTGGAAACCTGTTTTATAGATAGGAGCCCAGTGTCAAGCACACGGTAGGAGACTATCAGTGACCTCTGGGCACCCAACAGGTAAAGCATCCCTGTGGAGTGGAGTCTAAGGGAACACTACCCCATTCCTCTTCATTACTTTCCCTTGCAGCTCCTGTACTTCCAAATCTGGGCACAAGGTGGTGCCCTGTGTCCATGATTGTACACTCAGATCTCCAGGGGTCCAGCAAGCAGAGGTGAGCTTCATTTTTACAGGAAGGGTGTTCAGGCTCAAGGCCCTCCTAGAACCTGGGTATAAGGACAGGGCCACGGTGGTGCCACATGCATAAGTTTTGTGTTTGAATGCCAAGGGCAACTGTCCACCATACACACACCATACAGAAAGGCATCATGTTCAGGCTAAGCTAGGGTCGGCTGGCCTGTTCTGAGACTTCTCCATGGCTCAGTTTTCTTGGCTGCTCCTTGGGGCCTTCATTTCTATCCTATACTGCACCTCACTGTTTTCTCCTTCTCCAGACAAGATTGTTTTCTTTAAGTATAAAGGCAGACCAGGGAGGAGAGGCGACCACTTTACTACTCAGAGTAGTAAGATAAAGACCACTTCAGTGCCGGGCGGTGGTAGCGCACGCCTTTAATCCCAGCACTTGGGAGGCAGAGGCAGGTGGATTTCTGAGTTCGAGGCCAGCCTGGTCTACAGAGTGAGTTCCAGGACAGCCAGGACTATACAGAGAAACCCTGTCTCAAAAAACCAAAAAAAAAAAAAAAAAAAACCACTTCAGTGAAGGAATGAAGAGGGTGGGATTGTGCCTGGAGAGTTCTGGAAGGTCAGAACATCTGGGGAGGGTATGGGAAGGGAGTGGAGGGCTGTCACTGGTGTGACCACCTGGGTTCTAGGGCGACCTGTGGATTCTCTGTGTAGTGTCTGCCCCCTCCAACCCTGCCCTCACTGAGGCCTCATCTACCATGGCTGGGCTAAGAGCTGTCGGGAAGCCTGAAGCAGTGGAGGGTGGTGGATCTCTCGACCCCATAGCTCCTTTGAAGTACCTTTGCAGTGCTGTACATCCCGACCTGGGCTTGCCCCTACTACTGTGTCAGTAATCAAGAGCAGGGCAGGTCACATGGAAACATGCTTAGTCACTTGTAACTCCAGCCCAAAAAGACGGAGACAGGGACTCTCCAGAACAAGCTGACTAGCAAGACCAGCCACACAGAAAAGCTCTGGGCTTAAGTGATAGAGTCTATCTCAATGAATAAAGTAGAATATGACAAAAGGATTTCAGATATCAACTCTGTGTTCCAGATGTCTTTGCACAAACATGTGAACATGCACACACACATATGAATGCATACTACACTCATACATAAATAAGAAAATTGCAAAATAAAGAAACAAAATAAAAAAGGCTTAACTTACTGTTAAGTACCTTTGGCTAACTGCTACTACTTCTCTCGGCTTCCTGTTCTGCTCTTCCCCCTGCACTGTGGCCCTGGGGACCACCTACTCATGCTGGCCACACACACTTTTCAGTTCAGCAAATGTGTCAAGTTTCCTTGTCCTCCGTCCTCCTGCATCTCTTCCCTCATTCAAGATTACACAGACACTCTTCCATTGGGAGGTCTATGATGCACCTTAGCCAGCAGACAGAGAAGCTCATTGTGTTTTTCACAAACAACACTGCAGTGACTCAGATCTCTTCTGCCCTGTTTCTGGGAGAGCAAGCCTGGCCTACCAATGTCCAGTCTATGCCTAGACCCTCTTGGGTATGTGGTGTGTGTGGGGAAGAGGCTTAGTGAATCCTTGGAAGAGTAGATGTAGCTGTCCAATGGCCACAGTCAAACTGGGTTCACCTGAAAGGAGGGCTGGAAATAAAAAGGAGACATAGGGGCAAGAGAAACATGGAGCCAAGACAAAGTATTCTGCTCAAGGCTCATTTATTGAAAGGCCATTGTGGGTATATAAGCACAAGCAGTGGAATGCAGCTGGAGACACAAGTGCCTTGGAGCTGGGGACACTAAACAAGAAGTCCAGGATATGTCTGAGAAAAACAGAATATTTATTTATCAGATATTTATCAGAGTATGCTCAGCTGTTGTAGGCTGTCTGCAAAAACCTCATGCTAGAAAAACAAGTCTCTTGTCAGGGTGGAAAAGTATCAACCTACAAATATATGGCCTGAGATGGCTACAAAGATGATAGCTGCTTTCTGCTAGGAGCTGGCTCCCAACAGTAGACATGGGGTGTGATGGTTTGTATATGGTCGGCCCAGGGAGTCTACATTATTAGAAGGTGTGGCCCTGTTGAAGTAGGTGTGGCCTTGTTGGAGTAGGTGTATCACTGTGTGTGTGAGCTTTAAGACCCTCATCCTATGGCCTTGTCGGGCACAGAATACACAGCCTTGTTGTATTCACTCATCAAGCATACTGAGCAGACCTGCCCAAACCTCTGATGTCCTGGAATTCCATCTGAATGCAGTGAAGACACAGCGTCAGAGGCTTATCAATTTACTCTTCCCCCAACCCCTCTTTTAATATCTCAACGCCCTTAATCAGCTTGAAGAAATTAAAGAAGAGTCAGTGCCCCTATTCCCTGGGCTTAGGGACTAAGGTGGTTAATATTTGTCTGTCTTTCTAGGGAAAAGCAGTGGTTTTGTTGGAACAGGGAGGATTAGCTAGGACTTATTTCATAGCCATAACCTATTGGTAGAAATCTGTATAATTATTATCAAGATGAAGTTACAATTTCTTAAATGGTACAAAATTTACTTTGATTTCAAATTTAAGGTTTTCATTGGTATGAGCTTCTTATTGATATAAAAATGAGATGAATATTGATACTCTCATGGGCATTGTGCCTATATAACACATTTAGAAATACAAGGCTTAGACCCAGTCCTTCTTTAACTTTTTAACTGATTTGGGACGGTTAGCCTATGAGTTAAGGGACTATAGCAAATTCATGGCTTTGAGTTTATTGATAGGGTGTTTTCCATATTTTATTTAGAAATAGCTGAGAGGAGTTAACAGACAACAGTCCAGGTTACCTTACATGGATAGTTGGTTTTCAAAACATCAGAAGTCCATAGAATTGACGTTACAAATATTTCTATATTAATGTTCATTTTGATTAGAGACCTGTCTGCTCCTGATAGCTTCCTGTTGTGGATTCTAAGAAGAAATTGAGCATCCTTGGAGTTACTCCATTGTGTGGTGACAGCCACTAGGCAAGATTTGCCTCTTTCCATCTACAGACGAATTACTGTCCAGAAAAGGACACACTTGCAGAATAGTTGACTGATTATATCTGCCAAGACAGAGTAATCAGCCCTTAATAATTCTGCATCACTAAGGTCTGTCAGATGATTCTGGGCTAGAAGGCTGAAGATTTGATGCTCCAATGTTCGGTAGTATAGGGGCTTTCCAGGTGTTCAGCGGTCTCTATAAATTGGCTAAGTTTTAGAAGCTATGCTTAGTGCTTCCCATAATTTCAGTTAACTCAGTCATTCTGGATCTCTGATAGGGTTGAAGAACTATAGTCTCATAGCCAATCCTAGCTATTTACTTTGAGAGAAAAGATCTGAGTGGATGGTTTTCAGCTGACATTCATTCTAAAGCCAAGAAAAAAAAAGCCAGGTTCAAAACTAAGTGCTTTAGTTAGGAGAGATGACAGAGGTTCTGGTTAGTCAACAAAATGATGGACTGGGTATTAGGACTATCTTGTACCTCACTGGTACAATTAGGAATAATTATGTTCTAATTGCATTTTGAGAGAAAAGTTTTATTTTAACAGGAAGGGTGAAGCTAGGTGATGAGAGAGAGAAAGAGAGAGAAAGAGAGGGGGGCATGGAGGCAGATGTTCATGTGTCTCCACCAGTCAAAGATAGTTTATATATCTAGGTTGGGTATTGGGTTACAATTCTGATTGAGCATTACCAAACTTATAAAGCCTTTGATTAACATTTAAAAAATATATAAAAGCAAAAAGGAAAAGGGGGCATGGGACAGGGGTTTTCTAGGGAGGGGAAATGGGGAAAGGGGATGGCATCTGAAATGTAAATAAAATATAAAAAAATAAATAAATTTAAAAAAAGAAAAAAGAAAAACCAAATCCCCGCCTCCCCATGTACCTCCCCGCAAAGACTCAAAGCTATGGCACTGGGGACAGAGATGTTGTGGAGGAAAAGTACAGTATCCTATTACATGACTTATTTGTCCAGTCTCCTAGCTTAAGATGAGCCTGCCATTCCTGGGCCTGGCAGAAGAATGACACACCCAACCAGAATGCGTGGGCTCCACCACACCTGTAGATTCGATTCTTTTCTTTCTTTCTTTCTTTCTTTCTTTCTTTCTTTCTTTCTTTCTTCCTTTGTTTCCATTTTGGTTTTTCAAGACAGGATTTCTCTGTGTAACCCTGGCTGTACTGGAACTCACTCTGTAGACCAGGTTGGTCTCGAACTCAGAAATCTGCCTGCCTTTGCCTCCCAAGTGCTGGGATCAAAGGTGTGCATCACCACTGCCCATGTAGATTCTATTCTTTTGACCAGGAGGTTGTTATTCTAACAAGAGGACAACTTTCATGAGTCAGTTCTCTCCTTCCACTATGTGGATCCCAGGATCAAACTCAGAGTAGCAGTCTTGGTAGCAAGCTCCTTTACCCACTGAGCCATTTTGCTGGCCCCATTTTTATTAAAAATTTATATACTTAATGTAGTCAGGGTTTGTGCTAGAAGAGAGGCTGTACTTGGTTTTATTGTTTGTTTGATTTTGATTTTTCAAGACAAGTTTTCTCTGTGTAGCTCTGGCTCTTCTGGAACTCACTCTTTAGACAAAGCAGACATTGAACCCACAGAGATCCACCTGCTTCTGCCTCCTGAGTGCTGAGATTAAAGTGTGTGCCATCAACACCTGTTTGAGACATAATTGTCGAGGAGTGCCATTAAGGGGAGGACCACTCTGCCCTGGAACAAAGAGAAGGGTGTCTTTAGGATAAGACCTTACGCAGCTAAGCTTCCAATTAATGAATTTTCTGTTCCTAAAAAGCAATTTAAAACAAGCAAGCAAGCAACCAACCAACCAACCAACCAATGTCTGCTAATGTGACCCAGGCCAATCCTGGCAGTTGTCCGTGTGGCATTACCTGTAGATTATGAAGGATGCATGTGTGTAAAGGGGTCATGGATTCCTTTTTTAATTCTTAATTTTTATTTAGTGTGAATGGATGTTTTGCCTGCACATATGTCTGTGCACCATGTGTGTGTCTGGTGTCTACAGAGTCCAGAGAGAGCCCTAGATTCCATGGAAAAAGAGTTACAGACAGTTGTGAAATGCCATATGGGTGCTGAGAACTGAACCTGGGTCCTCTGGAATAGCAGCAAACGTTCCTGAGTGCTGAGCCATCTCTCCGACCCAGGGATCATGAATTCTTACTCAGTAGCTTCAGAGAGACAGGGTGGCTGGGCAACCTGTGGCAAGGAATTCCCTACAAGGGGGCAGTGAGAGACCATTGTGTGAAGCTGTAAAAGTGAAGCCTGGGTTATGGGGGAGACCTCGGGATGTTGGAGATCCAACTGTGGGACATCTGCCAAGGAGAGCTGCATACAGGGAGTCTAACCAGCCCAACAGAGAGACACAGGTTGCAGGCAACAAAACTGGAGGGGCAAAGCAATCTAAGTTCCTTCAATCTTTAGTCTGGGCACTCGGCAGACCCCGGGAGGCAGCTCTGCATTCAATCTCACAGAACCCAAAGCTTTAACCTGGGCAGTATGTTAGGTAAGGAGACAGTAACACTCACCTCAAACAGGGAGTAACTGGGACCCAGGAATTCACTCCTGGCCTAGAGCACTGGTTCTTTCTGGTCTGGGCCTGAGCACTGAGCAGATCTTGGACCTCAGCTCTAACCCTAGTAGCAAGACCCACCCCACACAGTTCTGACACAACCAAGATAATAGGAAAGAGAGGCTCCAGTCAGAGACAGGGCAGGTAGCACTAAGGAGATCCAGATGGTGAAAAGCAAGTGCAAAAACATAAGCATCAGCAACCCAGGGTACTTGGCATCATCAGAACCTAGTTCTCCCATACTAGAAAGTCCTGAATTCCCCATATCACCAGGAAAGCAAGAGTCAGATCTAAAATCACTTCTAATGATGATGATAGAGGACTTTAAGAAGGTCATAAACAACACTTTCAAAGAAATTGAGGAGAACACAGGTAAACAGGTTGAAGCCCTTAAAAAGGAAACACAAAAATCCCTTAAAGAATTACAAGAGAACACAACCAAACAGGTGAAGGAATTGAACAAAACCATCCAGGACATAAAAATGGAAGTAGAAAAGTAAAGAAATCACAAAGGGAGACTACCCTGGAGATAGAAAACCTAGGAAAGAAAACCAGGAGTCATAGACACAAGCATCACCAACAGAATGAAAGAGATAAAAGAGAATCTCAGGTGCAGAAGATACCATAGAAAATATTGACAGAACTGTCAAAGAAAACACAAAATGCAAAAAGTTCCTAACACAAAACATCCAGGAAATCCAGGACACAATGAGAAGGCCAAACCTAAGGATAATAGGTATAGAAGAGAGTGAGGATTCCCAACTTAAAGGGCCAATAAATATCTTCAACAAAATTATAGAAGAAAACTTCCCTAACCTAAAAAAATGCCTATAAACATACAAGAAGCCTACAGAACACCAAATAGACTAGACTAGAAAAGAAATACCTCCTGTCACATAATAATCAAAACACCAAATGTACAAAACAAAGAAAGAATATTAAATGCAGCAAGGGAAAAAGGCCAAGTAACATATAAAGGCAGACCTATCAGAATTACACCAGACTTCTCACCAGATACTATAAAAGGGAGAAGATCCTAGAGAGATGTCATACAGACTCTCAGAGAACATAAATGCCAGCCCAGGCTACTATACCCAGTAAAACTCTCAATTACCACAGGTGGAGAAACCAATATATTCCATGACAAAACCAAATTTACACAATATCTTTCCACAAACCCAGCACTGCAAAGGATAATAGCGGGAAAGCTCCAATACCAGGAGGGAAATTATACCCTAGAAAGAGCAAGAAAGTAATCTCCTTTCAACAAACCAAAAGAAGATAGCCACAGAACTATGAATTGATTATTAGTGAAGATTTGTGTAGATAAGCCCAGACAATATTTTATTTTCTATCCTAACACCTGTGATAAATTGTTGGTTCCCTTTTCACTGACCTTTGACAAATTGTTTTATAACCTCCTGAAATGTGCTCAGAGTAAAAGTCTGATTATTTGTCTAGGAACAATTAACTGATGTTACCTGAGAGACTGACAAAATTCTTATTACAGTTTTTGACTATCAGAAAAAGGCCTAGTACCAGTCTCGTTATAAAACAGCTTAATAATCATGGATATAATTTTAAAAATTTTTATAAGATCCTCATTAAGATTTAAAAAGTTATCTATTATATAACATCACCACAAGATAGTACATTCTTACAGATCTATGTTCAATAATAATAGCCTGAGACAACAATTTGACATCTTTAGAGAGTATATAGGTCAAATTACAAAATTTGTTCTTAGTGTCCTCAGTTTTTTCATAATAGTGTTAATACTTGAGGACTTATACCTAATCAATTATGATAAGTGGATGTTACTCATTTTTATTTAAAAAATTAAAATATGTATATGTGATTTGACACCTTCTCAGGCTTTCTAGTTACAATTACTTTAACAAGAGAAACGATTAAAAAATGTGATTAGTTATTGCCTATAGTATCTTTTATGCTTGGTTCCATATCAGATTAAGATAAACAAAACTGACTGTTACAGTCAGACATTTGAGATGTTTAGTTAACAATTTATTATTACCCATATTACTGGAATTCCTTATAATACTCAAAGACAAGATATTATAAGACAGATATTATAAAACTTTAAAATAATATCTTAACTCTCTGAGTATGGGGGGAGCAGCTACTGGCGCTTCTGCCCTGGTTTTACAAGAACTCTGAAAAATTGGCTTTTAAAACATAAGAGGGGGAACTTTATCCCCAGAAGATGTCTCCCAGAAATACTCCCCATCGTGCCTTGTTCATTTTTATTTTTTAAAATCTAAAAGCTCATGACAGAGCTGCTGCTGATTGCCTTTGGCATGCTGAGACCAATAAAAAGTATGCCACAGTTATGTGGAAGGACCCTCTTACCTTTAAATGGAATGGCCCGGACCCAGTTCTCATATGGGGCTGAGGATTGATATGCCTCTTTGATGCCAAAGAAGGTACAGCTAAATGGCTGTCAAAAAGATTAATGAAATAAATAGATACTCCCACAAAGCCTGGCCCAATTATAAATAAGATGAATAACAATTGACATCCAGGGAAGAGAAATCTCCCTGAGAATTCCCTTCTTTTTCCTTTCCAGGTAAAAATGAATCACCCATGGTATTTGCTGTTGGAAGTTCTAATCCTGATGCTGGCCTCCGGACTTATACGACTCAGACCTTCGATGGGCCTTTGACAAGAACATCAAACAGCTAGAGATTGACATCATTAATCTGAAGAAATCCCTCATTTTGCTGTCTGAAGTGATCTCCAAAAATTACAAAGGACTTTATTGGACTTGATTTACTCTTTTACAATAGAAAAGACTGTGTACAGCTCTAGACTGTGTACAGCCCTTAAAGAAGAATGTTGCTTCTACATAGATAAGACAGGGATGGTTAAAGAGAACATGAAAAGGGTCAGAGAAGGCCTGAGAAAAGACAGAGAAAGAGAACAAGGTGAGAGCTGTACAATAATTGGTTTTCAAACCCTTCATGGTTGTCAACCCTACTTCCTTCCATTTGGGGACCAATAATTGGGTTACTTTTTGCTTATTTCTTTTGGTCCCTGGGTCTTAAATAAGCTGACTAACTTCATGAAACAACAGATAATTTTGACAGCAAAACCTATTCAGATATATTATCATAAGTTAGCTATGGAAGACCACGAAACTCAAGAAGAGGTTGTTACTCTATCCAAGATGTTCCCAAAATCCATCTCTACCCAACCTAAAAGAGGGGACTTCTGTCCCTAGACCAAACAGAGAGGGGCCACCCAGAACCCCCTCTGACTGGCGATTTAAATTATTGCTTAGGCTGTGAGGCTAAGCACTGCAAGGGAATATAAATAAAAATTAAAAATATCCTTTTGGGTTCCCTGAGGGACAAACCTGACCGCATAGGGGTTGATGTCAAAAGTATCCCCTCTCCAGGAAAAAGACATCGAAATGGGTATGGCCCTCATGCCTCACTGAACAATGATAGGAGGGTCAGAGCCATTACAAGGCCCCCTTTAATTACTGGAGGTCAGGCCTCTATCCTCGCTTTTGCAAGATTAGAATTGTCGAGGTCCTTCTATACTTGGAGATTGAAGGCCTCAAATCAGCCATAGGCCTAAGTCAGCCTGCTAACACAAAGCCTTGGTCTCTGTGGAAAAACACTGAAACAGATAGCTGTAAGATATTGTAAACAGGCAGCTTTGGTGGAAATTTACCAGCCTGGATAAGAACTAATAGCCATAGACCTTGTGGATAGGTAATCTTGATGGATAGTGCCAGCTTAGATAAGAAACAAGTGATTCATAGACAGAGTCATAGTGACATGTTCCCTGAACCTTCACCCAACCAATACTCTGTTCTGGAAGATATCTGTACTTCCCCTGAACAACTATGCTCCTGCATCATCCCCTTACCTCAACAGGCCTTTTTGTGTTTATAACCCCTGTGTGAAAAAGTAAAAATCATGGTTTGATTTAAAAAAAAAAAAAAAGAAAGAAAGAAAGAAATGGGGATTATAACTGATAACAAAAGAAAATGCTAAAAAAAATATCTTTAGTCTGAGACACTGGGTATTGAGCTACAGGATTGGAAGTTTTCCCTGCTGAGTGATGGTTTTGCTATGGCCTAATAATTTGTCACTATGACAAATTCTTCTTTTTTGCAACAGTAGAGTGTGTTCGGTGCCATTATATGTTGGAAGTTTGTAAGTTACTTTTTGATTTTGCAGGGGACTAATTAAGAGATTGTCTTGAGTCTTGGAAGAGACTTTGGACTTTTAAACAGTGGTGAGACTATGAAGGACTATGGCATCTTTTGAAGTTGGGTTAAATGTATTTTGCATTATAATGTGTTTAAGAGGTCCAGGGAGTGGAACACTGTGGTTTGAATGAAGAATGTCCCCCATAGGCTCAGGCATTTGAACACTTGGTCCCAGTTGGTTGTGTTGCTTGAGGGAGGTTTAGGAGGTGCATCCTGATGAAGCAGTATGCAGGAAGGCTTTGGGAGATTGTGATCTTTCTCTACTCTCAGTTTCTTCTTTCTGCTGCATGCTTGCCTTTGTAGATGTAAGCTCTCAGCTTCCTGCTCCTGCAGCCATGCCTGCCAACTGCTGCCATGCTTTCCTAGGAAGATTCCTATCCTTCTGGAACCCCATGGCGATTTTAATTATAAATGTCCCATGTGGGTTTGGAGATCTGTCTTAGTTACGGTTCTATTCGGTGAGGAGGCACCATGACCAAGACAGGTTATAGAAGAAAACATTTAATTGGGCCTTGCTTAGAGTTTCTGAGGATTAGTCTACGATCATCATGGTGAATAGCAGGTAGTATAGCAGCAGGCATGGTGCTGGAGCAGCAGCTGGGACCTCGCTTCTGATCTGTAAGTTGGAGGTAGATAGACTACAGCAAGGGTGGTCCTGGCATGGGCTTTGACACCTCAGCGTCTGCATCAGCTCCAATGACATGGCTCCAACACCACACTTCTAATGCTTACCAAACAGTTCCACCAACTGGGAACTAGACATTCATTTATATATGAGCCTATGGGGACTTCTCATGCAGTGCTGGGCAGAGAAGACTCAGTTCTGGGGGCATCCATGGCTCATGACCTGAAGGCCAAGCCTTTCTTGCAGACTTTCTGCAGTCAGGCCAGCATGCCAAGCCTGTTTCTTCAGTGGTGGACTGCAGATTAAACCTTGGCCTGTGTTTGTGTTTATAGGGAAGATGATGTTAACACCTACTTTGATACTTTGACAAGTGTTACAGAGATCAACAAAAGATTAACTCCAAAAGAAATTTTATTATGTTGGGAGAGATTCCCTGTGTTGTGCCAGCTCCCACCATCAATGGAAGCTGTCACTCTTCTGGCTCCTTTCCTGTATCTCTCAGGCAGCAAGTGGATCCCTCTGGGCTAAAGCCCTAAGGCTTCAGGGATGGCATCCTTTCAAAAGCCAACACCCCAAATCCCAGACTGGAATGGTGATCCACCTATCTTCTGCCTACAGAGGGTAGAACTCTGGGGGCCTATATCCACCCATATGACAGCTGGGAGCCAGATCACAGATGAGTGACATCATTCAGTGACATGCTCACTTACTGAATACTTCTCTTACTGTTGGGATTATCTTCAAGGGATAGAATGGTGATTCCAGAAAGGAAGGTATTGGTGGTTGTGGGGCTGAAGGAAGACTAACCTCAGAGTGTCTGGGGCAGGGCATGTGCCAGGCTGTCCAGGAGTTATCAAGGGCCTACATCTACCTGGGTCTTTTGCTTGCCCTTCTGTGGCTCCTTGGACTGACAAACTTGCCTGGAGGGAGAAGCTGGCATCTTGCTTTTGAATGGGGACGAAGTATTCAGAAGGACTTTGGCTACAGCATCTTCCATCCTGTTCTGGACTCCGGGGCCTCAGAAGACACTGCTTTATCCCTCCAGAGGCTGAGATGTGTGCCTCATTTCGAATGTATGATGACCAGATCTGGCCTTGATGCCTTCACAGCTTGAAGGTCTCTCAGTGAGTTTTCAGTCAGCTCCACAGAGGTCAGACTGCAGCCACATGCATAAGACAGAAGGGACAGACCAAGAATACAGGTCAACAGGGGCAAAGGTCAACCAGCTGGGGGAAGAACCCAGGGCTTGAGGTGTGAGCGGAGTGGTTGGAGTTGCCTGCTTAGGATTTAACAAGTACCAGATACAGTCAGTTGGAATCTCTTAAAAGTGAAGGCTCTTTGAGGGAATATTAGCAGAGGGCTCTGCTCAGAGTGTCTCCACAGCTTCGGGATATTTGTTTGAGACCCAGAGCTCTGGATAGGCCCGCAGAAGGTAAGTCTTTATAGGCTGGGCACCCAGATCTGTGTGTGAGTTCGATCATGTTTGAGGTCTCAGAGGAGACTCCTAAGCACCTACTTCCACCTAGAGTTCACAGGCTATGTCCTCAGTGCCATGCCTCCTCCTGCCTTTACCTGAGGGTCTTTAGGCAGCATTTAGGATGCTTCAGGGCTGAACACAGAGGTTCCACCATGGGGCCAGGCAGCTGACAGCCACTGAGGTCCAGAGTGGTCAGGATTGGGCTCTGCTGGAGCACGATGACCAGGTAATGGATCACCTGGTGGAGGCCAGGCAGCTGCATCCTGTGGGGAGAGACAACCTCAGGGGTTGCTGGAGGTATGGTTCCCTACCTCTACCCCTTCAAAACCAGGCCTCACCTGAGTGTCTGCACCTGGCACTTGGGCCAAGCCAGGCCTTCGCTCAGTAAACGCAGACCTGTGTCAGTGAGCCGGACCTGGAGGAGGCCAAACTCCCTTAGGGCAGGAGCTACCTTCAGGGCCTCAGAAAGGTCTCGACAAACTGCATCAGGGAGTTTGCAGTGTGACAAGCTGTGGTCAAGAAGCATGTAGATTGCTGTTATGCTGGCCACTTCTCTATGTCCAGCTGAACAAACTACCTATTCTCTGGTAGGCCTGGTAGTCAGTCAGGAAATCTACAGTTCTTCATAATTTGGTTTGGATGGGCTGTCAGTCATCCCCAATGTCTGAGCTGTGATCTCCTATGGCTGAGCAGTCATCCCCATTAGCTGAGCAGTCATCCCCAGTGGCTGAACAGCTCTGCTGTTTCTGATTTCTTCATTGTTTCCTATTACAAACCACGACCTGAGCCCCTCTGTGTACTTGGATTCCTGGTAGAATTCCTGAGCTGAATATGACCGTTTGACTCCTTTTGTTTTATTTTCATGATGCTGGGCCTCCACCCTCATGGAGCCAGCTTTCCTCCTCATCCTGTATTGATGTATGATTGACTCTGATTCCTTATGGCCTGCCTCTGTCGGTTCCTGTGACTTTCCTTACTCTCTGCTCGCTGGTGATAGCTAACAGCAATAGAAAACCTATCATATGCTACCAACTCTACCCATGAAGCCTCAGGAAATCTTATACCAATTCTCTGAGCTAGGATCCGTTGGCTATCTTACAGGGAGGAAACCAACGGATGTGCAGACTGATTTGCTGAAAGGCACAGAGAGGCAGGATGTACCAGCTTCTGACCTCCCTGAACACTTTCCTGCAGAGGGATGGCCCAGCAGTGTCCATCAGCACTTGGGAGCTTCAGAAAAACACTGTTGCTTTCTCTGTCTGTCCCCAAAGGCTGTGCTGGCCTCTGACTCCCATGGCCAGCCCTTCCCTTACAGCCCCGAATAGTGGGGAAACCAGGTAGGCCTATGTCCCTGGCCTTCTCTAGAAGGCAAATTCTGTCTCTGCCCTGGCCACCCAGGTGTAAATCCCCTCCACACTGGAGCACGGTGACTTACATCAGAATACTCAGATGACACTGCGGGGTAGTCATTGTGTCACAGAGTGGACGCAGCAAGGAGACAGGGGGTTGTTTCTTGGTGCTCTGAGAACTGTAGGCAGAGAAAGAACAAGGTTGATGTCTGTAGCACTCCTTCCACTTTCTAGAAAGGCCTCAATCCTTCCTACCTAAGGACCTGAGGTTTTAGAACTATCATGTATCCCACATCACTTGCATCCCCTCCCCCAAGAAATTTAAACAAAACCCAAGTGTGGGCTGCAGGTCCCTAGGACCAGGTCCTTCCATTTTCCTGATATATCTTCTCAACAGAGGGTGAGCTATCAGACAAATATTGAGTTAGAGCTGAGTTCATAGGAAGCAAATGTCCATGTCCATGTAGGAAGCTAGGATCAGGTGGAGGATGGGCGGGGAAGAGGATAAGGAATAGTGTGGTCAATGAGGGTACCTTGGGGCCAGCAGTTGGGCCCAAGTGGTGGAGCAGGAGTAGGCTTTGCAGACAGACAGCAAATAGTGTTGGGAATGGAGGGAACACCAGGTACAAGGCTCAGCTCACAGAGGACATGGCATATTCCAGAATGTGTAAGACAGTGCATCAAAGAGGGGGCTGGGCTGCTTCATGGAACTACATTGGCTGAGCTTGGAGGGCTGCCTTGATCTGGATGACTGAGAGTCGGCATGGTGAGGTCACTGAGGACGAGTTAGAGACAGCTGCCTTGGAAGGGGTCAGGAAAGCAGTCCTGATGTCCTCTCTGCCATCTGGGTTGTCAGGTGTGGAATGCTTCTCAGCTCAATGGGTATGGGTGTGTGGGCACAAATAGCACCGGTGAGGACAACCTTACCCTGTAAACTCACCCCTTCAGCCGCTTCAACAGGTTCTTCTTCTTCTTCTTCTTCTTCCCCTTTGCTTCCACCAGCCCACAGCTCACCAGTCTCAGAGCCTGACCATCTGGGCTGCACTTCATACAGTAGCTCAGAACCTCAAGGTCCATGCTGGTCAACCTAATTCGCTCCAGTACTATCTCTGGAAGTTTGCTGAGAGCCTGGCGAACAAAATCCTCCTCCTGGGTCTCATACAGGCAGTACAACAGCTCCAGTCCAAAACTGAGATCCTCCTCCTCCTCCTCCTCTGCTTCCTCTGTGTCCTCCAGCTCATCATTCCTATTTGCTCTTACTGGTGCCCCCTTGTGGTGGCTCTGTTTTTGTACCCACTGTAGGGTGTCTTTTTTTACATGCTCTGGCACCACACAGCCAAAATGCTTTCCAATGTCACCAATCCTCTCTTTACTTAGCAGGCCAAAGAGGAATCGAGTAGTGAGTGCAAGATGACCCCGCAGCTCTGCGTCAGAGTTCAGGAGCTTCTGCACACCTCCTGCGGGGGTCCCTGGAGCTCGCTCAGCCTCTAGTAGGTATGACAATGCAGCCAAGAACTCCTGGAAGCTATGGTCAATGAACTGGTAGGTGACCATAGTTTCTAGGACTCCAGGCAGCTCCTTCTTGCTGAGAAATATCGTCTGAACTTGGGAACCCTGAAGTTTCAATTCCTCCAGGTCCTTTTCTGAGAACTGTGCTTTATGATTCAGGATGCCCTCCCGGGCCAGGCGGCAGAGCATGCGCAGCTCTCCCTGAACCCGGGGTCCTGCAGACTTCAGCATGCTGATGATGAAGAGCAGGTACACAGAAGTAGTGGTCTTGGAGATACGAGACAGATCCTGGCCCAGCGCTAGCTGCTGCTGCAGCACTGTGCAAACGATCCAGCACACGAATGGCACAAAGCACAGAGCAAATAGGGTCTCATTCTCTTTCACAAAGCGGTAAGCGCGCTCCGCCTTCCTCTCGTCCAGGAAGAACTTGAAGAAATACTTTTTCTTGTCTTTGTCTGAGAAGCCGCGCACTTCTGCGCACTGTGGCGAGCACAGTCTGCCCTGCAGCCTCCCGGGGTCGGCATTGCGTGTAGTGACCAGCAAGAGGGCAGATGGTAAGAGCTCCTTGCTCAGCAGCCCGCTCAGCACTCTCAAGCCACTGGTTGGCTCGAAAGGGTCTTTGCAGGGAGTGGCCTCCGGGGCTGCTAAAGTAGGCAGCTCGTCTGCACCGTCCAGGATGAACAGTAGGCGACTGGGTTGCTCCAGTATCTGCTCCACTGGCGCAGTGCGGTCCGGGCACTGGTCTAATATCAGGTCCGCCAAGCTGCGCGGATCCCGCTGCTCCAGCAGCTCTCCGCAAGGCATGAAGAAGGCAAAGTCCACCTGGTTGTGGTATAGCTTGCCTGCTGCCCAGTCGTAGAGGATTTTCTTGGCGGCCATGGTTTTGCCTATGCCTGCCGGGCCCTGCAGCACCACGGTCATCGGATGCTGCCCCACGTCGTCATTTCCCCGGAAGAGCCGATTAAGAGTGTGAGTGTCCGAGCGCCTAGCTCGCTCGGGCTCAGGCTCCTCTGATGGCCCCAGCACCTTGTCTTCCACAGCGCCTCTCTCTGGCGCGATTAGCAGCTTGGTGAAGCGCTTGTTGATCTTCACGGAGCGGGCATTCCTCTCTTTCACCTTAGCATGCTTTCTTTGTACGTGCTCACGGTAAGTCTTCTTGTATTCTGTAAGGCATAAGATCGTGGAAGATAAGGATGGGCTCTAAGCCACTCTGGAACCAATTCTCTGCCTCTCTAAATCTGCGTTCCCTTTCCTCTATTGTCCCATAGCTTCCTCCTCCAGCCATCTCACAGCCAAGGATCCCTAAGCAGTGCCCAGGAAACTTGGGCTCCATGAGGGGCACAATACCTTTCACTTGTGTGCCCCACAGAACTTACTTGAGAGAATCGCTGAGGTGGGGCCGAGTCCTGGAAGGCAAACCAGAAATGAGGCTTTCTGAGCATGAGGGATAGGGCAAGGCATTCCTGAGAGTTTCTCATGGAACTATTCCTCCCCCCAGACTCCCTATTAGCCCAAGCAAGAAATTGATCTTCCCCAGGAGAACAGTGGGGATCAAGGCCGAGTCCCTGGATTCGACCCCATCCTACTCTGCTCAGCTTACTCTGCAGCTGTTGCTCCTTGAGTCGCAAGGCCACATCTCGAATATCCGACTTCTTCAGGACCTGTCGGGTCATTTCTATGGCTGGTTTTGGCTCATAGAACTCTATAAGCTTGTAGACGAGGTCCACGACGTCTGCTCGCTCCAGCTGCCCCCACGGGATGCTGCGGCCATTGAGGGGCGCATCCCTCAGCTTGTGGCGAAAGCGCTTCAGCTGCTCCTGGCTCAGATCCTCCAGTGCGGCCAGAAGTAGCTCCCTTGCCACTGCCTCCGTGCTGTGGATGGGCAGAGTTGTCACTGACAGATCCTGAATAGGATCTGTCCCTGAACTCCCAAAGCACCTCGGGTCACACATCGCACATTCTCCACATGAAGCCCAGGACAATACATTGTAGAGACCCATTGGGTGTTCCAAGGCTTCACTTCAAATTATCAGCTATGGTGAAGTGGATCACTCCATGGCTAGTCTTTCTGCATCTTTCTTTTCTGCCCACACCAGATAAAGCCAGTTAGGGTCCCTACATGGGTCTGTGCTCTCCCTGTCACATCCTCTGATAGGGCTCTAGCATGGCTGGACTCAGACAGGCCAGGCCCTGGTGAGCTTCTTGAATTCTCTGCTCCAAGCTCACACATAGCACACTTTGGTGAGTCCTTTCTGGACCACCTAGACCAGTGGCTAAGTCTGAATCCCTTGTGGGGAGCAGAGTCATAAATGCCCTGGTTTGTGGGCTGGGCATAGAAGATGGGCATGGAATCTCAGCACAAGGCAGGTTCTAGAGGTGAGCCCACTCAACTAGAAAGTTCTCTCTGGAAACCACACTCACCTGGAGCAGGAGGCTCCAGCGGCATCCATGGAGTCTCAGGATCTAACTCTCAGATGCAGAGGCTGGGTGTAGAGGTGATCCTTCCTGGGCTAAACTGGTCTTACCCTGGGTTGGGTGTTTCTCAGTCTTGTTCATTCTAGCTCGGTGGGACTCTTGCTGACAGTCAAAAGGCTCCCACACTAAGCACGGTTTGCAACACCATGTATGTGCTGGACTAGTGACCTTTGGTTGTCTTCTGTTTTATTTTATCAATACTCCTCCTACTGGGTGTGGCGTCCTATGCACCTGTGAGGTGATTCGGATTAAGTGGCTGGCTCACTCATGACCAGAAATGGCCTTCAGGTGCCTTAAATGTTGCAGACAGGTCGTGAAAGTCAAGGGGGCAGGTGTGTGTGGGCAGGGATAAGGCTGGATAGAGAAGGGAACCAGGTCCTCAGCTCTGCAGCCAAGTAATCCCCCCACACCCAGCTAAAGGGCAGAGTTTGGATGTTTCTGACCCTTGGACCTGCAAGTGACTACAGGGATATGGAGTTCCATTGTGTGGCACAGACGTGCATGTAAGCATGTGTGTATGCCTCCTCATGGCTGAGTTAACATTGTAGTAAACTGAGTGCTTGTAGTAGACTAAATAAAGTCTGTGAAGACCCAGGTCACACAGGCATGGCTGTGTTGCTCTGCAATGCATATATATATATATATATATATATATATATATATATATATATATAAATTTTTGAAAATGAGTCTGCTTTGTTTCCTTGTCATCATTATTAAAGGTAGAACATTTGAAGCCTGGGCCAGTGAGAGGACGTATAGGGTAAAGCTGCTTGCCTGACTTCTCGAGTTCCAACTCTGGAACCCTCATAAAGGTGGAAAGAGAGAACCAGCTCCACAAAGTTGTCCTCTGACCCTCACACCCAAACTGTGGAATGAATATTCCCCTGTCCTCCAGCAACAAATGTTTCAGGTGATGGAGAGAGGCTGGAGAGATGATAACACTTAAGATTAGCTGTCTCTCAGGCAGAGACTAGACTCTGGTTTCCAGAACCCATGTTAAGTAGCTATCAACCACCTATGACTTCAGCTTCAGGTATTCACATACTGAACTCCCTCTGCAGGTATTCACATGTGTGTGTGTGTGTGTGTGTGTGTGTGTGTGTGTGTGTGAAACATATGTCTAAATAAAAAGGATAAAAAGGACGCAGGGAAGAAATACAGAGCCAAGCTGGTCTTGAATCCAGCACTCAACAGCTGTGTGAACTTGTACAGTTTTTTTTAACCTTTATGCCTCTATTCTTGTTCTGTGAACTAATACACCCACTTACAGGGGGTTGGAGAAATGGTTCAGCAGTTAAAACATTGACTCTTCTTCCAGGGGATCCAGATTCAATTCCTAGCACCCACATGGCAGTTTCAAACTATCTGTAAGTCCAGTTCTGGTACATCTGACACCCTCTTCTGGGCTCTGGAGATACCAGGAATGTACTTGGTACACAGACATACATGCAAGCAAAATACACATACACATAAAATAAATTTTTAAAAAAGCAGAAACACTCATGGTATTCTTATTACGTGGTTTGAAGTATAAGGTCTGGGGGGTGACTCAGCCTGTAAAGGAATGTCATTGGAAGTTGGCGTAAGCTTGAGGAACAGAGTTTAAATCCCCAGATGTCAGTTTTTAAAGGCATTGTAGCCCACAAGATACGAAGTGTAATGGTGACAGTGGCTGGGTGGCTCTCCCTTGCTGTGCTTTAGAAGCTGTGCTTTCTGGTCTACTGAGAATGCTGGGTTTCTAAACCTGATTCAGTTCTGATTCTACTTCACCTTCAGGAGCCCTTAGCATTGTCTTTCTTTTTAAAATTTAAATTTTAAATTTTTGAAAAATTTTTTATTGGATATTTTATTTGTTTACAATACAGATGTCATCCCCTTTCCCCATTCCCCTCCCTTGAATTCCCTATCCCATCCTCCCTGCTCCTTTTTGCTTTTATACCATTTTGATTACATGAATGTATTAAGGTCAGTTCTAGGTTGAGGGTCCAGCAATATAATAGATGCAAATAGTCAAGGAACAAGCAATACTGTAAGTATAAATAGTCAAAGAAAAAGCAAGGCATTAAACCCAATTATGTGAACACTCCCGTGATCACTGTTCCTAAGGGCTTATCAGGATGATCAAAGTATCTGAACCTACTTCCCTGGCCTATCCCAAGGTCATTTTCTTGTCTGAAGCCTACTTTCTTGTTCTAGCCTAAAATTTAGATTCCTGTCTGAAATTACTTCTTTGTTCTAGCCTAATATTTAGGTTACTATCTGAAATTACTTCTTTGTTCTAGTCTAATGTCAGATTCCTGCCTGAAGCCTACTTCCTTGTCCTTGGCCAATGTCATATTCCCGCCAAGCAGCCCATTTCCTTTTCCTTGGCCCATGTCAGATTCTGGCCAAGCCACCCCAAAGGCTCTCTGCCTCTCCCCCTTTTTTATTTCATTAACAAGACTGAGCCTGTCTTAGGTCATGCTGACAAGAATGCCTTCCTTACCCATCATGGAATATGCATTATCAAAAACAATGCACTTCTGTCTTAGGTTGGTAAGGCTCTGTGCAGAATCTTATCCGTCCTTGGCTTGCCTGTTAATTTAATAACTCTGTCTGGGGGTCCATTTTCAGGTTCAAGCCATGTACTCGGCTGCCAACATGTTGATGTTGTTGAAGAAAAGCTTTAACACAATGGGCAGGAATAAAAGTATTACCAGGACAAAAAAGGGTTAGCATGATCAAGCTATATATGCCATTTTTGAAGCTTGACCAAAATAGAAATACTGACCTCAGGCCATGGGTAATTTTATCTGCAGTATCTACTGCATCATCGCTGAGCAGAGCAGCATTCTTGAAATTCATAAGCTTACTATGTATCATTAAAACATCCTGAGAGGTGTTAGAATTATGCCAAATACAAGGCATGTGTCATTAAACTTCTTCCTAATTATAATGACTACCACTGTTAATTGTAGAACTAACACAAATCCAATGGTGTTTGGCATGACACTCAAGATGGTTCCTTACCCATAAATTCTAAACCTCCTTCCAGTAATTTGAATAGGATAAAGAACATCAATCTGCTCTTCCAAATGCCTATCTAAATCCTCTGGTATAATCAACATATTAGTAACATTTTTTGCTAAATGATTAACAAAAGTAGCTGTCTTAACTTCTTGTGTCAAAGCAATTACAGAAGCAGTGGTGTTAGCTAGGTGTTAGTTAGGTGTTTAATGTAATTAAAATTGTTACATAAGCAATAATCAAGCTTACTACTCTCTTGCTTCTGCTTAAAGCCTAACTCATTTCTTCTAGTACTTGCAAACTATTTTTAGAATACCAAGGTTATGTGATATTCAGGGCACTAAAACAAAAGCTGGTTGATAGACCTCCATAACTGACATGCTGGATTTCAAAACACAAACACAATTAAAAGGTGTACAATCAAAGTAACTTACATTAAACACTGTAGAAGAAACAAAAGTATTTTTAACTTCACAATTAAAAGAGCCTTAACACATGTGCTAACACTGTTTGAAATCCAGAACCTGGCCAAACTTTAACTCTTAGCACTGTCTTTCAAATGTTGTTTCCTGTTGTCAGAGAGACCAAGACTGCAGTGCCTGAGACTGAAGACCAGCACCACCTTGGCTCCTGGGCATCTGCCACAGGATGTCTGGGACCTGGGACCCCAAGATTGTGGCTAATTCCTCATCTGCTTTAGAAGAACCCTCTGAACTTTGTGCCCCATGCATGTTCAGGATGTGAACAGCTGAGGAAAGACCGTAGTCCAGTTCCAGGGGACACAACTGATCTTTCCTGATCTTTGTGGGTACCAGGCACACACATACATATATGACCATACACATAAAATAATAATGATTTAAAAACAGAAACTAGAAAAGCAAAGGCAAATTAAGTTCAAAGTAAAGGAAAAAAATAATAAAAATCAGAACAGAAATCAATGAAACTGACAGTAAGAAATTAATAAAAATCAAGCTGGTTCTTTGGGAAGAATATCATAAAATACTAGCTAAACAGAGGGAGAAAAAGAAGATAAGATATAAGTTACTTTGGGCTAAGACAGGGAAGTTGGCTCAGATATTTTGGTCATCCTGATAACCCTTAGAAACAGTGATCACAGGAGTGTTCACAGAATTTTGTTTGTTGCCTTGCTTGTTCTTTGACTATTTGTGTTTATTGTCTTGTTTGGTCCTTGACTATTTGCATCTATTGTATTGCTAGTCCCTCAACCTAGAACTGACCTTAATACTTGCATGTAATTCAAATGGTATAAAAGCAAAAAGGAGGAAGGGGATGTAATGGTGGTTCTAGGGAGGGGAAAGGGAGAAAGGGGATGACATCTGAAATGTAAATAAATAAACTATCCAATTAAAAAAAGAGAAAAAAGGATATAAGTTACTAGTGTTAGAACTGGAGAGAGTTTATCACAATTGATTCCATGAATTAAAGACTCTTCTGGGAGCACTCTGAGCAACCCTCTGTCTACAAATTTATGAAAAATGTGCCAGTCTCCTCCTCCTTGTCCCTCCTCCTCCTCCTCTTCCTCCTCTTCTTCTTCCTCTTCCTCCTCTTCCTCCTCTTCTTCCTCTTCCTCCTCTTCTTCCTCTTCCTCCTCCTCCTCTTCCTCTTCCTCTTCCTCCCCCTCTTTCTTGTTTTGAGACAGGGTCCACTATGAGCCCTGGTTGGCCTGGAACTTGCTATGTAGATCAGGCTGGTGTTGAACACAAGAGAGCCACCTGCCTCTACCTCCCAAGGGCTGGAATTAAAGGCATGTACCACCAAGCCTAGCTGAGTTCCAATTGTTTGAAGTATAAAATCTTCCATGCAAGTGGTTGTTTGAATAAGGTGTCCTCCACAGGTTTTAGCCTTGACTGCTTAGCCCCATGTGGCAGCCCTGTTTAGGCAGGACACTGGAGGGAGAAAGTATGTCACTGAGGATGGGTTTTAAGAACCATTTTGAGTTGGCTCTATCTGTTTGGTGCTTTCAGTTTACATGTGAGCTCTTAGTTTCCAGCTTAAGCGGCCATGTCTGCTACCTGCTGTCCCCAGCATTATGGACCCATTATGGATTTTCTGAAACTATAAGACCCTAATAAACTCTTCTGTAAGTTGCCTTGGTCATGGTACTTTATCACAGCAATGGAAAAGTTACTAATATAGATTTTATCCATAGATAAACAAAATCGGTCAATACTTTGTAATTTTGCAAACATAACCATAGGTTCCCATTGTTTCTGATGAGTTCTCTGAAACATTTGAAGAAGTGAATAAGAATTCTCTAAATTCTCTCTGTGTGTAGGCACACATCTTTAGTCCCAGCTCTCAGAAGGCGGAGGCAGGTAGATTTCTGTGACTTTGAGGCCAGCTTGGTCTACAAAGTTCCAAGACAGCTAGAGCTGTTACACAGAGAAATCCTGTCTCAAAAAACCAAACCAAACCAAACCAAGCAAATAAAAAACCCTAGACCACAACTACCACCAACAAAAGAATTCTCTAAATATTAGAGAGGAAACATTTCCTAAAGCACCCAATGAAGCTGCTAATGCCTTACTATGCAAACCTGACAGAGATCTCAAGACAAGGAATCTGTAGACCACTGTATCGTGGGAACACAGACACAGGTGCAGGTCTTCCGTTACATACTAGTAAGTCAGATCCACCTTGTGTAAATATAGTATGCATCACCATCAAGTGGGATTGTTTCCCTAGCAACAGAGATGGTTTAACATTCAGTTATCCATTAAGTCCATTGCATCACAGGATGGTATCAATAGCGGCAGGAAAGAATTTGGAGCTGGATGTGTAATCTCAGTTTTCAGGAGGTTGAAGGATAAAAACAGAAAGTTTGAGGCCAGCCTTGGCTACACAGTAAAACTCTGTCCAAAACAAAGTGAAACCGTAAGAACCATTCTTGACTTAAAAACAAACACATAAATTTTTTTTTTTAGTAAAGAATAAAGTAGAACTTTGTCAACTTGGTGAAGAATACCTGTGAGACACTACAGTTAACATCATGCTTACTGTTGACAAACTGGAATATTCCCTTGTAAAACTGAGAATAAGACAAGGTTTGTCTCTTACCTTCATACCCCATAGTAAAACCCTGTCTTAAAAAAGGAGAGGAAGAAAAGAGGTAGAAGAGGAAGAAGAAGAAGAGGATGAGGATGAGGAGGAGGAGAAGGAGAAAAAGAAGAAAAAGAAGGAGAAGAGGAAGAGGAGGAGGAGGAGAAGGAGAAAAAGAAGAAAAAGAAGGAGAAGAGGAAGAGGAGGAGGAGGAGGAGCAGAAGGAGAAAAAGAAGAAAAAGAAGGAGAAGAGGAAGAGGAGGAGGAGGAGGAGAAGAAGAAGAATAAGACAGATTTGCATATAGTAGGACATGGTGGTAGGCATGTGAGGAAAATCCAGGTTTGCACACATTACTGGTTGGTGTGGAAAATGGCATAGCTATCCTAGAAAACAATTTTCTAAAACATTTCTTAAAATGTCAAAATGTTGTTGGGTGTGGTGGTGCATGCCTTTCTTTAATCCTAGCACTTAGGAGGTCGAGGTAAGAGGATCTGTATGGGTTCAAAGTCAGACTGGTCTAGAGAGTTTCAACCCAGCCAGGGTTCCATAAGTTAGGTGCTTAGTTCTCCGAATGTACAAAAACAAACAAACCCACACTGAGTTATTTACAGAAAGTGGTATGATTATAGTTTGTAAATTACATATTTGGAAAGATTTTTAAAAACAGAACCAGCTTTGTACTGTGTTAACAAGAGATATTTAGTCAAAAAGCCTAAGGCCCATGTTGTCACCCAGGCTCCTCAGATTCTCCTGTCCTTTGCTTCTGTGTTTCTCCCCTCAGCTGAGGCAGCCTTGGTGGAGAGGGCAGGGCCGTCTTCTGGTGAGGTTCCAGTGCTAGAGCTGGTCCACCTGCTCTCATGGTGCAGGTGAGGCTCACAATGTTGACAGTGGCCAGGGCCTTCACAAATAAGCCAGGCCCAAGTAGCTCAACATTGACCCCAGCTGTCACAGTATCTTTGTTGGTGCTTCCCCTTTGAGTTCTGAAGATGGAACCCAGATCCTTGTGCAGACTGTATCTTTAGCCCTTTTTTTTAAACTTTACTTACTCAAGTAATTTAAATTTAAATTCCTTTAAATTTTAAAGTATGCTTTAAAGGGGGCAATGACCTCATCCTCTGTGGCTCATCACTGCACTACAAGATGGAGGTGGAACAGACACAGGAGTGCTTAGGGGTCAACATGACGTCTGTCCTGAGTGGTGCTGGAGATGCAGTCCCCAGCTCAGGTGTAGAGGGCCAGTTTGAGAGGCAGCCAAGATCCTGGAGGATGCTTCAGGGAGACCCACAAATTCTTACTAGTCTCATGGAAAAGGATATGGTCTCCTCTAGAACCCTTGGTCCAGCTTTCAGCCTCGGGGCACTGTGGTACCTACATCCAAGCATCTTTTAAGGCCAGAGAATGCCCCACAAGAGAAATCTTGTCCTCAGAGCTCACTTTCATGCCTCCTCAGACTGTCTCATCTGTCCTGTCTGCCACCCCACAAGGGCTGCCAAGTAGCCTCAATGGAAGTACCAATGTTTCCAGACAACCTTGGTGTGAGCTATAGTTCTGTGGTAAATCACTTGCCTAGCACATGCCTGGATTTGATCTCCTGCACCCTAGCATGGCTAAATGAGTGAATTAGTAAAAACAAAATAAAATAAAGGACAACATTAGAAAGAAAGAATGCATGTTTCAACCCTGATGGGCCTTGAGGATAGTACACTGAGGATATAAACCAGACATAGGTCAAGTACGGTAGAGTTATTCTAGAAGTTTCCTGGAATCTGCAGATATATAGAAACAGAAAGTGAGCCTGGGTGCCAGGGGCTGGGAGGCCAGGTGTGGGGTAAGTGCTTAATGCGGACAGAGTTCAGCTTTGGAAGACAGTGAGTTCTGAGGTGGGTAGTGCAATGGCTGCACAGGACTGCCAAGTCGCTTTCATGACACTGAGCTGTGCACTTAGATGTGGGCAAGATGGAGAAAGTGTGTTTTCATTTTGTTTATATTTATTTGTGTGCATGTTTGTGTGTCCATGTGAGTGTGATGGTGTGGGCACACATCCCACAGAGGTCAGAGGACAACTTGCAGGAGTCAGTTTCCTCTGTGTACCATGTGAGTTCTGAGGAGAGAATTCAGGTAATCAGAGCAATGGTTAAGAAAGATCAATGGTTGCTCTCACAGAGGACCCAGGTTCAGTTCCCAGAACCCACATGGTAGCTTGCAACTTCATGTAACTACAGCTCCAGGGGTCCTCCCCTGTCCTCCAGGCACAGGTAAACACACATACCATACACCCAAACTCATAAAATGAAAATATATAAATCTTTTTAAAAATATGTAAGAGGTCATGGGTTTCATTATAGGACTCCTCTGTTTTTGTTGATATTCTTCCCTGACTCCCACTTTGTGCTGCCCCCTCCTCCTCCTACCACTGACTGCCTTTCTTCCTGTCACCTGTTCTGTTTTTTATCTCTTCCTCCCTTCCTTGGGATTGCTTTTCTCCCTCTCATGTTCCTCTTTCCAGTATTTTGACATCTACTGTATATTCCTTCTGTCTGTCTGTCTGTCTCTCTTTCTCTGTCTCTATCTCTCTCTCACACACAATCTCTGTCTTTCTCTGTCTCTCTCACACACACTCTGTTTCTCTCTCTCTCTCTCTCTCTCTCAGACACACACACACACACACACACACACACACACACACACACACACACACACACACACTCGAATTAGAAGCAGGATTCACAGAAGAGAAAACATGCAGTATTTTCTTTCCAAATCTGGGATACTTCAGATAAAATTTCCAGTTATACCTATTTTCCTGTAAGTGATAGGACTTTATTTTTCTGTAAGACTGGGTGAAACTCCCGCTGTGTTATTTGCTATAATCAAATGAAGCTCCTTGGTAGATCACATGCTTTACATGTTCCAGATCCTGGATCCTGTCCCACGCACCACTAATGAATGAACAACACAAAAGGGGTCATTACACACACACACACACAGTCTGGTTTATTATTAGCTTGAGTGTTCTCCCCAGAGCCCCTGTTGCATGTCTAAGGCTGAAACCAAGACCTTGGGTACAGTAATTGTTCTGTCCCACTGGGAGAACAGGGCCATAAATTCAACCTTTACCACCTTCAGAGGGCAGGAACAGGTGCATGCCTGCCTTTCACTTACTGTAGGCTGGCAAGGACCCTGAACCCTCCTCAAGGCTGAGTTAATGATCAGTTAATGCCAGCAAAGTGCCCTCCATCAACTGGCACTTCCTGTGGGTGGGGGTCATCGGGAGGTGTTTGTTTTTAGGGGAGCCAGACTTAAAGCCTCTGAGGACAGACATCCCTTGTTTGCCCTAGCAGGTGAACAGAAGAGAGCTTCCTTTAAAGTGCCCTGGGTCAGTCCCTTGTATGTCTTAGGACAAAGGATGGGAACAAATAGCCTGGTAGCCCAGGGGCAGAATGAGTGCCCTCAGGATACACACACAGAGCCTTTCCCTGGGTGAAGGAACCAAACTGCCCTATCCCCATGTTGTATAGCAGGACTGAGGATCTTCAAGCTGCTAAAATTCTGGGGACTCTTCCTGTTATACTGGGAAACCACCCCAAGGGTCAAACTTCAGCCTCCCAGTCCTCACAGAGCTGGGTGTTCAGGGCTCTGCTTTGTCCTTCACCCCCTGGGGTCTTGTGGGCATATTGGTTCCCATCCCATCCCAAGATGGCACTCTAGCTGCAGTGTGAAGGGTGGCAGGCACCCAGCCTTGCATGCCTGTCCTGTGTATGAGTGTCCCCACCTTAAAGCTCTGACTCCTGTGTCTTCCCATGTTCACAAAGGGACTCCGTTCTTTCTTCTCTGCTCACACCTACCTCATCTCTCGAGGTCTGTGACCCCGACACTCAAGTCCCCCTTCCAGTACTGCTGAGTGGGCAGTAGGATCTGACTTGGGGTTCTGCTGCTCACTGCTCATCTGTGACTTGTGAACTTCTCCTGACCTGCCTGGGCCAGAGTGATGACATTTCCTCTCTTTGGTTGTGAGTTTGGAAGAAGGAACCCTGAAGCAGCTGAGACCTCTTCCTGAATGAAAGTGTCCTCTACCCCACACCACATAAATCAGCTCAGTATATGTCAGTGGCCTAGATTCAAAATCTACAACCACAAAACCTGTAGTAAAAAACACAGGAAAGTCTTGTCTGGACTTGACAGAAAATTCTCAGGTATAGGATTAAAAACCAAGGATATTGGAGAGATGACTCTGGAGTTAATAGCACTTGTTCCTCTTGGAGAGGACACAGGGTTGTTTCCCACACCCACATGGTGGGTTAAAGCCATCTGTAACTTCAGTTCTAGAAGAATCGATGCCCTCTTCTGGCCTCCATGGGCACCAGGTACTCAATGTGGTATGCTTATGAACATTTGGACAAAACTCTCTCTTTTTGTTGTTGTTGAACAATAATTTGAAATCCCTCTCTCCCAGCCTCTACAACTCCAAGGTCACTTTTTTGGCTTGTAGATCTTGTTTGCTAGTTCCAAGAAGATGGATGTGGCAGGGGCACAGAGCGCTGCTCCATGAGACTCTCGAGGTGGTTATAACTGTCTTCCTTGTACTTGAAGAACACAGACTGCAGATCCAGTGCCTCATACAGTGATGCCCCGCCACTTTTTCTGGGTCCTTATGCCCATAATTCTTCTCTAAGATCTGGCACTGTTGAGGAGTGGCTCATAGCAGACACTGAACCATCTGCCATCTGCATTTGTTGTCCTAGATGTCATAGCCGACCTTTCCAGTCACACTGGGGTCTCCAGAGAGATCAAGGTAGTCATCCTGGACCTGAAAGAACTGACCCATCTCCGGCAGGATCTTCAGGGCATTCGCACATTCCTTCTCCCCATCAATGGCAGGTAGAAAGAGTAGAAAGCTGTCTTGTACTTGACAATAGATTCCTACCGCTTTTCAGTGTATCTACCAAGATCCACATGGCCCTGGGTGCTGTGATGAGGTCTAGAGTCTGCCCAATCTCAGTCTGATAGGAACTCTGCAGAAAGAGCTCAGCAGGTTCAGGTAGTAGGGTTGCTCCCTGCAGTAGAACTTCAGCAGGCGGTAGGTGGAGGCTTCCAGAGCCCAGCATCATTGATGGCATCCAAGCCTATGCCTGGCTTCTGATACCAGCAGATCTGCCTCCTGGCAAGTGAGGGAAGAGTCCATGATGTCATCTGACCCATGGAAGAAAGCTTGGAGCAGTTCTACACACCACCCCACAGCCAGGGCCCACTGGAGACTCTCAGCCTCCTGTTTCCCTGGCTCCACCAGCTCCTGGAAGGCTTGTACCACGGTCAAACCCCACTTGTACTTGCCTCCTATGGCACTGAACTCCAGGACCTCCTTGAACTGGGTAATAGCATCCCCTGAGTGTCCCAGCTTATCCTCAGTCAGCACCGTGATGATTTGGGAGAAGTGCTGGGTGAAATTCTGCTTTTCTTGGTTATAAACATCCAGATTTTGGTTCCTATTCACACTGATAGAGGAGGAGCTAAATGCTCTGTTCTTCAATGCAGATTCTCCCAGGCCAAAAGTCTTACATACTGTCTTAGTTCGGGTTTCTCTCCCTGGGATAAAACACCATGGCCCAAGGCAACTTGGAGAAAAGTTTATTTCATCTTACACTCTCAGGTTATACTCTGTAACTGGGGAAGTCAGGGCAGGAGCTCAGATCAGTACCCTGGAAGGGAGACCTAAAACAGAAGCCATAAAGGGATGCTCCTTACTGGCTTGCTTCCCATGACTTGCTCAGAGTGGTCTTACAGCTCAGGACTATCTGCCTAGGGTTGGCATAATCCACAAAGGGCTGGGCCTTCTATCAATCACCAATCAAAAACTGTCCCATAGGTTTGCCCACAGGCCAATCTAGAGGAGAACATTTCTCAGTTGAGGTTCCCTCATCACAGTTGACTCTAGTGGTGTCAGGGTGACAAAACACTAGCCAGCATATACACATAAAACAAACAATAAATAAAGATAAAAATTCTGAACAGTGTGTGATCTTCAAAGTATTTAAACAATAACAACAACAGTAATAATGACTTTTGATTATTTTGTCTACATGTAAGTCTGTGTATCATGTGTGTTCCTGGTACCCAAGAAAGCTCGGAGAGGGCTTCTGAACCCCTGGAACTGGAGCTACAGACATATATGAGCAGTGAAGTGGGTGCTGCAAATCAAAGCCAAGTCCTTTGGAAGAGCGGCCGGTGCTCTTAACTGCTGAGCCATCTCTCTGGGTCCTAAAAAAGTATTTTTAAAATGAAGAAAAAGAAAAAGGCAATGGAGCCAGGCAGTGGTGGCTCATGCCTTTAATCCCAGCACTTGGTAGGCAGAGGCAGGAGGATTTCTGAGTTTGAGGCCAGCCTGGTCTACAGAGTGAGTTCCAGGACAGCCAGGACTACACAGAGAAACCCTGTCTCGAAAAACCAAAACAAAAAACAAAAAACAAAAAAGGGCAATGGACTTGAATTGGCGTATCTACTGGGGGACAACCATCATTAAAAAAGGTAAAAGAGCAGGACATGGTGGTATAAGCCATTTATCCCATCACTTGGGAGGCAGGGGAATGTGCCAGGAGATAAGGAATGGTAGGTAGGGGTAAGGGGGTAGGAGTAAGGGGTAGGAGGTAGGGCGTACAGGGCCAGGGCTAGCGGGTAGGGGGCAGGAGGCAGGAGGCAGGCAGATCCCTGTAAAGTTGAGTCCAGCCTGATCTATAGAGTAAGTTCCAGAACATCCAAGGATACATAGAAAGACCTGGTCTCAAAATAAAATAATATGAAATAAATCACAAATAGAAAAAGAAAAAAGAAAAAGACAAAAAGATGTCAAACTCACAGAAAGCAGTTGCAGCAACTGTGGGTAAGTTTGCGATTGTTGAAACAAAATGAAAATAGGAATTCACATCCTTGTAGTTTCTGAGTGAGGAACCATCACTCACTGGATCCAAATTGTTTATCACAAATGAATAAATTGTCAAATGAGGTCAGGACCAACAGCGGGACATTGTTAAGGCACAAAAATGAAGGGATTCAGGCTGGGTCATTACATGGGCAAACCTTGAGTGAGTCAAGGACAATGGAGCAAGTGAAGAAACCTATGACTCTACACATGTGAAGCACACAGAACAGACACATTCAGAGACATAAAGGAGGAAGAGGCTGAGACCTGATGATTGCTTTGATTTAGAGGCCAGCCTGGACTAAAGAATGCATCTGAGGCATTAGACCTCTCTGAACCCTGCCCACACCCCATGTTTTGCTGGTGATCGCCAAGGCCAGACAACAGTTCGACATCGCCACCTGCAGGCCGCAAGGGAAATGCCTGGGTCTCAGGCAGATCTCATTTTATGAGTTCAGTATTCCTAGACATTTGCAGCAAAGAGGTGGATTTCTCCTCCCTCCACAGCATCCTGTTATTATTTTTCTGTTAACCAAACAGACTCTCAGCATCTCCTGACTCTTCCTTGGCTCATGCCTCAGCTAACACTTTGGAGAACAAGGTTGTAAAAGTGGTTGTCCCTCCACACACCTTTTCTCCTCAAACCTTTCCCTGAGCAAACCCCACAGGTCCTGCAACTCTCAGGTCTCTCCTGTGTCTCCTGTTTTGCTCACAGGCACAGTCCCTGGCAGGCTGTAGTAACACAGGCTGTGTTGTTGTGCAAGTGAGTCTAGTGATTCCAACAGTCAGGGGATGGATTTACCCTTGTGACATTTAATTTTGTTGTTTAATAGAGTTGATTTGGCCTTATGCCTGGGAGCAGTGGCAAGACTGATTGGCCATGGTGGCAGGAGCCAGAAGTTGTGTGTTTATATGTTGTACCCCAAGCATGAAGCTGAAACTGACATTTTAAATTAAAATACATTTTAAAAGATGTATTAGGTTGGGTATTGGGTTACGCTTCTGATTGAGCATTACCAAACTTATAAATCCTTTGATTAACATTTTAAAAAAATCGTATAAAAGCAAAAAGGAAAGGGGGGGCATGGGACAGGGGTGTTCTAGGGAGGGGAAATGTGGAAAGGGGATGGCATCTTAAATGTAAATAAAATATAAAATAAAATAAATTAATTTAAAAAAAGAAAAAAAAGATGTATTTATGTGTATGATTGTTTGGCCTGCATATATATACATATATACATATATATACATATATGTGTGTGTGTGTGTGTGTACTGAATGTGTGCAGGGTGCCATCAGAGGTCAGAAAAGGACTTGGAACTGGAGTTGCAGATGGTTGTGAGCATCATGAGGGTGCTGGGATTACAACCTCTGCCAGAGCAAACAAGCGCTTTCCCCCTTAGCCATCTCTGCAGCCCACAGTGCAGACATTTTGAATCTTTTTAAAAAAATATTATTTATTTTTATGTATACAATTACACTATAGCTGTCTTCAGACACACACCAGAAGAGGTTATCAGACCCCATTGCAGATGGTTGTAAGCCACCATGTGGTTGCTGGGATTTGAACTCATGACCTCTGGAAGAGCAGTCAATGTTCTTAACCACTGAACCATCTCTCCAGCCCAACATTTTGAATCTTATAAGCAGTTTGTATATGTATTGAAAGAGTTAAAAATTTTTAAACCTTCCACAGATTTCAAGAGTGCAGATCAGCTTGCTCTGTGCTCTGGGTACTAGGAAACTAGCTATCCACAAGACAAAATAGATGATAGATTGAATAGGGTTTGAGCTGGGAGTTCAAGTTAGCGTGCCTGTGCACCCTGGATACCAGGAACTTGGCTGACCACAAGATAGATGATTGATTACGCATAGGCTCTTAGAGAATAGCCTGTTCCTTGTACCCTGTCACAAACTGAATAATGGGCTGGGACTTTCCACAGGTGCTCTCCAATAGCCCTCCTTTACTCCCCCCTGGGTTGTGGTTCCTCCCCTGAGTTGTGATTTTAAATTTGTGGGCTTTAAATTCTCTCTGTCTCCAAAGCCCCAGGGTCAGACCCCATTGCCCCTGCGTGGGCTACAGGTCTTGACCTCAGTATACTGATTAAAATATGCCTCTTGCTGATTACATCGTTTGGTGTCTTGCAGTTAATGGGTGGCCGCGAATTCCCAAGGCTTGGGTGAGGTCCTCCATTCGTGTGGCCTTACAGTATCAGTTTTAAGTAATACATATTAAATAAGAAATTCTCTTAATAAATTAATATGAACACCCAAACTTTCATTGGCCTGATTCTGTCCATGTTCAATCCTGCCTCAGTCCTCCGTGTCCTCCACATGTTTGTCTGAGAATCCACGTTTAAATTTCCATGTATCCAAAAGTCCTTTGGAATTGTTTTAGAAGCCTTACTAAAATCTGTGAAAACTGGCATTGGTAAAAAAAAAAAAAAATTCAAAAAAATTTTTTAAAGTTCACAAATTCAACTACTGATGGCTTCATTAACTTTTCTCCAGAATATTTTGTGCATTTGTAACGTCTTATAGCTGATATTTCTGATGTTTCAGAAGCTGCCATTGTTTGGCATATTTGGATATTAATCTTATCCAAAAATACCCTCAAGGACATACTTAGAACAGTAAGGATTGAATGAATGTCTGACGCCAGGACGAGTCATCACAGCGTCGAATGTGTCTTCTTGCTTTGGGCTCTCAGTGTGCAGAATAAGGTGTTAATGGGAATGGTGGCATCTAAAAAAAAAAAAAAAAAAAAAAAAAACCAGCCGGGCGGTGGTGGCACATGTCTTTAATCCCAGCACTTGGGAGGCAGAGGCGGTCGGATTTCTGAGTTTGAGGCCAGCCTGGTCTACAGAGCGAGTTCCAGGACAGCCAGGGCTACACAGAGAAACCCTGTCTCAGAAAACCAAAAGAACAAAACCAGCAAACAAACAAACCCCCAACCTTTTCATGACCCCAGAGAGATCTGAAGCAGGAGAGATTTGCTTGCTCCTCTTAGGTAGCAGTACCACCTGGAACCGACCACACATGGCCAGTCCTTTCACGGAGAGTCTCAGACAGCCTTAGCAGTAAGGACATCTGTCAATATCCCACAAGGAAATGGGCTCAGACTTGTGTGTCAATAGTGAGGTCTATGCTGGGAAGCAGAGCTGGGCGCGGACCTCAGGCTTAGGAGGAGCACACAGCCCAGCAGACACTGAATCACCTGTTGGACACGAGAAGGGACCCAGCTTACCTGGATTTGTCTCTGCCTCACAGAAACACAGAGTTTGATAAGCATGCTATGTTTAGTTGCTGGATTGGTGTCCACTTGGTGCACAGCACTGGTGTTCCCTGGTACCTCAGGTGTGCATGACTGTGGAAGACCGGATGCTCTGCTTCTGCAGTGCATGGTGCATCTGTGTTACATCAGACACCATTTACCATGGCAAGCAGAAAAGGAGGCTCTATTGGGTGTTAATTCAAAGTGAAAGGACAGAAAGCTACCCTTTTTATGTTTCACTCTCCCTAACTGTGTCCTTTCAGTCAGGAGTCTGCAGGGCCACAGAACTGGCAGGAGGAAGAGCAGGAGGAGGAAGAGGAAAAGGAGATTGGTAGGTTAATTTTAGAAACTGGATTCCTTGATTATGGGACTTCGGGGGAAGGAGCCCAGAGCCTGATGGGAAGCTGGCAGCTAGAGACCCAGGGCAGTCCTAACTTTGCACCTGCACTGGAAGTTGTCTGGAGGCAGAATTCTCTCTTGCTCAAGGTTACATCGGACTTTGTTTTACTCAGGGCTTCAACTGGCCACAAGAACCACTCACACTATGTAAGGTTGTTTGCTTCATCAAAGCTCACCAACTTGCCCATTAATCTCACCCCCAAAACAGTCTTGCAGAGACATCTAGCTTGACCAAATATCTCAACTTCGGAGTCCAGTCAAATTGACACCTAAAGTTAACCATTACATTAACAAAACAGACAGGGTTTGAAGCTCGGTGCCAGGTCCATAGGGCACGTCCTCGTGAAGAGAGCTTGAGTCAGTTTGTCCTTCGTGAAAGGAAATCATGGCATATATGTACAAGGGTCGGAAGTGCTGTGCTGAAAACCACAGTAAGAGGCTAATGACAGGCTGGGAATAAGGTTACCAGAGACAGAAGGCCACAGCTAATGATTAGATACACTGTAGCAGAATAAGGTTACCAGAGACAGAAGGCCAGCTTACTAGATACACTGCCGCTGAGCAAGCCAGGCAGCAGAGGAAAACCATGCAGAGGCTAAGAGCTGCTTTAAATTTTTGTTGTTGTTGTTTTTTTCTTTTTTGTTTTTGAGACAGGATTTGTCTTTGTATCCCTGGCTGTCCTGGAACACACTCTTTAGACCAGGCTAGTCTCAAACTCAAAGATTCATCTGTCTCTGCCCCCCTGAGTGCTCAGATTAAAAGTGTTTGCCACTCACCACTCAAATATTAAATACATTTTAATGTTTGACTTTATCTTTTAAATTTTATAATATTTATTTATTTATTTATTTATTTATTTATTTATTTATGGGGGGGGCATGCACAAGCCATAGAATACCCGTGGAGGTCAGAGAATAATTGTGGGAGTCTGTTCTCTCCCTCTACCAAGTCCCTTCTTGGAGGGACTGAATTCATCAGTAGGCTGATCCATCTTTCTGGCTGTTGTTTTAGAGTTTTGGGAACAGTATCTTTCACATCTAGGCTGGCCTCTCTATGTAACTTAGGATGGTCTTGAACCTATGGTCCTCTCCAGTGTTGGCATAAGTACATATCACCACACCAGGTTTATATAGTGCTGGGGATGTCACTCAGAGGTTTCCACATGAAAGTCCTTAACCAAGAGATTCTGTGTCCCTCCCTGGAAAGGCTCATCTTACTGTGGGGTCTCCCTATGTGATCTCAGTTGCCTTTTCAATGTCACAGTGCCTCGGTGTTTACATTATATCAAGTAGGGCTCCTATCTGGATGACTGGTGGGCATCTTCATTTGCTGAGTGCCTGTTACTCTTCTGGTTGATTTGACAAACTCTCTGACAACAATGGCTTAGGAAGGAAGTTCTTATTTTGGCTCAGAGTTGGAAGGTACAGTGCATCATGATGGAAAGGCTTGGCAACTAGAACAGGAGGCTGCTTGCTATGTTCATCCAGTCAGGAAGGAGAGAGAGATGAAGGCTGCCGCTCAGTTGCCTTCCTCCTTCATTCAGCCTGGGCTCCAGTCCATAGGAAGGTGCAGTCCACATTCAAAGCAGAGAAACCTTCCTCTTCACTTAAACTGTTCTAGAAACATCCACACAGACAAACCCAGAAGTATGTTTCTACAGTGGGTCCAAATCCAGTCAATAATTAAGATTAACCTTCACAATGAGGAATTTTTTTTGACACAGTGGATTGTGTACATTGGAAAGTAGCTGATTAGTTTAAAATCCATGGGAAGCACCAAGTTTTTAATTAATTATGTACTTATTGTTTGCATCCACATGTGTGGTCACTGTGCAGACACTGAGGCCAGAAGAGGTCTTCAGACCCCTCAGAGATGAAGTCACAGGCAGTCTTGGGGTACCAGGCTTGTTACATGGGTGCTGGGCTCTGAAGTTTGGTACTCGTGATTGTGTGGCAAGCGGGTTTTTTTTTTTTTTAAAAAGATTTATTTATTCTATATATGATAAGTACACTGTAGCTGTCTTCAGACACACCAGAAGAAGGGATTGGATCTCATAACAGATGTTTGAGCCACCATGTGGTTGCTGGGAATTGAACTCAGAACCTCTGGAAGAGCAGTCAGTGCTCTTAACTGCTGAGCCATCTCTCCAGCCCAACCATCACATCTTATGTAAATGAAAACAGTGATGGGACTCGTGCAATAAGCCTCAGGCCTATAAATGTAGTAGTTGTAAATGCTTGCAGGAGAGCCTGCTGTGCCCAAGGGTGGTCTGCTCAGCCTCTGCACGGAGTACGAGGGTCTCCTTTAGCTGACTTCCAGGTGCTGCTGGCTTTTTTCAGATCCCACATTCTGGAAACCTGTTTTATAGATAGGAGCCCAGTGTCAAGCACACGGTAGGAGACTATCAGTGACCTCTGGGCACCCAACAGGTAAAGCATCCCTGTGGAGTGGAGTCTAAGGGAACACTACCCCATTCCTCTTCGTTACTTTCCCTTGCAGCTCCTGTACTTCCAAATCTGGGCACAAGGTGGTGCCCTGTGTCCATGATTGTACACTCAGATCTCCAGGGGTCCAGCAAGCAGAGGTGAGCTTCACTTTTACAGGAAGGGTGTTCATGCTCAAGGCCCTCCTAGAACCTGGGTATAAGGACAGGGCCACGGTGGTGCCACATGCATAAGTTTTGTGTTTGAATGCCAAGGGCAACTGTCCACCATACACACACCATACAGAAAGGCATCATGTTCAGGCTAAGCTAGGGTCGGCTGGCCTGTTCTGAGACTTCTCCATGGCTCAGTTTTCTTGGCTGCTCCTTGGGGCCTTCATTTCTATCCTATACTGCACCTCACTGTTTTCTCCTTCTCCAGACAAGATTGTTTTCTTTAAGTATAAAGGCAGACCAGGGAGGAGAGGCGACCACTTTACTACTCGTAGTAGTAAGATAAAGACCACTTCAGTGGAGGAATGAAGAGGGTGGGGTTGTGCCTGGAGAGTTCTGGAAGGTCAGAACATCTGGGGAGGGTATGGGAAGGGAGTGGAGGGCTGTCACTGGTGTGACCACCTGGGTTCTAGGGCGACCTGTGGATTCTCTGTGTAGTGTCTGCCCCCTCCAACCCTGCCCTCACTGAGGCCTCATCCACCATGGCTGGGCTAAGAGCTGTCGGGAAGCCTGAAGCAGTGGAGGGTGGTGGATCTCTCGACCCCATAGCTCATTTGAAGTACCTTTGCAGTGCCGTACATCACGACCTGGGCTTGCCCCTACTACTGTGTCAGTAATCGGGAGCAGTGCAGGTCACATGGAAACACTTCGCCTTGTCTTTACCTTTCTATAAAACTTCTCTTAAAAAACAAAGTACCAGACAGATCTGAAACAAGAGAGATTCCACTGCCTTGACACTGCTAACAGAACTTGGAGCCATGCTGAGAAAGGGAGCACGATCCGGGTCTAGGGAAGTCTTGCATGCTGGGCATGGTCTTGCCAATAGTCAGTCAGAAAATGGCCCAAGCCCAGAAAGGCAGAGCCAGAGAGACCTCCATCAGAAGCAGGCCTGGACCGGTTAGGGACATGTCTTATTTGTGAAAGAAGAAACATCAGTAGAAGACTGAGCCTCTGAACAAACCGCTCAGGTCCACAGCCTTATCCAAACCTGGACCCCAAGACTATAATTAAAGGTTTAGGCGGAAGGGATTATACCAGAGAAAAGGAAGAGGCCCCCCACAGCCTGAGGCTGGAATCTGGAGCTCAGTGCTGGGGGAAGTAATATTCAATTAACCTCCCCATCGGAGCCCTCCCTCTGACCTCCTCAGACCTGTCTCCTTCCTGGACTGGACTGGGAGCTTACGGAGTCCATGTACACAGCCGTTTCTTCTCAGGAAGAATGAAAGTAAAGTTCCTAGTGAGACAGATTCACATTACCATGATTTCTAAACAGATAAGGGCACAATGGTCTCCTGCAAGGGTTGTGACCTGGCTAACTTTAGGGGTGCAGACAGTGGCCAAGGGCAAGGCTGAATGCCCCGGGACCACATCTTGGGCTCACACTAATATTGTCTGAAAGCAACTATGGGGCACACTGGGCTGTGGCCTTTACCAGCCATGACAATACATTCTAATAATGGAACATTTTCCCTGAAGATAACTCAGCTTTTATTACAGTCTAGGTCAGGGCATGGCGTACGAAGGGAACATTATCCATCCTTCTTCTTGCCCTACTGACTACCCATGTATTTATTCCTACTGACTACCCATGTATTTATTCATCCATACATCCTCACTGAACATGTACTTACTCATCCATACATCCTGGCTGAACATTCTGCTAAGCCAGAAACTGCTCTAGGTCCTAAAGACTCAGTGGAGAACATGGAGTTCCTACCCCTCACAAACTACTCTAGTCAAGAGAACACACGGTGGAGCAAGATGTTCACACTTCAGATGCCATTTGAACAAAGCCTCATGGTGATATGAGAGAATAGATGGGGGTGTCCAGTAAAAGGCACTAGTGTGTGCCAACAGTGTTACGTCCACCGCTCAGGCCTTGGAGGCTGTGGGGAAGGCAGTGCATGGAGCCTGTAGGAGGATGCAGAACATGCCAGTAATGACGGCTGCTTTACAAGAATTGTCTGAGACAATGTGTAGAGAGGCCCAAGTAGACATGTTTGAGGTCAGAGTTTGGGAAGACGGGGAAGCTAATCTCTGCGGTGTGGTGCTACTGGCAGGTCGGAAGCCGAGTGTAAATTCCAGAGTGAACAGAGGCTGCTGCTGGAGAAGGAACACTTCTGGGCCACAGAACTTGGCCCTGAGGTGGGCAGAGCCATTGGTGGTTAGTCTGTCCCAATCACAGTCAGTCTCAGGTGACTGAGAAGCTGGCAGTGCTAAAAGCAAAGTGCTCTAGGGCCAGGAGGTCTGAAAGACCAGACGGAGATCCAAAAGCTTGGGGCTGACCAGAGGTCAGGAAGAGACTGAGTGAGATGGAAACCAGCAGCTGAGCGAAGCAAGGATACACAGTGCTGGAAAACTGCCCTTTGTATGTGGTAGGAGTCAGCTGGGAGAAGAGGACAGCTACTGCTGGGGACAGAAGAGAGGGGCTCTGCAGGGTGAGTTTCCGAGGGATCAGGATAACAAGGCAGTAATCAAGTCTGGGGAGAGATGGACAGACAGCACACTATCTGTAGAGAGGCCTGGGTGCTAGAGATCACCCAGCCTGGGGCCTTGACTGGGGCCAAGGGTCTGGGGTCAGGCATAGTTCTTGCCCACAGCTGGCACTCGAAAAAGTGCCTGGTCTACACTCTATTTTTGTTCCTTTGCAGCACAACTGTGAGGCCATTCAGCATGCAGAAATCTATGGCTCCCTGGAGAATCTCCCCAGCTAGACCTATGACGAAAAGAACGAGTACTGGTTCAATGTATACCATTTGAGAATGGGAGAGCCAGTCGCTCATCCAGGAACCAGGTCACAAGACTTCAATGCAGACTCTGTATGTATTGTTTGGTTGATACTCCAAGATTTAAGGCTTATTTTTTAAAGTATGCCACACCTCTTGCATTTTTAAGTCTGACTTTCCTGGGCTTATCCCATTGAAGTCTTTCTGCAAAGAAGTGAATCTTGTATGGAAGGGCCCAAGTCTACCTACATGTGCAGGGGCTCCAAGCAGGCTCACAGGGCAGACTGGCTCTCTCCCAGTTACCAGCAGCCATCCTTTCTGCCAAGTCTTGTGACAGGAGACAGCTGCAGCTCTCCACCCCAGCTATAAAAAGCCCTAGCTACCTAAGTGACCAGAGGTCGTGCAGCGGACATTCAGGGTGCGTCTTTGGGGCCAAGGAAGGCGTGCGACCCTGAGAATCATGCCAAGGCTCCCCCCTATCCTGAGGCTGCTCCAAGCACCCGTCAAGTACACAGTGGTTCCTAAAGCCCATGTCTCTGCCAAGCCAGCCAAAACTCCCACTTCCGCCATGGTAAGTAACTTCTAAGGAGCATTCCCTGGGCTTCAGGGCCACAGGGAAGATTAAAATGAGGAAGGAGACGGGTGGGTGTGGTGCTAGGTATCAGTGTTTTGTGCAAGATGGTGTCTGAGTGCCAGAAGGGCTCGGGCACCACTGGCTGTGGCCAGGCCATGCTCTCAAAGGGCTACAAATGGTGGGGTGGGGACCCTCCTCAGGCCTCACATACCTCTGGCCATGGTTGACAGTGACAGAATTAGGGGGCAGAGTTCAAGTAGGATACAGGACTCCTATCAGGATGTGTTTGTTCCACTGTTGTGGGGAAAGGTGGGCTGCTCTGAAGGGTAAACTAAACTAGCAGCAAACCTGACATATAAAGTGTATCTGTCTTACATAAAAACAGACCCAGGTCATTTGGTCACACACATAGAGCTATGACTCAGCCCAGACTAAGATTCCTATTCTATGCCAAATTTGCGTAAACCCAAGATTAAGGTCAATGGGAAGGACTGGTTTCCAAATGAAGTACTGACAGCTTCAAGACCTGGACACAGGCCTCGTTTAGAGGGGACTCAGGAGTCATGCAGTTGCTACCTCAGAATCTGCTTTTCTATCTAAAGCTACGGAGAACATAGGGCTCCTGGTGGGGGTCACACAGGCAGGTGTCTGACCTCACCCAGTTTGGCTTCTGAATGGGTCTGCTTTCTGAGAAAGGCCCAGTGTTTGTTTCTAACAATGGAAACCTTAGCTGTCCTGCTACTCTGCACAGCACCCTAGAACATAAGACTGGACAGGAGCTGAGTGAATCTCTGCTTCACTGGGAGCTGCTTCAGCTATGCAGGATCTTGAGTTCTGAAGCCCAAGGATGTTTCTCCTGATTTCTGAGGCCATTCTCTCTGCCAAAGACTCCAGGCTGCCAAGCTCTCTGACACAGCAGAGCCTGCTTGCTTACAAGACTGCCTAGAGAAGCAGAAGGCAAATGGGGACTATGGCTGGCTAACAGAGAGGAAGGATCCTAAGGATGGGGAAGTTACCTGCCTATGGCCAGGCCCAAGCCTTCTAACGGCTGGTGGACTCATGTTTGCTTTTCTTTCCATAGGAGCAGGCTGTGGGGATCACAGTCACATTCGTTGGCTTCTTGGTTCCAGCAGGATGGGTTTTATCCCACTTGGAGAGCTATAAAAAAAGCTCCGCAGCCTGAGGTGGCACATCCCTGAGAGATTACATTAAACGCTTCCAGCCCCATTACTTGTGCTGATTCTTGAGCTTGGCACTCCCAATATCCGGTGTCTTAGCGATGCTAGGTGGTGAGTGTGGCTGCCTGACTCAGAATGCTCTGAAGCGGCCTGCAAGAAGGAACCAATGCCTCCTTGCCTGACAATACACAACCCACTTCTTTGGTGGCAGTCCTGTGCATGGTGATAGGGGAGGAGTAAGTAGAGTCTCCACCGACCCCGAGTCCCAGCTTACACGCTCATTTTTTTCAGGCACAGGATTGGCTAAGAAGCTAAGTCCAAGAACAGAAGCATCAACAGAACAATGCAAAGGCATTTATTAGAGAAGCACTCTCAGACCACACTGGAGAAGGTGGATTTGGGTGGAGATTACTTTGTCCCCATTTCCAATCGTTCCCTTCCTTATCACCTAGGCCTGGAGCCCCCCTCCCACTCCTTGCAGGCTACAAAGACCCCACATAGGAGCCTTCTCCAAGTAATCACACCCCCATCAGTGACAGATCTCTGCTTTTATACCAAGAACAGTTCCCAATCCTAGCAGGATCCCAAACTCCATCCCAAATGAATATAGATCCTCTGCTGATGGTTTCGGGGGTCACAGAATTGCCTTGCAAGGTGAGGCAGGGTCTGCAGGATACTGGGGCACTAGGTGAGGATGTCCTGAGCCTGGTGTTCTACCAGCATCTCCATGCTCTTCACATCTGTGCACCAAAGCTCCAGACGGTCCTTCATCCCCTTGATCTAAAAGCAAGTCAGGATCACATGGGTATCAGCTGCAAGGGAGTCTGTGTGGGAGGGCTAAATCTCTAGTTCTTTTTGGGGAAATGTTAAGGGCAACAGGGCTGAAGGTGGAGGTGTGTGATGGAATCATTGTGCCAATTCTGATCACGAGGTCATTCTTAAAACTCGTATGAAAGAAAAAGAATGGAGGAAATCACAGGATTAAATGTCTAGAAAATATGATAGGGTATGGGATCAGGTCACAAAAGCAGGAACACGTCTGATGGGAGTACCAATTTTAGGATTAGGAGGCATCAGCAGCACAGCCAGCCCTGTTGTCATAGTAAGCCTGTAAATGCAGGGCTCAGACCTCAGGGCTGCTTTCCTAGGACTCCACAGCAGTAATCCCATCTGCAACACCTTGTGTGGAACAGTGTCCGCTTCCTAAATGGCTTCTGTCCACATAAAACTAGGACAGTACTGGTAAACCCCACGTCCACAAAGGGCAGGGGCTCAGCCCCCTTACCTGCTGCAAATCCAGCACTCGAGGCTGCACCCATGTCATGTGAACCCGCTTGTCCACCTCGTCTATGCTGCCTCTCACCAGCCCCACCGAGAGTGCCTTCATCACCAGCAACTCCACCTGTGCAAGGGGCTTCATGAACGCTGGGAGCAGTGCTCACTGAGGCCAGACCTCTGCCAGGGCTGTGGTAGCACTGATGCTGTGACCCCCAGTTCAAGAACCATACCTTGTTGACAGTGATTTTGGCACTTTTGGCAATTTCTTCAAAAGTGAGTTGTCTGTGATTGGCAGGCCGTGTGAAAGTCATCTGAAAAACAAAACTATGTTTCTAAGCAAAAGTGGTCAGATTTTTTTTTTTTAAGATTTTTTTGGGGGGGAGGGGAGGTTGTCAGGGCTGGAGATACGGCTCACTGGTTAAGAGCACTGGCTCTTCTTCCAAAGAATCCAGGTTCAATTCCAGCACCCACATGGCAGCTCACAACTGTCAGTAACTTCAGTTCCAGATGATCTGATACCCTCACACAGACATACATGCCATACATGCAGACAAAACATCCATGTATGCAAAATAAAAATAAGTCATTAAAAAAGGTTTCCAGTTTCTGGCTGTTATGAACATAGCTGAGCGAGTGTTCTTGTGGTATGGTGGATGGGTGTTGAGAGTGGGGATGGGAACAGGAAGGGTCAGCTGTGGGGAGGATGGAGAGAGAGAGTACTGGGAGACACAATTGGAATCAGGGCATCTCTGGGATAAACTAGAAACCTAAGGCAATGGAAACTTCCAGGAATTGATGAGGTGACCGTAGGGACTCCTAGCAATGGGAGATACAGAGCCCGAACTGACCATCTCCTGTAACCAGGCAAGACTTCCAGTAGAGGGACTGGATACCAACTCAGCCACAAAATCTCTGACACACAACTTGTCCTGCCTACAAGATGTGCAGGGGTAAAAGTGGCACAGAAATTATGGGAGCAGTCAACCAACAACTGGTCTAGTTTAAGACCCATGCCATGAGAGGGAATCTATCCCTAACACTGCCCAGAGGGCCAGGAGCCAGAGGCTGGACAGTCCAGAGATCTAGGATAGAACTAAACAGGAATGGCATACACAGACACACACAAAGTCAATGAAATGATTCCTAATAATATTCTGTTATAGATTGGCATCTAGCCCAACTGTCACTAGAGGCTTCACCCAGCAACTGATGGAACAGATGCAGAGACCCACAGCCAAGCAAGGTGGAGCTTGGGGAAACCCCAAGGAAAAGGGTGAGAAAAACCCACAACTCACCCAACCCGAGTCCATAGGGGCTCAGAATCTGAACTGACAACGGGGAAGCCCCGTAGGAACGGACTTAGCTTCTTTGCACATGTTACAGTTGTGTAGCTTGGTCTTCCTGTGGGACTCCTAACAGTGGAAACAGGAGCTGTCTGACTCTGCTGCCTGCCTTTGGGACCCTTTCCCCCTTCTGTGTTGCCTTGTCCAGCCTTAAAAGAGGAAGTGCCTACTAGTCTTATTACAACCTGATATGGCATGGCTGGTTGATATCCACTGAGGCTGGCCTTTTTCTGAAGGAGGAGGGAGGAGTGGATGGGTGCTGGGGTGGGGTAGGAGATGGAAAGTAGGAAGAAGGACTGGGAGGGGAACTGCATTTGGGATAGAAAATAAAATTAAGATAAAAACAATAACTTATTTTTTGTCAGACGTAGCAGTTTTTCTGTGGGGGCTTGGTTGCACACGCCTTTAATCCCAGCACTCAGAGGGCAAAATCTCTGTGAGCTCCAAGACCAGCCTGGTTCATAGCAAATTCCAGGCTATGGTCAGGATGACATAGTGAGAGACTGTCTTGTTTTAAAAAAAAAATTCTGAAAATATAGATTGTCTTATTAGTCCCATATTCAAGTACTCAAGTTTTCTTAAGCTAGTTCCACTGCAAACGAGCTTTCAATGCTCAGAGAAGGTTAAAGGTCAAAACCAACTTTAAAGGAGTTTTTGATAAGAACTACTATTCATTCCCTGATAACAGTTGAGGCTATCAAGTCCCTTGTACAGGGACCATTGCAGGAAATTGGAAATGCACGTGGCAGCTCTTCCACAAGCTCACATCTACCAGAGAGCACAGGAGAACGTGGAAATAGAAAAGCTGTGTCACGAGGTTAGTGGCAGGAAGAGAGCGTGGCTTTCGGTTCAAATGGGCAAGGACAACTTACAAAGTGTCTACTGGAGCCCAAGAGTCAAACTCACAGGCCAGTGAGATGGTTCAGTGGGTAAAGGGTTTTGCTGCTAAGTCTGGCAACCCAGAATTTGATCCTTAGAACCCATCTGGCAGAAGGAGAGAACTGACTCCATGAGTTGCTCTCTGATTTTTCACGTGTGTACTCCTCTCCCACAAAAGCAATGTTAAAAAAAAAAAAAAAAAAAAAAAAAAAAAAAGTGTAAGATCCAAATGCAAACTTAATGAGCAGAGGCAGAAGGGAGGAGGGAGCTAAGAGGGCCCGAGGGCCCTGAGAGGCGGGCAGGGCACAGGGCCCGGCTAGCTCGCTCGCACGCACGCAGGCACGCACGCAGGCACCGTTCCAGCATGGTGGACGGGATGCTGGAGTGCTGCTTACCTCCATAAGGCACAACAGCTGGATCTTCCTCAGAAGCTGGGCCTCGTTGGCTGCTAAATCAGGCTGCAAAGTACAGAAAGACAGAGACGCGGGTTCTGAAACTCTACTATGGGTCAAACAAAAAGAAACAGGCAAGGCTAAACATCTGAGACTGTGGGTAGCTGAGGCTCACTAATAGCTCCAAGTGATACTAAACCCTTGGTTGCAGAGAATTTAAAGAAGAAACTGACAGACTGTCTCTCAAGACAGTGTACAAACAGGATTTACTAATGTTCCAAACACCACCAATGGGCACCTCAAGACTCTTGGCAGAGGTACCACCAGCCAAGAACAAGTCTTGTGTCTTCAAAGGCTTTGGGTAGCACTGCTGTTGGCCAGCACATGTGAGCACAGTCGGACAAAAGTGCTGAAGGCCTAATGGCTTGTGTGGAGTCTAAAGAGCCAGTGATTAATTTGCAACAGACAATCTCACCAACGGTGAGAAAGAAAACTCATCTTTTGTAAGTCTGCAGCTGGCGTGATGTCACACCTATGTTCTAGCACTGTGGAGTTAAGGCAAGAGGATCACTTGAGCCTAAGAATTCAAGACAAGACAAACCAGGATGACACAGGACCATGTTTCAGAATAAAAAGAAAGTAGGTTATAATCAGCTAAGGAAAGTACCAGGAGGGATATTTCTACAGATATCCCTGAATCTTTTTCTTCTTATAAATTGCTACAGCAAGCTAGTCTGTCTTGTCTTTCTTTTTTTAAAATAGAGGTCTCATTCACTATGTTGCTGGTCTTCAACTCCTAGTCTCTAGTGGCCCTCTAACGTCAGCTGGGACTACAGGCACGAATCCCCAGCCCCAGCCCCAGCTTCTTTGAGGTGGCATATCTTGCTGACAGGTCAATCCACAATGAGACTACAGTTAAGGCTTGCTGGATCTGGTATTTGCTGTCTTCTCAAAGCCCCTTCACTCATTCCCACCTGACTCTATTACACACACACACACACACACACACACACACACACGGAGTTTTTATTAAGCAATAGGAAAACCCAAACTTTCAGGAAATATAAGAACATAAACATATTTCCTACCATACTTAATATGTTGAAATATTTACTTCTAATAATTTCATTTTAAAGGAGATGCTACTGAGCTGGGGAGAACGCTCAGAGACTAGAGTGTCACGCAAATAAGAGGACCAGAGGACCAGACTTTAGATCCTCAGGATCTAAATGTCATGTGGGATAGGTGGCATGGCTACTCACTTGTAACTCCAGCTCAAAAAGACAGAGACAGAACAAGCTGGCTAGCAAAACCAGCCATACAGGCAAGCTCTGGGCTTAAGTGATAGAGTCTATCTCAAGGAATAAAGTGGAATATGACAAAAGGATTCCAGATATCAACTCTGTGTTCCATATGCATTTGCCCAAACATGTGAACATGCACAAACATACATATGAATGCATACTACGCACATATACATGAATAAGAAAAATGCAAAATAAAGCAACAAAATAAGAAAGGCTTAACTTACTGTTAAGCACCTTAACTGCTACTACTTCTCTTGGCTTCCTGTTCTGCTCTTCCCCCTGCACTGTGGCCCTGGGGACCACCTACTCATGCTGGCCACACACACTTTTCAGTTCAGCAAATGTGCCAAGTTTCCTTGTCCTCCGTCCTCCTGCATCTCTTCCCTCATTCAAGATTACACAGACACTCTTCCATTGGGAGGTCTATGATGCAACTTAGCCAGCAGACAGAGAAGCACGTTGTGTTTTTCACAAACAACACTGCAGTGACTCAGATCTCTTCTGCCCTGTTTCTGGGAGAGCAAGCCTGGCCTACCAATGTCCAGTCTATGCCTAGACCCTCTTGGGTATGTGGTGTGTGTGGGGAAAAGGCTTAGTGAATCCTTGTTGTAAGAGTAGACATGGGGTGTGATGGTTTGTGTATGGTCGGCCCAGGGAGTGTACATTATTAGAAGGTATGGCCTTGTTGAAGTAGATGTGGCCTTGTTGGAGGAGGTGTATCACTATGGGTGTGGGCTTTAAGACCCTCATCTTAGCTGCCTGGAAGCCAGTATTCTACTAGCAGCCTTCAGATGTGAAGACGTAGAACTCTTAACTCCTCCTGCACCATGCCTGCCTGGATGCTGCAATTTTCCCACCTTGATGATAATGGACTGAACCCCTGAACCTGTAAGCCAGCCCCAATTAAATATTGACCTTAAGAGTTGCCTTGGTCATGGTGTCTGGTCACAGCAGTGACACCCTAACTCAGACACAGGGGTCCATGAAACCTACCTGCTGGCCCCAGGCAGACTTCAGTGTCTGGAACCTGTCTACATCACCACTATTGAAAGCGTACAGGGTGTCAATCAGCCACTGCCGGTCAGTGTTCCTCAGTGACTCCAGCACAGGGTGCATGAGCTGTGGGGACAGAGATAGTTAACTGGTACAAAGTCAGACTTTCTTCCTCCCCACAGTTAAGTGCCAGGCCAACTTACAAGTTCTCCAAAGTTAAAAACTCCCTCTCCGAGAAGTCCAGCAAGCCCCAGTGTGAAGGCTCTCTCTTGTTGTTCTGACACTACAAAATGATACAGCCAGTCATATCCAGTCTTGTCTGGCTTTGTAAGCCTCACACAACAAAGAACAGAAGCCGTTCTTAGAATGGCTCTAGTACCAAACTTCAGCATGAGCTACCTCTTCAAAAGCACTAGAATTCAGGTTATACCAGGAGCTATGGATACGTGAAGTTTATGGAAATCCACTTGTATAAAACTTCTCCATACAGATATGCAGCCTCCTACTGTTCAGCGTGTACTACTGGCTGGAATAACCAGATCCTTTACTCCCACCCTGACCCTCAGCTCTCATGGTTCTAACAGTCTACAGCTCTTCAGACTGGAATGAGTCTGCATTCTCCTCTCTTGGCTTTTCTAATGTATTCCTGTTAACATAGAATTTTCTCTGCATTTCTAGGAGTTGCCAGTCTCCTTACTACCTACCAACAGTACATTCAAGAAAGTGGTCAAATTGTCTTTCAAATATACTGTCCTTGTATTTTCACCCAAACTCTCAGGCTACTTTTCCTTCCATCCTCAGATTCTCAAAAGACTGTAATTGATTCCCATAGGTATGGGAATCAATTTAGAGCAGAGGTCTCAGCTATGGGGGTTTCAGCTGCCCTTCACCCTGTGGAGGGTTGCAGAGGCACATCACTACAATCTGACTTAGCTACTAATATGGCCTGCAGAGGAGTGAAGGGACTGAGAAAGATGGGACTGCATGAGATTTGACTCAGTGCTGGAGACAAATATGATATAAAATCTAAAACGTACACAAAACTTTCCACCTTAAAAGTGATGAACACCTGACATAGCTGAGACCTACTCTCTTCAGCATCCATAGCTGCTGTGCTCAGCCATGGACTCCCTGAGTGCTGAGAACTGGGAGGGCCCTGGGTTACCTGGCAGATCCTTGATGTCCACACAGCCCAGAAACCGTAGAGCGTCTTTGTAGTAGGACGCGTGGTTTCCGGTTGTTTGATAGTATTTACTGGAGAGATCATAGAAGCGACTGTGAACTGATGTCACACCAGGGAGACTGTTGAGCAGCTCTTCAACGTCTTCAATGGTTTCCTATACACAAGAAGTGACATCGTCTTCCAACTTAAAAGATCTTTAAAGTAATATAAGATGGAAAACTCTTGACCTCCCAGTGCAAAGACTGATGGCATTAGTTAAACTGACTATATTAAAATAGAAAACTTGGGTTAATCCAAAACACAGACAAAAATACAATGACAAGCTGTGGACTGGCAAAAGATGTAACTCCATATTCTATAGGGGTAATGAGCCAGGAAGTAGGAAAGACAGAGTAGAAAAAGCTAGTAACAGGCAATTAACAGAGTAGAGATGGGAGTGGAGTTGCTAGTAAACCACCACCAACTGAGAAATAAAAAGTTACACCACTACCACTTGACCTCCACTGGGTCATGAAGAATTAAATAGTGTGAAAATACCAAAGGCTGCCGCCATTGGGGAGCTTCAGAGGTGCCTGTAAGGCTTTGTAGAACAACTCACACTACCACCTGCACACACACCGAAGGGACTGCCCGTGCACAAAGAGACCAGGCACAGAAGTGCTAACATGAAGAGCACTTGGAATATAATCAATGACCTTAATCCTTTTAGAGGAGAGCAGATACATATGCTGTAAAACAGTATATAATGGCATATACCACACAGAGGTAAAAATGGTTCACACATATCAACTCACGAATCTGGCTAGGGAAGACTAAGATATCCATCCAGTGACGGCTAATTTATCAACTTGAGGGGATCTAGAATCATTTAGGAGATAACCTCTGGGAATGTCTGTGTCTAGATTGGGGTAACTGAGGCAGGGAAACCTAGCCTAAATGTGGGCACCACCCCAAGAGCAGGTGTTGGAATACTAAAATGAAGACAGTGCTGACTACCAGCACCTCTCTCCTGTCTGCAGACCCATGGTAACCAACCACTTCTTGCTCCTGCTGTCACACCTTCCCTGCCACAGTGGACTGTATCCCTCAAATTATAAGACAAAATAAACCATCCCCTAAGTTCCTTCTCAGGTATAAGGTCATAGCAACAAGAACAGTAACTAGTGCATGGGGGCTGAGATGGACCTGTTGGGGGACTAGCACAGACAAGGACACATGCTCTGCCTATGTGCTATTCTACTCTCAACCTGGCTGAAGTCTACGGGTGCCTGTTACAGCACTCCTCAGTGTGTCATAGCTAATACCTCTAAATGAAATGCAATCAGGATGGACGGGATCTGGGAGTAGGAAGCAGTAACATAGACCTTTTTAGGACAATGAAAACAAACTATCAACTGCCACTTCTGATATTTTCGTTAACATTTATGGGTACCAAAATTAAGCCAAAACAAAAGCACACTCAGTCTCTAGATAAACAAGGTGGCCTGACAATATTATGTTGGTTTCTCTGCTACCATTATTTATGTCTCCCAAACTGAGCAACAACACAAAGAGGTACAAATGGGGCTGAAGAGATGGCTTAGCCATTGAGAGTATCTGTCGCTATTGCAAAGAACCTAGGTTCAGTTCCCGCCAGCCACAGGGCAGCTCACATCTGGAGCTGTGATCCAGATCCAGAGGATGCAATGCTCTCCTCAGGCCTCCACTGGCACTGCAGGCATACATGTGCAGACATACATGCAGGTATTACACCAAAATACATAAATATAGACAGAAACCTTCAACAATTCAAGAGGAAGGAAGAGAACAGTGAAACACACTGCCTGGCATAACGAGGGCCCACAGCCTCTGTACACTGAGACCACATGGAATCCTGGCTGGGTAGACGGCTGTGGGCACCCAGGGAATGCTTTTTGTTTAAGAGTAAATGTCTTAACAGCAGATTATCCTTAAATGGGAAAACAAAACCCCAAAGCAACCAAACCAAGCAAGCAAGCAGAGGGTGGAAGCTATCAGACAAAGGTGGCAGTAAGTAAGCAACAGGGACATCTCGGTTAGATTACGAGAGCTCTTTGGCTTTTTTTTTTCTCCCTGTAACTTAAAATATCTTTAAGAAATAGTCAAAGAGGAAGGATGTCTACATTGCTCTCTCACCTTTGTAGCCTGCAGATCCCCGATGTTTAATTTTAGAGCTCCGATTGCTGTCTTACACAAGATCACGGCTTCATCACTACTTTTTACCTGAAGAGATGAAAAAACAAAAACAAAAACAAAAACAAAACAAAACAAAACAAAAAAAACAAAACAAAAAAAACACAAAACATGGGAACCTCAGACATTTAGGCACCAAACTTGCAAAGCAGGCAGCTCCTTAGGCACTGACTTGACTGAAGAACATTACTTCCGAGGGTATAGGCATAGATTACAAATCTCATAAATACTAGAAAATGCTTTTCAAACTCTACACTCACCTTCTCACGAGTCTTTTCCAGAAAAGTGAGAGCCACATTAGGATCTAGAATAGAAACAAGAACAAAGTCAGACCCACCACCAGCAGCTTCTTACTAGTTAAGACATCTTTAGACAAGATAAACAGTAACATTTCTCTGATTATTACAAAAATCTCATGACATACCCCACAGTGGCCTGCGTAGCTCAGGTTGTACTTACTGCCTCACCCCAGTGTTGGAATTACAGGTGTGCATTACTAAACCTGGCCAATTTGGTATTTTCTATTATGAAACAGAGGCTTACCGGTCATCTGTCTAACCACATGAAGAATTATTTCTACCAGGGACAAAGGATTTACCCTGAAATAAAAACCACCAGTTTTTTAGTGTTAAAAAGCACTAATGTATTCATTTTCAAAGTAAAAAACTGACAAAAGGGGATTACCTGTGCTCAAATTCACTGATGAAGTTTTCATAAAGCTGCAAAACCAGAGATGGAGAGTTAGTACAGAATGAGCCTCGCTCGGAGACACCAGACTCCAAAAGCTGCTTCTAGTTACAGAGGCAGCACTAAGACTGGCAAGTGTAAGCATGCAAACCACAATGCCCATCACACAGACAGCACTGCCTAAACCTTGGTGGAATGATGGGCTTATCTGAGTCCACATAAATGATCACCAATGGATTACTGAAGAAAACCAGAGCTCCTAGCTTTGAGAATTAGAGAACTGGTCTATAAGAACCTTCTAAATAGCTAGGTGTGGTAGCTCATGCCTTCAGTCCCAGCACTTGGGAGACAGATCTCTGTGAATCTGAGGCCAGTCTGTTCTACAGACTGGTTCCAAGTCACCCATGGTTACACAGAGAAACTGTCTCAAAAACCAAACAATTAAAAGAAAATGCCTAAATATTAATTCCTACATTCTTCCTCCAAGGTACTTCAACAGCTGGACCAGTGTGAAGTGTTCCTAATCAAACAAAATAGACTTCCTTCAGATTTTAGAAGGCTATTGGCCTTCTAAAGGCTCATATTACCAAGTTTCTTACCCATTCAGCACACAGGAGTATGTCTTCAGACACTAGGCTAGTACTATGGACACACCATGTGTGTCAAATGCTGAGCTTCCAAGAAGACAGAACAAAGGAATGATGATATTCTTAATTTTTGAAACACAGAAACGGGCTGGAGAGATGGCTCATCACCCACATGATGGTTCATAACCATCTGTAATACCTATTTCAGGGGATTTAATGCCCTCTTCTTATCTCTGAGGGCACCAAGTATGCCTATGGTGCACATACACATGAAGGCAAAACATTCTTACACATAAAATAAAAACCATCCATCACAAAAAGAAACAAAGATGAGGAGGGGGCTGAACTCCTCATCAACTGAAGATTATAAAGCAAAGAAGATGAAAATATATCACTATGATATAGAACATGCAATGTGTGATTTATCATTCCCACATAATTCTGAAGACAGAATACCCAGAAAAATCTTTAGGCTTACAAGCAACTGCAGATTCTTAAGGGTAGAAAAATGTCAAACTGATAAGTAAAAACAAACAAACAAACAAACCCCCCCAAAAAAACCCCAAACCCAAACCCTTACAACCCCAGGAGGTAAGGTAGTAAGGGGTAGGCTTCATTGTGAGCATTACAATGTATTCAGGAGAAATAACTCAAGCTACAATTACAGACTAACTATCCCTTTCAAATTCAGATGGTGACAAGAAAAGCTCCAGAAAGAAAGCTTCTGGTGAGAAATTTCCTGGTTAGAGATTCCTCAGGGAATCTGATGAAGCATGGGAAAGAGTGTGTTCTTATTTTGCTGACAAAATTCTAAAAATGCTCCATTAGAGAGACAGCATAGTATGAAGTACCCCTTAAGCTTCTCACCTTCATAAAGAGGCATTCTCCTTTCTATACTACTTTGGCCTGAAATCTCTGGACAAGTGGAACCCTTGTGCGTGGACTGGCTGGGAGAGCTGGGAAGTGAGGGGAGCCCTTTAAATCATCCCTCTCCCTAGCAGTTTTGCAGTAACCCAGGTTAATCTTAAACTAATGATCTTCCAGATTCAAGTTTCTAAGTGCTGGGATTAGAGGGGTGTCACCGGTCCAGTTTGTTTGTTTGTTTGTTTCTTTCTTTCTTTCTTTCTGTTTCCTTCTTGGTGCTGTAGTGTAAGGTGCACAGGGCCCCGTGGATGGGAGCACACACTTTCACTGAGCCATTTTCCCAGCTCTAGTCTAACTTTTAAAAACCAGAAAGTCTGTTTCACTGTTGTAATTTATTAGCTATAACCTATGGTGATTCATCTATGTCTGCCATCACATATGAGAAAGAGAGAGATGTCCTCAGTGCTATCATGAAGGGCCCAGTGCTTATAGCAGTCCTTGGCACAAAGTGACTGCTGAAAGATGCAGCTTAGTGTGACCACCATAATGTCCCCCCATCCCCAATTTTTGTCTTTAAAAGTCCATGAGCAGAGCTGGGCATGACATTGCATATATTTATTTAATGATAGCACTTGGGAGGCCAAGGCTGGTGGACTGTGAATTTGATCCCAGTCTGGTCTACAGAGCAAGTTCCAGGCCACTCAGAGCTACACAGAGAAACAAACAAACCAACAAACAACAACAAACAAACCAACAACCAACCAACCAACCAATCAAGCAAAAATTATGAGTAAGGGCTGGAGAGATGGCTCAGTGATAGTTAAGAGCATTCTGAAGACTCAAATTGGGTTCCTAGCACCTGTATCAGTTGGCTTACAACTGCCTACAACTCCAGATCCAGGAGATCTCTTCTGGCAACCTTGGGAGCGCGCACACGCACAAGCACACGCACACACACGCGCACGCACACACACGTTAAAAGTAAATAAAAATTAATAATAGTTTGTAAGTATACTCAACATAATCTGACCTGTATGGTAAGTCATTACCTTAATGAGACCATCTCCTTGGGCAAAGCATGGGTCCTGCACAAAATCAAGCACCTGAAGTGTCAGCTGATGCCACAACCTACGAAACAAAAAGCCCTTCAGTCCCATACACTAATGTGAAGTAACAGATGCCTTTGGCCTTGATGGTCCCATCAAACACCAAGTACTACCCTGGTTCCACTGCACAGTACAGTAGTTAAAGCAAGTGCCAGCTAATTCAAGCTTATTTCTTGACCGATTCTGCTACCACTTAGTCACTCATCCTTTCCAAGACTCAGTTTTCTTAGGTAACAGTGGAGGACACTTTTGAGACAGCTTCAACACCCACTCTGAGTGTCAACTGGAAGAACTTTGGAATTCTACAGCTATATTTTAAACTCCATGCTCTCTTACTTATTAGCTGAATACTTCACAGAAGAATAGAAAACTGATATTCAATCTCCTCATCTGTCAATGGAATAAAATAAGCCAATACTTTTAAAAAGCCAATGTATGAACCTTTAGGACACTGAAATAGCACATTTCCCACCAAGACTAAAGGATAATTATTTAATAACAGAGATAAAGTGTTTTGAAAAACACAGAATGCTACACTATATCTAGGCAGTTACATACTAAACACTGTTTCTCTTGAAATGACTAAGAGTTTTAACTGCTGAACATTATCATGCGGAAAGGTTCTGAAGAAGAGGTGTTTCTTCATGAGAAAGCTCTTATATCAATGCTAGCAATTCGTAATTGTTCTGAAGTTCATCCTGTTTCCAAACAAACTCAAACACTAAGATCTCTTTAGTGGTAAAAAGGCCAATGTGAAATAGATCAGAAAATAGGGGCAGTGGGAGATGAATCAATGCTTGTAGAATCAAGAAGAAATTAGAGGCTGCAGACAATCACACCATGGATTAGTGCAGGCTGGTTACCAGGGCTGTGTCTCAGACGGGGTGACATCCTGGCTTCAGAACTATTTGCCTGTTTGAATTAAGAGCTAGTATCACAGGCCAACCCGGGCTCCTTTAGTTAATTAAGAACATACAGAAGACAAAGCTTAGAAGCTTATCATAGCCGGTAAGGCTGGAACGCAGGGAGTCTAGATTCAGAACCCTGGCAACAGCTCTGCTCCTTAGGCTGTCGACCCTTTTCCTCCATATCCCTGACCATCCGGACTGATGGGAGCCTCTGGCTTTCCCAGAGCCCTCTCCCTCCCGCCCCAGCCTCGGGGCTCACTTCTTCGTGTACAGCTCTTCCAAACGGTGCCAAACGGCGGCCTGGCCCGGCCCGGAGCTCTGACTCTGCTGTAAGAAGGCCGGCACATCCTTCATGATTGCAGAGAGCTGGGAACACAAACACCAAGCAGTCGGAACCGGCAGGGATGGCGGACGGAAGTGCTCGCTCACTTCCGGTACCGCGCCGCGCGAGGCATGCTGGGAGAGTCCCACTAGCCTCACGGGTTGTGGTCGTCAAGGTAACCGCGTTCTTGGCTTCCGCCAAACTTCTCCCAGGTTTCTGGCCCTGCCCTTGAGGCGTTAAAGAGTAGAGGTGCCTGGGGACAGCTGGCCACCGACTGATCACGTAGCCTCAAGCCTTTAGATGTGGGTCCTTTGAAAACGGATGGTGTCTGGTGAGGACTAGGTGTGATGCAATTCCTGACGGCAGTAAGCGCTTAGAGAGCATTAGTTACCACCCGCCTGCTCAAGGAGGTCGAGAGCGCGGTAAAACGATGAAATCTCCCGATTTGGCTTCCCAATCAATATGTCAGAGTCCCACAGAGGGGGAAGCTGCCTGCACCAGGCATGAACACACCCTTCGACCCATCGGGTTAACGTGCCGGGAGTTGGGCTGGACACGGTGTGAGAGGTGGAGGAAAGGCGCGGGAGGGCGGGACTTGGCCAGAAGGGGGCGGGAGTAAGAGTGCCGAGAGGGCGGGGCTAGGCACACGAGGGCGGGGATTCGGATGGCACTTGACCCTCTAGGCGCCGTCGTCCTGCAGAGCATCATGGCGCTGAGCGGTCGACTGGCATTGGCCGCGCTCAGACTGTGGGGTCCGGGAGGTGAGCCACATCAGGGGAGACACGGGGTCCCGCAGATAGGCTGTCAGCGGTGTTTTAGGGGCGGGTGTCTGGAAGCAATTGCGGGAGTAAGGACCTGGCAGGTGCGCCCTTCCACAAGGTTCTGACCGGCCATCTGTACTTCATCTCTTTATAGATGTTTTTCTATGTAGCTATTGCAGCACAGTCTTTGAACTATTTTATAGAAGTTCATTGTATGGACATCTTATAATTTATATAACCATTTCCTTATTGAATACTTTCTAATCTTGAATTATTACAATAACGTGATGTTTGCACCCCATTTTGAGCATAAATTCCCATTACACTGCCTTGTGTAAAGTTACAGGGTTTGTATTGTTTTGAGACTGGGTCTCTTGTTCAAACTGGCCTTTAGCTGGCTGTGTGAAGGATGACCTTGAACTCCTGATCCTCCTTACTTCCAAGCTACTGAGATTACAGTCACATGCCACCACATCCAGGTGTTACTTATGTTTTAATTTTCCCCCATAAAGGTTGTGAAAATAAAAATTTCACTAACAGTCATACTGTCTGCAAATTAGTAATGTACTTCGTATAGTCGGAGAGTGATCAATAATAGGGATATTTTCAGTTTGAAATGAGTTTATTAAGTTAGAAATGATCACATTGCATATTTTTTTTTAAAAATCCAGCAGAAAGCTACTGAGGAAGCTCCTTTAAGATAGCCAGGTGGAAGTCCCAGTAAAGAGTCCCTGGCAGAATAGAGTGACCCCTTCCTTCAGTGAGGTTGTTTTAGTAAGGCAACAGAGAGAGGTAATATCAACTTGGACACTTGTTCCATCCAACAGACATGAGACAGTCAGTTGGAGCTCCCAGGTGAGCTTTTTCTCTGTGTCTGCCTTCAGTTTTCCTTTCCACTGTTGGCACTTTTCTTTTCCTTGCAGGCACTTTCCTATATTGGGATAAACAATAGTAACCTCTGCTGGAACCGGCTCACCTAGCTGTTCTCAAGGGCACGAGTGTTTTCACTCTGTTTTGCTCTTCTCTCTCTGTCCTATCACACAGTTAGGGAAGCTAGACCTCCAGACTTTGGACTTTGAGACAAACATGGGTCTGATATGGGGGAAGGGATTGTCAGCCTTGTCTCCAAAGCCATCTTCTCAGTGAACTCAAACAACATTGGACAATTTATAAATATAATGTACAAATTTGGATTTTTTTTTTTTTTTTGTCAGTGCTGGGAGTCAGACTCAGGCTTTGTACTTGTCTGGTAGGCTAGCATGTTACCACCAAACTACAGACCCAGCCTGGAGTCCTTACATTTTTAGGATTTACAGTTGTTAGCAAAGAAATGGAAGTACTTGATGATGGATGAATATTTGGATAGACAATGGTATATTCACTTGATGTGGGGAAGACTTTAATAAATAGGTGTTTATTTAGGCTACTGCCACAGAGCCTTTTCTCCATCCCAGACTTCTGGGTGCTGAGGATAGAGCAGGGATCAGAAAAGACATTCTAATTTGTGGAAGCATTTCTAATATGAGATCATCTGTGGGACTGTCTGGCTGTCATCAGCCCTAACACGGGAGCCCTGGGATGTCTGTGAGGAGGGTACCTTTACAGAACATTTCCTCTGCTCTTGATCTTAGATTTTGGACTCTTTTGTGACTTCATCCTCTGTCTCTTTGCAATGTCTTGGGCAGTACTCAGTACTAGCCTCTGGGTCTCCTCATCTCCAGCTTTCCATACCGTGTAGATGTACTTTAAATTATATCTTAAGTTCGTTGTAGATATTTGGTAAAATTTTGTCCACGTGTATGTCAGTGACTTGCAAACTTTGTTGTTTTTTTTTTTTTTTTTTTGTACAGGCAACTAACAAATGTCTTTCATGTTCCCTGAGTGATGTCTAGCAGTTGGCAGACACTCAGCAATGGTCACAACTTTTCTATTGTCCCTTTTGTATTCTCATATGGTTTGTATTTAAGAGGAGTTCAGAAAATATTAGGGCAAGAACTCTGAGTGGACTGCCCTGGGTGCCATGTGTGATGGGGTATTATGAGGGAGAGGTGTGTTGGAGCCAGGGCTTGCTTCCTCTCGTTCTTGTTTTCATCGGGAGATCCCTAGGAGGGATCTGACTTACCTTAGAAGGGGGACCTTTGTAAAGCACTTTTATGCCCAACTCTGATACAGCTCTGATACAGCTTCTTCAGAAGCACTGGCCCATTTCTGCAGTGTTGGAGGAGGCGCGGCCGTTCTATGTTGGGGTTTGTTATTGTTGTTTTCTTGTATATTTCCTGTATTCTGTGCTGAGAGGTTTATAAACAGGTTTCTCCAAATAAGACTGTAAGAATTAGGAGCGGGCTATAATTCAGGGCTGAAGCTCTCTGCCTCTTCACCCTTAGCACAACAAAACAATACCAAAAACAGCAACAAAATACCCCAAACAGCTTTGGCCTCCTTGCTTTTAGCTTTGGCAGCTGAGGCTCAGGGTGGTGGAGGATTACTCCTGACTTGCTGATGGCATACAAGTTGCTGGATAACTGACCACCAACTCTATGTGGATGTAGTGGATGCACACAGCTGCATAGTGGGGAGAGCTGACAGCCACATGTAGTGACAGTTTTGACATCTTGTGTTTTTTTTTTTTTTTTTTAAATCATAGAAATATTATAAGAATGCTTTCATTTTACTTCCCAGTGTTGGGTATAGGCTTGCTTCAGATTGTCCACAGCAGCTATGGTTTGCCTTGTGCTCTGGTGTGTGTGTGTGTGTGTGTGTGTGTGTGTGTGTGTGTGTGTAGTTTCTGTGATTGCATGACATTTGGAATTTTGTACTTCTCACAGGGTATATAAATGCTAGGGCCGGGAGAGGTGGGTGGGTTGTTTGTTGATGGTTGTGGTTGGTTAAGTAGTCATTCACAAAGAAGAAACAAGAACCTATTAGATATCCTGATGTCAAAGATCAAACTTGCCCCAAGGAATTCGATGCCCCTAATCAGCAGGAAAAGTAATCTAATGATAACTTCGTCTCCTTTCTGACCTGATTTTATTCGTGGATCTCTTTTCTTTCCTCTCTATCCTCTTTTCTCTCTCTCTCTCTCTCTCTCTTTTTTTTTCCAGTGTTAGGGGTTAAAAAGGGTGAAAGAAAAGGAGTGGAGAAGGATGGAAGAAAGAATCCACAAAGTAGCAAAAGCCAGCCACAGGCGCTGTAACAAAAGAGAGAGCCAGCACAGCTGCCTGTAAGAGGAGGGCCAGTGATTATTTTGGGGATTCAGCAAGCCATTTGACCCTGTGGGATTGTGGTACTCTGAAGTGGAGACCATGCTTCGCACGCAGAACACGCTGATGGGAGAAGGGCTACTTAGAACTACCAGGACTTGGATATAAACAGCAAACATGCCTTCTGTTTGGCTAAAATGAAGGGTTAAAACTATCGCGAGAATGAATGGCACTCTAGGAGAGCTTCTGGGAAAGCAGGCAGCAGGATGTGAAGTTGATTTTGTAAGGAGCAAAGGAAGTGACAAGAGAGCAAACAGTGTTAGGATCATCCTGCCGGAAGACAGGCTCTGAAGTGTCCTGTCTAAAGATGTGCTGACAGCATCTTTATTTCTGAATTGTATTTGAGTAAAAGAGACATTCTCAGCTGCCCGTTTTACATATGTGTGGACTTTAGTCATTTATGTGGGGAGGGCTGTCAATTTGATCTGTTTCCACCAGTGTGGAGGGGTCTCTATACTGGTGACTAGGGCCATCTGTTGGGAGAATTGGCCTGGTTCTCCAGCTCTCAAGGTGTGAGGAAAAGTACCTGTGACCAGAGATTGATGGTCTTGAATTCAGGGCAGATTGTCACGGTGATGGAGACATTGCAGCTTGGTTAGACTTCAAAAGAGTCCTGAGTCAAGGCTGTAGACTCAGGAACCTTCCAGGGCCAAGTGAAGCTGCAGTACCCAGTGTTCGATGGGCTGCAGAATTTTATGGGAGTGCATTTTCAGGCCAGGTTGCAGGCTCTGTGCTGTTTGTATTGCCCTCCCCCTTGTGTGTTTTTAAGCGACTGGGTGCGTGTGTGTGTGTGTGTGTGCGTGTGTGTGTGTGCGCGCGCGCGTGTGTGTTTTAAAAACCATTTTTAAAAGTTTATGTATTTTATGTGTATGGGTGTTTTCCTTGCATGTTTTGTTTGTGCACCGTATGTATGCAGTACCTGTGAAGGACAGAAGAAGGAGCGTGATCCCCTGGAACAGCAGTTATATGTGGTTATACGTGGTTACTGGTCACCATGTGGGTGCTGGAAATCGAACCCAAGTCCTCTGGAAGAGCAATATATGCTCTTAACTGCTGAGCCATCTCTCTAGCCCCTCTACCTGTTTTTTTTAAAAAAGTATTTATATTTATTCCTCTTAGTTATATGTAGTTGTGTGAGTGTCTGCACATGGATATGTTCATACGGTTGCAAGTGCTGAAAGAGGTCAGAAGCATCAGGCCCTCTAGAGCTGGAATTATAGACAAGTGTGGATTACCATGTGGGTGCTGGGACTTGAACTTGGGTCCTCAGGAAGAGCAGCAAGTATTCTTAACTTCTGAGCCATCTCTCTAGCTCCTACCTTGATTTTTGAGACAAAGACTCTAGATGAATTTGAGACTTACCAATTTGGCTACGTTGATTGGCCAATGAGCTCCAGGGATCCTCTTGTCTCCGCTGCTCCAAGGAACACCAGGCTTATATATGAATTTTAGGGCTCAAGTGTTTCTTCTACTTAAATTTCTAGGCATTGAGACATTTATATGCTCTTGATACCAATGAAAAGAAGCCAGAAAATGAATATTGTGCCTGGTACCCCCTCCCCAAAGCTTTCCTCTCTATCTTCTCTCCCATAAATTATCCAGCCATATATTTACATATATGTTGTAAAAAATATTAAAAAAAAAAAACCCCAGTGCAGGGTTTCTTCCTGCCTTTGACCATTTCTGTTCCTGGACGAAACACACACAGCTTTATATTTTAAATGTACTTTAGGCAGTACAGTAGCTGGGCAACTGCCCACCCTCCACGCTGTTAGAATCTACCTCCTGTCCATAACTCAAGTTATTACGTACAAGGTTTCATCTGGGCTGCTCTCAGCTCCAGTTTGCCAGTTCTCTGGGCCATGTTCTCTGGGCCTCTAGCCCATGGCAGCTTTCCTCCCTCCTGGTTGTTCTTACTTTTCCATGGCTCCCTTCTCCTCCTCCTCATGGTCCCAAGCCCAGGAAACCTAAACCCTGCCTGGCTCTTCTCAGCTATTGGCTGCTGGGGTCTTTATTTACCAATCAGAATTAACTGGGGGCAGGGTCCCTCAGTGTCTGTATGTGTAGACTCATCTGTGGGGCAAACAATTTTGGGGGATGCAAATTACTGTTCAACACTGTGATGCATTATCTTTTGAGATGAGATCTTGCTATATTGCCAAGGATGGCTTTGAACTCCTAGTCTTAAAGGGCCCTCCTGCCTCAGCTTCTAAGTAGCCATGATTACAGGATGTACCAATGTTCTTAGCTTATCTCTAATCAATATTTATATATCCTGTGAAGGAAGGTGTCAATTATTTTTTCTGATTGACATTTAATTATTCCAGCATTTAGATATAAAACAATAGCAACACAACAGACCTTTCCCCACTGAGAAGCACTGGATACCTTTGTTGTAAATCATATCCCTATTTCTGTTTCTGGATTCTGGACACTGTTTTCTGATGTAAGTCCAAGAACTCTACCTACCCTTTCCACAATTGTCCTTTGCATGTGGGCTGTATCCCCAAAGAGGCTGTCTTAGTCACTGTTCTATTCCTGTGAAGAGACACCATGACTGTGGCATCTCTTTTTCAAGACAGGGTTTCTCTGTAGCCCTGGCTGCGACCATGGCAACATTTATAGAGGAAAGCATTTAACTGAGGCTTGCTTATAGTTTCAGAGGCTTAGTCATCCATTATTATCATCATGGTAGGGGAACATAGTGGCAGGCAGGCAAGCATGGTGTTGGAGAGGTAGCTGGAGAAAGCAGAGCCAGATTGGGCCTAGCATTGGCTTTTGAAACTTCAAAGCCCAATCCCAGTGACACATTTCCTTCAACAAAGCCACACCTACTCCACACCTCCTAATCTCACTCAAGTAGTGCCACTTCCTGGTGATGAAGCATTCAAATCTATGAGCCTGTGGGGGCCATTCTTATTCAAACCACCATTATAACAATCGTTTCCTTTGATACAGATTTTTTTTTTTTTAATGAAAAAGAGAAAAAAGGAAAGAAAAGCACATGACTGCCCGTAGGTATGCTGGAGGAGAAAATTTATTATAGATATGTAAGAGAGCAGAGGCAGAGGCAGGCACATCTGGGAGAGTCCAGAGTTGTCATGACCCTGAACCATGTAGGGAGAAGGGGAGGGGAAGGCAGAGATGGAAACCAAGTACAGCTGCCAGGAGGCCAAAGGCACAAAAGGTTACCAATATCTGGATTATATAGGGACGAGCCTCTGAGGAAGGGCAGTCCAGCCTCTGAGTTGGAGTGTTCAGAGGGGGTGTGTGTGGCAGGCATATCCTTTAATGGTAGGGACTGAGGGGTGCTGGGAGAACCTGGAGTCCAGACCTGCTTTGATATGTTAGACACTTCAATTTCTTGACCCACGTTTGAAAATTAATAGGTTTTTTTGTTGTTGTTGGGTTTTTTTTTCTATTTGATATAGAGTCTATGTAGTCCCAGCTGGCATAGAAATATGCCTTTGCCTGCCTTTGCCTCCCAAGCACTGGGATTAAAGGGTGCCCCCAAACACTGGCCCTGATACAGAATTGAAGACAAGAAAGGGTGATACAGAGAGAAGAGGTGTGAGGCGGTGGTGGCCCACACCTTTACTCCCCGCACTTGGGAAAGCAGAGGCAGGCGATCTCTGAATTCGAGGCCAGCCCAGTCTACAAAATGAGTTCCAAGACAGCCAGGGCTACACAAAGGAACCCTGTCTTGAAAAACAAATCAAAATAAAAAGAAGAGGCAAATCCAGGAAGGATAGAGGAGACTGGAATGGAGGGTGTTAGAGTCCTTGGAGTCTGTCTTTAAATTCTAACACATCTCTAAGGTCTCATTGTTTATTTTCTATTATTTTAACATACTAATTAAAAAGTTTTGCTCATTTTTAAACCTAATTTCATAGACATCGGCAATTTTAATAATTTCTTCCCAGAAGATGCTTTGAAATGCAAATTACTTTGCCTATTTTTGTCTTTTATTCCCTAAGGCATCTGGTTTTGCATAGAAAACAAAACCAATTTAGAAATATCAAGTGTTCCCCATTGTTTAAATACTTATAAGTTGAACTATGGAAATTATCAAACATGTAACAGCTGGAGTACTGACTGTCAGGTGTTCTCCAAAGTCTCGCTCCTTCCTTGGAGCTGTGTCCACGTTAGTGCATGTGTCCCTGGGACCTGGTGCCTGCTTTACTTGCTGGTGTGGTTTGTGTTAGGGCTAAGTTTCAAGTGCCCCTTACTTATGGAAGTAGCCCCCTTGCTTCTCACTGAGCAGTTCTGCCCACTGTATTTTGAGTTTATCATATGTGCTTGCAGGAAAGTAAGGGCACCCAGGACACAGGATGATTCCCTCTTATGTGTGTCTTCCCAGCTGGGAGCAAGGTTCCTTCCAAGGGAACAAAATCTCTTGTCTGAGGCTTCTCTGATAACTCTGCCCTGATGAACTAGAGAGAGCAAGTGCCTCTTATCTCCACCATCTTTATGATTAGGCCCCCACAGGAGTGCTAAACTAAAAGGAAGGGCCAGGTGGCAACAAGGAAGAGACAGAGGGGGGAAAAAGGGGGTGGGTGGGGGCAAGAGTGCCGAGAGAAAATCGTGAATGCTGGAATCTGATGGGCACTCTATTACTGATGTTCTTAAGAGTTGCTCTGCACCAGCAAGAGGCTGTCCAGTCCAGCACTTAGATAAGCCAGTGGACCACCAGCCAAATAAAAGCAGGTCCAGACTCTGGGCCCCATGGAGGACTCTTACACATCTATCCAAGGAGGTGGCACAGTTGAACACAAAGGCCTCTTATGGTCCTTGGCATTGATCCTGATGACTCCTCTGATGGGATTGGATCATCTATGAGTGTCTCACTCTGACTGCCTAGACCGTGGACACAAAGCACAGCTCTTGCTTCAGAGTGCATAAGGCATAGGTTATTGTGAGCCCAGTATGAGTAGGACTGTGCCCTGGAAACATGGACTCAGGTTACATGAAGTAAAATCTCACTTATGGAAGGAGTTATGCAAACTTTCAGTCACAGAACAGAAGACAGTCAGAAATTCACATATTTACTGACTATAATCAGTGGGAGCATCAGGTAGGTGGGTTAAAGTACAATCTCTGCTATAGGTTTCAGTTACTGTCTGATGAGAGTCTTAGCTCCTGGGCTAGTGGAAGCTTGTGTTGTTTGAAATCAAGATATTCCAAAGGTCTTACTTCATAGTCAAAAGGATGTTAGGTATTCTATCCAGGGGACTAAAGATAGCTCAAGGTAAGTTTGGCTCTGGATCTGCAACATTCCAAATCTAAAGTTCCAACTGGTCAGTCAGCTGTGGTTTTTCAGAATCCTTCAGCTCACACCATTGATGATGAGACTATAGCGGTTCCCTGATGTAAATCAGGGAACCTGTCTGTATATCAGAAATTTTTTGCCCCCAAGTAAATCTCAATTCCTGATGCAAGATGGTTCTGTGCTTTAGTTGGTAGTCACGTGTAGTGGGAAAGGAGTCGTGTGGACGGCACTGGAGAGGCCGTGTCCACCTTTGGTGGGAACAGCTGCACTCACCCATGCTAGCCTAAGACTGACTGTAGCCTGCTGCCTTTCTTCTGTGCTCTTGCTGTCAGTATTCCAGGTGGGAGAAGGCCCATATCCCTCTCCGTGGGAGCTTCAGGTGGCTTTGGATGTGGAGGAAGCAGTGAGAAGAAGCTTTCTCTGCAGGATGTAGCTGAGCTGCTTCGGACCAGAGCCTGCAGCAGGGTCGTGGTCATGGTGGGGGCCGGCATCAGCACACCCAGTGGCATCCCGGACTTCAGGTATGCTGCAGTTCCCTTTGATGTCTTTTTCCCACTGTCTTCTGCAGGGCTCAGCCTTTCCCTTCTCTCTACAGATCCCCAGGGAGTGGCCTCTACAGCAACCTTCAGCAGTACAACATCCCATACCCTGAGGCTATCTTTGAACTTGGCTTTTTCTTTCACAACCCCAAGCCCTTTTTCACGTTGGCCAAGGAGCTGTACCCTGGCCACTATAGGCCCAATGTCACTCACTACTTCCTTCGGCTGCTCCATGACAAGGAGCTCCTTCTGCGGCTCTACACACAGAATATCGACGGGCTTGAGAGAGGTGAGCCTTTGGTCCCTTGCATGTCTGTGCTTGTTTCTCAGGATTGTCTATGGCCGGCCTAGTGTTTATGTCAATCCTGGGACTGTTGCTAGGCAGCTGGTTATTTATGCCTTTACCACTTCTGTGTTTGAGGCCACATGGAAACCTCTCTGTAGGCCTGTCTCCTACACACTTTCTGGGTTCTGAGTTTTAGATGGAACTAAAATTCATATTATTTTGAATCTAGTGTGGATCTCTTTCCCTCTCTGTCTCTCTCTCTGTCTCTGTTGCTCTCTCTCTTCATCTCTCCTTCCCACCCTCCCCTCTTTCTCCATCTTTCCCTCCATCTCTGGCTCCCACCTAGGGAACCCCTTGGTTCTTTCCCTCAGTTTCTGTGCGTGACACATGGCCAGGCCTTGTTCTCTTTCACCCTCAGATGATTTCCAGGCAGATCCCTCACATCATGGTGTTAATATAGAAACAATGTCTAGATGTTTATGGGTGTCTTTGGAAGATAAAGCCTTGTTGCAGCATAACTCTGATGCCATTATACTGAAGAGCCACCAACATTTCAGTGTTGTCCAAGTCAATTAGTGACGTCTTGGCTCTGCTTCACACCGAGACAGCAATGGTTAGAATCTGAGTACCCTGAGGGAGGTGCTGCTGCTTCTCCAAGGTGCAATATGTAGGCCCATGGTAGATCAGACTCTCTGCCATTCTGTGGGGTGCTGTGGTCTGAAGTAAGACATCACATTGCAAGGACAGGATTCCTGTGAAAAGGAATCTACAGCCTAGAACCAGTGACAGTAGTGACTACCCCAAGTGTCTTCCTAAGCAGAAGGAAAGGTTTTAGGGGGAAGGTAGGAATTTCTTGGCTTTGGGTTTAAGCACTGCAGTTACTGAAGAGCAGAGATGAACTTCATGGGAACCCGTTTGTTGTTGAGAAGGTTCTGCTACAGCCCATGCTCGCCTCAAACTTACTCCGTAGCTCAGACTGTCTTGGGACCCTCAGTTCTTTAGCCTCAGCCTCCCCAGTGCTAGGATTATGTGCTTGTGCAACCATACCCAACTAAGAAGTCCTTTTCTGTTTGCTTATTAGCCATACAGCTTTTTTGAAATCAGTTTTGTCAAGCCCAGAAGATGTGCTTGTGTACTTGCATAGCCATCCCAGAGGCTGTAACACTGAGATTTGGTTTGAATTTCAGCATCTGGTATCCCTGCTTCAAAGCTGGTTGAAGCTCATGGGTCCTTTGTATCAGCTACATGCACTGTCTGTCGAAGGTCCTTCCCTGGGGAAGACATATGGGTGAGTCACCTCATGAAATAGTCTCTGCCTTCTGCAGTTCTTGGGGGCGGGGGGGATAGAGAATCTTATAATAGTTTGTTTTGTGCTTCTTTATTTGTTTGTTTTAAAATAGGGTGCTAGCAGAGGTCTGAAACTCACCAAAATAGCTAGGCTGGCTGGCCAGGCAACCCTAAAGATCTACCCTCAGGATCTCTGCCTCCCCAGTGCTGGGATTACAAGTATACATCACCATACTTGGCTTTGTTTGTTTGTTTGTTTCAGACAAGGTCTCACTATTTAGACCAGGTTGGCCTGGAACACAAAAAGATCTATTAGCTTCTGTTGGGATTAAGGATGTGCTCCACCATGCCTGGCTCTCAAATTTTTGCCTTAGAAAAATAATATATACTTGTAAAAAAACCAAGGCTGGGCTGAGGATGAGACGCAGCTCAAAGGCAAAGTGCTTGTCTAGTACACACGGCCCTGGGCTCTATGGCCAGCACCCCTCCACCCCAAAAATGCAGGTCGGAAATATACAGGGAAATGAATTTCCCATGGCAGGCATGGTTGAGCATGCCTTTAATCTCAGCACGTGGAAGCAAGAGGCAGGCAGATCTCTGTGAGTTCCAGGCCAGCCAGAATTACATATGAGATACTGTCTGAAAAAACAAACAAAAAGAAAGAAAAAAAGAAAGAACGGAAAGAGAAATAAAATGAATCTCTCTTTAGCCAATCCCTTTTGCCTGCCATTCATGATTGGGGGATAATGTAATAGTCTGGCTTTTTAAAACAGAAGATATATGTACATATAAACATGCATGTAGGTATCTATATAGACATACCTCCAAATATTAAAATTAGTTCATTGATTCCTATTATATTTCTTTTATGACTTCTCTACATTCCTGTTCAGTGTAATAGATATGTTAACATCTGAGACATGTTTACTCCTTTTGTTACTTAATATATATTTTTTGCTATTAAAAACAATTCAGGAGGGGATAGGTAGATGGCTCAGTAGGTAAAGTGCTTGCCATCTAAGTGCTAGGCAGATATGGCAGCCCACCTGGAATCTCAGATCCTTAGAACAAGCTAGTATCTATACTAGCTCTGCTAAGCACAAAGACCAGTGTTCAGATCCCCAGTGTTAAGCACCCTTGTAAGAGTTGGGCACAGTAGTACATGTGTATAATTCAGGAGCTGAGTGGTCGGAGACAGGTATACCTGTAGAGCTCACTGGCAAACCAGCCTAAGCCTAACTGATGAGCTGCAGGTGGTGAGGCACACTAAACTCAAAAACTGAGGTGGAGTCAAGTGTGGTGGTACAGGCCTTTACTCCCAGCACTTGAGGCAGAGGCAGGCAGACCTCAGTGAGTTCAAGGCCAGCTTGGTCTTCATATTGAGCTCTAGGAGGGCCAGGACTACATAGAGAGATCCTGTCTACACACACACATGCACACACACACACACACACACACACACACACACACACACACGCACACGAGCACAGTGGACAGTGACTAAAGAAGATGCTCAGCATATACCTCTGCCCTCCACATGCATGTGTTCATAAGTGGTCCAGATTCACACTTGCTATTCTGTAAGGTCCAGAGACCTCTGCCCTCCACATGCGTGTGTTCATAAGTGGTCCAGACTCACACATGCTATTCTGTAAGGTCCAGAGACCTCTGCCTTCCACATGCATGTGTTCATAAGTGGCCCAGATTCACACTTGCTATTCTGTAAGGTCCAGAGACCTCTGCCCTCCACATGCATGTGTTCATAAGTGGTCCAGATTCACACTTGCTATTCTGTAAGGTCCAGAGAACATGGAGCCAACCACATTGGCTACTTGCAGCTGGTAGGGATGGTGGATGGTTCCATGCTGGGGAGAGGTGAAATGTATGGGCTCCAGGGCCAGGGTTTTCAGGTGATGCAATGGCCCTTAGGAGAAGGGGATGGGCCAGGGGTGGTATCCTTCAGTTAGCATCATTTGAAGCCTGGAAGCTAGAAGCATTAATCATAAATGAGCAAGGACCAAAACCACAAGGCAAGATGGGAACAGTGGGAAGCAGTAGAGCGCAGGACTACTCAGGCACAGTGTGTTGAATTCCGGAGGAAACAAACCTCAGCGGCCACTTGGGGGTGGGGGGTAGACATGGCTATGGCTGTTGGGCACAGGATTTACCTGAGATCGGTCTTTGTGGTCCCTCTTAAAGAGACCTCATGTGTCCTCGGATTGGCTTATTTGTCTTAGTAGGTTCTTATTTCTCATTTTGAGGGCTTTTTGGAAAATAGGGTTTAATTAGGGACAAAGTGAATCTGATAAGTGATTTCTTGGAGTTTGCCCATGGGCTCATGCCGCCCACAAGCATGGTGGTTCTTTCCCACATAGTTAGCCCTGTCTAGAAACACCCTGCAGACACTCCCAGAGATGTGCTTTACCAATAGTTTAAGTCCTTGAAATCAGTCAGGTTGACAGTGAATATCACTGGGGCGCTGGCTAGCCTGGTGCAAACCAGCAGTTTTCCTTCTTGGTTACTGGAGTCACTTCTGCCGAGTCTGTTGGGTGGAGTGCATCTGCCTTCAGCTGGTTGGTGCTCATCTGCATGTATCTACTTTCCGTCTTCCTTATTCTTTTATAGATTACTTTTATATTTTGCATTTATATTCTATTTATTTGTGTACATGTGTGTGTGTGGGGGGGGGGGATACATGTGCCATGGTGCACAAGTGGAAGCTGGTGTAATTGTTGGGATCCTGGGATTCAGATCAACCATCTTACTTTGTGATTTGTGTTCTTCCCACTGCTCATCTTTCTTCTGTCTCTTCCTCTGACTCGTCTTTCTTTTCTCTATTCTTCCATTCTTTTCTAGTTTATCAGCTTGGAAGTTGTTACAGTTTGGGGTAAAATGTCCCCCACAAAGTTGCATGTTTGGACGCCCCATCTGTAGTCTGGTGCTGTACTTTGAAGGCTACACAGCTTCTGGTTCTGCACTTTGCTTTTTGCTTCCTGGTTGGCCATAGTATGAACAGCAGCAACCATACATTCCCATGTCCATGAGTGGAGCCACCCCTGGCACCATGATGAACTGAGTCAAAGAAATGCTTCATCCCTTAAGTTGTTTCTGCGAGGCGTCGGTCATAGCACTGCCAAGGGTGCCCAGATCTTAGCTGCACAATCTCCTTGTGTTCTTCTAATAACAACTAACACATGCATGAATGGACAGGCTGTGAGCCACCACCATGTGTGTGCTGGGAATTGAACTCAGGTCCTTTGGAAGAGCAGCCAGTACTTTTAACTAATCTGTTTCTCCAGCTTCCCTCACAGGCTCCCCTCAACCCCCTTTGTGACAAGGTCTTACTATGTAGTCCTGGCTAGCTTGGAACTTGCTATGTAGACCATGCTGGCCTTGAACTTACAGAGATCCATTTGCCTCTGTGTCCTAAATTCTGGGATTAAAGGCATGCACCATCATGCCCAGCTACTGTAGTGGATGAAACTATACTTCCCATCCGCCCCCAACAATAGGTTTGATAATTCTTTTTTTAAAAAAATGTTTAAATTTTATTTTTTCTTTTAATCAAACCATGATTTTTACTTTTTCACACAGGGGTTATAAACACAAAAAGGCAGGATGTGGGGAAGGGGATGATACAGGAGCGTAGGTGTTCAGGGGGAATATATCTTCCAGATATCTTCCAGAACAGAGTATTGGCTGGGTGAAGGTTCAGGGAACAGCTCACTATGACTCCGCCTATGATTCACTTGTTTCTTATCTAAGCTGGCACTATCCACCAAGGTTACCTATCCACAAGGTCTATGGCTATTCGTTCTTATCCAGGCTGGTAAATTTCCACCAAAGCTGCCTGTTTACAGTATCTTACAGCTATCTGTTTCAGTGTTTATCCACAGAGACCAAGGTTTTGTGTTAGCAGGATGACTTAGGCCTATGGCTGATTTTAGGCCTTCAGTGTATAAGCAAGGCTGACCCTGACATCTCCTCCCTTCTCCAAGTACAGAAGGACTGTGGCGATTCCAATCTTGCAAAGGTGGGGATAGAGGCCTGATTTCTAGTAATTAAAGGGGACCTTGTAATGGCTCTGATCCTCCTATCGTTCAGTGAGGCATGAGGGCCCTACCCCAATGTCTTTTTCCTGGAGAGGGGATACTTTTGACATCGTAGGTTTGATATTCTTTTAAAAAAAAGTATTGATTATGTGTATAGAGATTTGTTGGGGGCTCTCTGCTCTGTTCTATTGATTATGTGTGTAGGGGTTTGTTGGGGGCTCTCTGCTCTGTTCTATTGATTATGTGTGTAGGGGTTTGTTGGGGGCACTCTGCTCTGTTCTATTGATTATGTGTGTAGGGGTTTGTTGGGGGCTCTCTGCTCTGTTCTATTGATTATGTGTGTAGGGGTTTGTTGGGGGCTCTCTGCTCTGTTCTATTGATTATGTGTGTAGGGGTTTGTTGGGGGCTCTCTGCTCTGTTCTATTGATTATGTGTGTAGGGGTTTGTTGGGGGCTCTCTGCTCTGTTCTATTGAGCTTTTTTTAATCCATCTTTTTTCAATGCCACCATCACATTGCGTTGGTTACTGTAGCTTGTAGCAAGTTTTAAAGTCAGGAAATATGAATTAAACTTCTTTATTTCACACACATATACATCTGTATGTGTGTTATGTAAACATGAGGGCATTGGGTCCCCTGGGACTGTAGTTACACCATGTGGGTGCTGAGGATCAAACCCAGGTCCTCTGCGAGAGCAGCAGTGCTCTTAACCACTAGGCTAATTCTCCAGCCCATGCAATATGAATTTTAACAAGTTTTAGGATGGTCATATCAGCTTTCTGTTACCACAAGAAATACCTCAGGTAATAAACTTAGAAGATAAAAGGTTTATCTTGGCTCCAGTGTCAGAGATTCTGGCCCATGTTTTGGGCCTGTGACACAGTAGCACATCATGATGGGAGAGTGTGTTACAAAAATGCTTATCCCATGATTACGAAGGAAAAGAGAAAAGAAGAGGAAGGAGTCCACACCCTTTGAGGGCATGGTCCACACAACCCGATTCTCCATTGAGACCTGTCTTCTCAGGCTCTGCCCCTTCCAACAGTAGCACAGGCTAGGGAGTCTTACCCCTTCCAACAGTACCACAGGCTAGGGAGTAAGTCCTCAACACATGGCCTCTGGAGATAAGCTTTTTTGTTTTGTTTCAAAATCTTTATTTTTAGAGTTTTAGCAAACTTAAGTAGAAGGTCCAGATAGTTACCACACACCCATATTTTACACCTACAGCTCCCATCACTGCCAGCATGCCCATCAAAGTCAGGCGCCATGCAGCTGGTGGACTCATGGACAACACTTCCTAGAGCCCACAGTAACCTTAGTGTGGTGTACTCTGTGGGTTTGGACTACTGTCTGTCTCCTTAAGCAACTTTGGGTTCTTTGCGTTCATATTTCATCTACCCCAACCCTTAGCAACTCTGATCTTATTTTCTTACTGATCTGTCTTGTCTAGACTAGTGTGTATTAACAGATGAAACACACACCTGTCACAGTCCTTGAATAAACCCTCTGAGATTAAGCTATGAAAACGGCCACCATCAGGACAGCACATTCTCTATTTTTCTGGCCCACCAGCTAACTTCTTATTAGTACTCGGTAATGTCCAATTTGTCTAGATGTGCCGTGGTCCATCCACTCTGCTAGCAATATGAATGCTGCAGTTCAAGAATACAAATTACTTTATGCAGGTTTTTGTATGAATGTAAGCTTTCAAGTTCTTTGGGTAAATATTAAACATGATTTTTGGATCATAGTAGAAGTGTGATTAGTTTTGTAAGAAGCAAAGAACTAGGACTAGATATAGCTTGGTAATATATGTATGGATATAGCTTAGTAATATATGTATGGATATAGCTTGGTAATATATGTATGGATATAGCTTGGTAATATATGTATGAATATAGCTTGGTAATATATGTATGGATATAGCTTGGTAATATATGTATGGATATAGCTTGGTAATATATGTATGGATATAGCTTAGTAATATATGTATGGATATAGCTTGGTAATATATGTATGGATATAGCTTAGTAATGTATGTATGGATATAGTTTGGTAATATATATATGGATATAGCTTAGTAATATATGTGTGGGTATAGCTTAGTAATATATGTGTGGGTATAGCTTAGAGAGCTTAACTGGTTCAGTTGAGGCCCTGGGTTCAGTTCCTAGTAATGTGTGTGTGTGCGCGCACACACACACACACACACACACACACACACACACACACACACACACACACGTCTTCCAAAGTTACTATGATACTGTGCTTTCCAACCAGCAACCAGAACCCCTACTACTCCATGTCCTCATGAATAGTTTTTAGTTATTCATGTTCAGGATCCAGGCCAGATCCGATCAGGTGTGCAGTGATACTTACTGATTTAATTTCAGTTCCTTGGTGGTTTTTAATGGTGAGCAACTTCTCAGGTGGTTGTTACCTTTTGTTCTTTGGGGAGGTATCCATGGTTTTTGCTATTCTCTCTCTCTCTCTCTCTCTCTCTCTCTCTCTCCCCTCCCTCCCTTCTTCATTCCCTCCCTCCTTCCTCTTTCTTCTTCCCTCCCTCTTCTTATTTATTGATTGATTGATTGATTGATTGATTGATTGATTTAGACAAGGTTTCTCTGTGCAGCCCTGGTCATCCTGGAACCAATCTGTGGACCAGGCTGGCCTCAAACTCAGAGATCCACCTGCCTCTGGCTCCCAAGTGCTGGGTTTGAAGGTGTGCTTCACCTCCGCCCGGCTGTATTTTGCTATTTTCAAAATTGATTTCTTCTAGTTGAGCTTCCAGAGTTCATTGCAGAGCTAGCAGGATGGCTGCACAGGCGTATTTATTTACTTTTCTTTTGCTGTGATAAGACGCTGTGACCAAGGCAGTTTAAAAAAAGACTTTGTTTTTGCTTGTGGTTCCAGAGGGATGAGTCCATCTGGTTGGGACACATGGCAACAAGAGACAGGCATGGCCGCAGGGACAGGAGGCTGAGAGCTCACGTCTTCAAAGGCCAGCATGAAGCAGTGAGAGCAAAGTGGAGGTAGGGTGAGGTACATACCTCTCAAAGCCAGCTCTCACTGCCATATCTCCTCCAGCCAGGCAGCACCTCCTAAATTTCCCCCAGAGCACCAATAGCTGAGACCAGGTGTCCAGTGCCTGATCCCATGGGGTCATTGCGTATTCGAAGTACCACAGGTGAAGGTGCTTGCTGCCAAGCCTGACAATCTGAGTTCTATCCTTGGGATTTACATGCTGAGGGAGAGAAACAATCCCTACAGACCAACTTGCATGTGGGCATCATGCCCTATATATACAAAATAATTAAAAGTGTAATAAAAAAGATTTTTTATTTATTTTAGTTAATAGTTCATTATCAGATATGTCTTCTGTAAATATTTTTTCTAGTCTGTGGCTTTTCTCCTCACTCTTTGTACACTGTCTTTCTCAGACTAGAAGTTCTTAATTTTGATATTACATTATCCTTATTGCTTTCAAGGGTTTGCTTTGGTGTTGAATCCAAAAATTCATTGCCATTGAAGTTCACCTTGGTTCTCCCATGCCATCTTCTAGAAGTTTTTGTCTTTGCATGTAGGTCTCAGATCCACTTTGAGTCAATTTTTATGAAGCATGTAAGTCTGTGTAGGTTCATTCTGTTGCACGTGGATGTATGTTCCAGCATGTTTGTTGGAAATGTTCTTTCCCGACTGATCTGCCTCTGCTTTTCAGTCAGAAACCAGTTGCTGGTGCCTGTGTCAGTTTGGCATCGTCTTCTCTAATGTGGCCTTTTTCTTCTGTCACCGGTTCGCAGTCTGCTACCTTTGGCTTTGGAGTCCTCAGCTCTGGGAGCTTGCTGACTTTGCTTTCCTTCTTCTGTGTTGTAATGGCTTTTCTAAACCCATTAATCATGTTTTCTGCATATTTTTCAGATTTTTTTCCTCAAGCATTTGCCGTTTCCCTGTGTTGAGTTTCTATATGGATCCCTTTGAGTCATTCTGTTGTAATCCACAGGGCTTTCGCTGTCACTGCAGGGGAATCCCTAGCAGGGCTCACCTTAGCTGCTCATCACATCTGCCCCCTTCCTCCTGCTCTCTGTGTTCTCTGAGTGGATGAGCATTCCTCCCACCTCCTCCCCGGAAGTCATGGCTACTCTGCAATGTATGTCATTGCTACTGCTTGTGTTGCATTCTGGGTGATTTCTTCTGATCTGTTTCAAGCTCATCAATACCTTGTTGTGTTGTAGAGAATACAGTTCTTTCACTGAGTTTTACCTTTGCTTTTTACTTCTAGAAGTTCTATTTGGTTCTTTTTAAAAATAATCTATAATATTTAAAATTTTTCTTTTTCTAGATATCTTAAGCTGGTCATTTTTCCCCTTTTAATTTAAACACAATATAGTTTTATTATCTGTAGCTAATACTTTCTGGCATCTGTTGGCAGTTATTTCTACTCATTCTTGCTGAATTTATTCTACTAAAATCTACTGAGTTAGCTATAAATCTTTATTTTACAAGGATGTTTCTGTGGCCTTGTCAGGAAGCATACTGCCTCCTTTTCTGTTTGGCGTGAGACATAGTCTAGGGTCAGTTATTAGATATTGTCATCTGCTTTACCTTTCCTGTAAGGAGCTGTCTGTGGCAGCTGTGGTCACTCCTGACAGTGTCCTCAGTGAGTTGCAGCTGACCTCTAGGGTAGAAGCAGACCACTGGTCACTTCAGCTCTAGCTGAGGACAGGCCTGTGCTGCCTTTCTCACTGTGTTCAGGATACCTACACTCTAAGGGCTGTGGTCCAGCCCAGGTGGAGCCTACAGGAAAATTTATGGGTAAAACTAGGTGATGTCTAGGAGTTGACTTGAAATATTTGCAACCCGCCACTCTCTGCATTTAAGAAACAGTTGACAAAAATTGCTAAAGCCACATGGGATTCATTACAAAGTGAAGATTTGTGGACGTGTTCCTCAAGAAGCTGCTGCGTTTTTGTCTTTTAAAAGTCATCTTCCTCCCCCTTGCTCTCTGATTCCACAGGCTGATGTGATGGCAGACAAGGTGCCCCGCTGCCCTGTCTGTACTGGCGTTGTAAAACCTGACATTGTGTTCTTTGGGGAGCAGCTGCCTGCAAGGTTCTTACTACATATGGCTGACTTCGCTTTGGCAGATCTGCTGCTCATTCTTGGGACCTCCCTGGAGGTTTGTTGAAAGGCATGTGGGGATGGGGTGGACGGTGGAATGGAGGGCTAGGGCCTAGTTGATGGTGCCACCTTTTCAGGTGAGTAAAGTCATTGGTGGTGACACTTGGGGTTTGAGAGCAATGGCTGTGTAGGAGGGCATAAGGACGTAGTGAAAGGTTAGCCATGACGCAGGGCTAAAAGGACTGATCTAGACACGGCTGTACTATGGGATGAAGAGCAGATGGCAGTCTTGAAGTCACCTTTGGTGGGAGAAGGTTGTCTGCATCATCAGCAGTTATCTGGTAGGGGCCAGTCAGGGGACCAGTGGGGTTGGGGTCTGCATGTGGGTATGTTTGTGGCTCTGTATGAAGATGTCCACTGGAGGGGACAAGCTTTTAATCTGCATCTGAGTCTGAATGCCAGAGAGTTTCCAAAAGGTGTAAAGAGGTAAGACCATGGGCTGGAGCCCATCTGTGGGAAAATAAAGGGTCAGAAGGTCCAAAAAGCTCTGTTTAGGAGGCCAGATATGCAGACGCCGAGGCCGAGGTCTGCACTCAGCCTGTCACTGTTACTGCATGATGGGAACCAGGCCAGTCTGATGCTTTATACCACTAAAGTGAGATTCAAAACTAAGGCACCATTAATGGTGGTGTGTATGGAAGGAAAGTGTCAGAGTGAATGAATATTGTGGCCTGGGCTGTGGAGGGGTGACATTACAATGTACCTGTTTAGTGTAAGCCTTGTCACTAGGTCTCAATTAAAAGGTAAGGCTTTTGGCCTAAGGTTCAACGGAGCATCCCACAGTGGCCAGCAGTGAGGCCATGGAGATGACTACTGGGAAGTCTGATGCTCTGGCTTTCTGCTAAAAAGGCTCTAGTGGGCTGTACTGTGAATTGGCCAGGACAGGACTCAGCAAAGGCCCTTGTTGCTGGGGTCAGATGGTCCTGGCAGGTGGTTAGGCAAACCAGCAGAGGCTCAGGGCTGTGGGTGTAAAGACAGAGGGCACTATGCCATGTAGGACATGGGAGAGAGGGAGCTACCACAGGACTAGGATGTGCCCTGTTCCCATTGCATGGGTTTGAGGACACCAGCTCAGCCACATACCTTACAGAGGTATCTGGTAGCAAAGGTATAATACCTTATGAAAGTATAAGGTAGCAAAATGTATATGTGGGAAGTAGAGTCAGGAGGAACCTGAGGAAGGAACTGGGTGAAAGGTGAGCAAGTAGAAGATTGCAGAGTGCTGTCATAGATACATGTTTGGAAGAAAGGACAGACTTGAGTTGGGGTAGAGGGGCAGTCAGGGGCCAAATGGTTGGGCCCTCTGGTCTGTGGTACTCAGTATATGGGTACAGTTCTTCTGATTATGGCAGCTATCAGATAAGGATACTGAGACTATCAGTTCCTTTTATTTTTGAAGTAAAATGAAAATATCCATTTCTCCTTGCTTATAAATGTACCATCTGATTTTTTTTGTTTTTTTGTTTGTTTTTGTTTTGAGGCAGGGTCTTTCTACATAGCCTGTCTATCCTGAAACTCACTATGTAGACCAGGCTGGCCTTGAACTTAGAGAGATCTCCTGCCTCTGCATTCAGAGTGCTGGGATGAAAGGTGTGTACCACCACTGCCTGACAGCCATATGCTTCTTTCTACTCATTTATGGCAGGTGGTGGTGGCACACACCTTTAACACCTGCACTTGGGAAGCAGGACAGCCAGGACTATACAAAGAAATCTGTCTCAAAATACCAACCAACCAACCAACCAACCAACCAACCAACCAACCAACCAAATGACTCATTTACAACAGCAGAGGCAAAGTGAAGAATCAACTTTATTTTCTTTTAATTTTTATTATCTTATTCTATGTATGTGGGTATTATGTCTACATGTATTTTTGGCATCTGTGGAGACCAGAAGAGGTCATGTGATTTCCAGGAACTAGACTTAGAGGTAGTTGTGAGCGGCTGTGTAGGTGCTGGATTCAAACCTAGTTTCTCTGGAAGAGTAGCTAGTACCCTTAACCTCTGGGCCATCTCTCCATACCCAAGAATCAGCTTTAAAGACCAGTAGCTACTAGTGTTTTGGCCTGTGTCCTCATGGGTGTCTTTTTTGCGGGGGGTGGGGGTGGGGAACAAATGGCCAGAAGCCGTACACTGTGTGATGTAGGTGGTGTGAGCATCCACCCGGAGCAGCCTTGCTGGTGCCCTGCTAGTGCTGTGCCCTGTGAATGTGGGTGCTGGGAACCAGACCCAGCAGCGGCAAGTGCTCTTAACTGCTGAAACATCTTTCTAGCTCCTTATTTTAATGTTTTGGGAGGCGAGGGTCTTATGTAGCCCTGGATGACCTTAAACTTGCTGTGTAGCTGAGGATGACCTTGACCATCTGACCCTTCTGTCTCCATCTCTGACGGCTGGGATTATAGGTGTATAGGATCAAACTTACTCCACAGCTGTTTTGCTCACATTAAATCCATAATCCCATATCAGAGTTCCATAGTGAAAGGTAAGGATTGGCTTTTCCCTTTTAGATAAGAGCCAGGCTTGATATCACCCCTTAAGGACTCATTTCCCAGTTATTCTTGGTGCAGAAAGAGGACACTGATGGGGACGGACCCAGGAGGTGGAGCAGTAGCAGGATGGTAAAGGGTGCTTGCTCCTCTATGTCAGGCAGGTATAGGGTAGGCTGAGAGCAGGGCCCAGGCTGTAGAGTGGACAGAGAAGGTAGAAGGACAGTGCTTGCAGGTGGAACATGCAGACAGAGTAGAAGGATGGAGTATGGGGAGAAGTCAGGGTTTGTGTTGGCCCACCGAGCAGAAGAGAGAGGCCATAGATGGGGGAGATCACCCAGACCAGGGGTAAAAGCCTTCAGAAACTAAGTGGCGGGCTCTTTGTGTCTCAGTGTCTGCCATAACTCCTGCTCCAGGGCCTGTGTCTGTAGTACTCAGTCTTGATGTGTGTGGACATCCTGCCCTTCACATTTGGGTTATCTTTCAGGTGGAGCCTTTTGCCAGCTTGTCTGAAGCAGTACAGAAATCAGTGCCCCGACTGCTCATCAATCGTGACTTGGTGGGGCCATTTGCTCTGAGTCCTCGAAGGAAAGATGTGGTCCAGCTAGGGGATGTAGTTCACAGTGTAGAAAGGCTGGTGGACCTCCTGGGGTGGACACAGGAGCTGCAGGATCTCATCCAGCGGGAGCATGGAAAGGTACAAATGCTAAGCTCTGGCCCAGTCCAGCAGCGCACCCTCGGTCACTGCCCTCGAGTGTTGCTGTCGGGCAGGATGGTACTCCTACACCCTTGCTTCCTACTCTACAACTCTGCTGTTACGTGGTTCTGGGACCTCTAGGGGCAGGGGAGGGCTGAGAGGCTGACATTCTCTGCACCCTGCACAGGACAGAGCCACCCAGGGATGGTTTGTTAATCAGGGCCATTATCCATTACAGCCATTGGGAATAGGAAGCCAGGGAACACTATGCCATTCTAGGTTTTACAGTACCTGTGATTCACAGAAAATAATGTCCTGTGAGAACCATGTTATATGTGATTATTATAAAAAGGTGCAGCACTGCCCAGAGGATCTCACCAGAATATATCACAATTGATGTTATGTGGCTCTGGGCCTTGGACTGTAGTACCACTTTCGCTGGCAAAAGCTCCCAGCATCTTGTGTTTAGCCTGAGCTCTTAATGAAATTGGACCAAATTGAAGCACAGCATATTAAGGAGGAGCCTTGGCATTTACTGCTTCCACAGGTGAGATGTGACCACCGTAACCACCAGTATCACATCTTTTTGTTCCAATGTTTGGTTCTTAGGGCTGAATGCACGCAGGTGCCATTTACTAGGAAACGGTCTTTATTTAGCTGCCTATGTTGTGCTAGGCCTTCTGGGACCCCTTTTCTTGTTCATTTCAAAGACAAAAGTTTGTTCCATAAAATATTTTGCTTTGACTTCAATGACTGATCCATGTCTGGGATATGCTAGCCTCTCCGGGTGTGGTGTTAACTGACCTCCTGTCTGTTCTAGCTGGATGGACAGGACAGATAAGACTATGGCTTCTTCAGCTGCAGAAAAGTCACACAGGAGATCATCCTATTTCCAGAGAGACCTCTTGCCTGAAGACAGCTCCAACAGGTTTACAAATGTGGGCCAGACCACAACATGTGACCTGGGCAGTGGTCCTGAGGCTGCCTCTAAAAAGGCTGACCAGGGACGTCGACCCTTGGGGCCCCTCCATGTGTGTGCTCCATCCACCTCATCACTGCTGAAGCTTGTAGTGCAGACGCTGCTTTCTGGTAGTGGCCCTTACAGTTATCAAGAGGGCAGTACTGCATGGCCATCACCATACAGGTGATACATTAGGGTAATCTAGGGTAATTGATAAAGTGGCATCTTTAACTAAAACATCATTTCTCACATGAAATAAATTTAGTATAAAAACTTGGCATCCTTTCATTTGTCTGTTTGGGATAGTAAGTGTTGACATACTTCAGGTTATGGGGGTGTTCTCCTCTTGGATTACAGAACTGAGCCCATTTGCCCCTTGACTTACCCCGGTGTTAACTCAGGCCCCTCTTCTACAGTCCCTCAAGAACACTCCTCCTTTAGAATCCCCATCTGCCCAGCCCTCCCTAAGCCACTTCCCGCTACTCGACCCAGGCTGCTTCCAGTAATAATGCTAAAACCAATGGCAGGCATTAATCTGAAACCCCACTGGGTCTCCCGTTTCCTATCCTGTGTGCAGTTATGACTAAGCACAGGCGGTTTCCTCCTTGGCTCTTAGTCAGAAATGGCTTAGGCTATTTGCTAGGTAGAAGTACCTCATTACTGTTACAACCCATTCCAACTGCAGCTGACAATATGGAGACGACCCAACAAGATTCCAGGGACTGGGGTCTTGTCCTTTATCCCTGTTCTTCAATGAAAGCAGAAGTGTGATCTAGGAAATCTTGAATGTTAAGTAGAATGAAATCAGTTTCTATTTAATATCCTTTCACCCAGCTACTTCACAGATATACGGTCTTGTCCCAAATTCTTCTTTATTCTGTGCCTCAGAAATCTCAGATTTTACCTTGTCAGACAATTTTTGCCTTCACATAATTACTAAACCAGTGGTTGTGACTGAGTCAGGAGTCACAACCAGGGAGGCTTGGGTATATGGATACTGCAGTGGGTGGCTGAGCCAGGACCAAGAATTTAGAAGAGGCCACTGGCCCAGTGCTCTATGGGGTCAGGAAGCAGGAACCGTGATGCATGGTGTGTTTTCTGACATACTTAAACAATTCCAACAGATTCTAAAATGTTTGAAACACAGCATATGCCCCACATACAGGCTCTGGGCTGGCATGCCAGCACAGTCATGCTTACACTGTGTGCACCCTGCTCCATTACCACCCTCATACATGCACATTCATGTGCCAGAGCAACTCTGCCATGGCTGCAGCCAATCCAAGGAACAACTTCACTTGTGAAAATGAAAGGTGGGTTCCCAGTCTTCACAGAGGGTTAAGACTACCACAGTCCTAAACACAAGAAACTGGACCAAAGGCAGATGACGGAAATGTGAGGAGTAGAGAGAACGGCTCCCCAGCTGGAGAGGGGTGTGGCTTCTCGAGGCAGCACCCCAGGATGTGTCTGGAAGCAGCACCAGTTCTGAAGGGGAGCAAGGCTGCTGCCATCTTCAGTCAGGGTCTGAGTCGGGGTCTGAGGAGAGTTGCCCCTCCATAGTCTCACACATTGCATCTTGCAGAGAAGTGAGGTGACCCCTGGGACTCATCCCCATGGGTTGGATGACTCTGTGCCTGCAGGGAAAGCACAGGGTTGTTGGGGAAGGGACCCAGTGTTCAGGGCAGGGGCTTTTGCTCATTTCTTGGCTGCTACTTGGGCTAGGTTAACCATTAACTAGGCCCCAATCCTAACCACCACTAACTAGCTTTGAGACGTTAGACAGTCCTTCACATTCTTGTCTGTTTTTATCATCTAGGAACAGGGTTCAATGCTGACTGGACCCTCTCTTTGCCAGAGGGTTACCTCTAGGGCAAGTTATCTCAAATGTCTAATAGAGCCTCACTGGGATCCTAATCCCTATGCCAGTCTCCTTGGGCTCACAAAACAGAATCATTCCCATGTCTCATAGCTACAAGCCTTCCTCATAACACATACCTGGAGAGCTTGTCAAACATGTTCACTAGCTTCATGGCCTCATGTTCCTTCTGCTCCTCTGTCATGCCTTCCATAGGATTAGGTGGCTTCTCCTCCACTCTTCCAGTCACAGGGTTGATGCTACTTCCCAGGAACAGTGCATGGGAAATGGGTTAGTGACGCTGCTATAGGGAAAGTGACACTTGGTGGGGCAGGTAGTCTCCATCTTCATGCTTAGGGCTGGGTTAGCAAGAACCCATCTTCTTGGTTTTGGTGGTGATGGGACTTCAGAAAGGAGATCTCCCTCAAACAACAGCCAGACAACTCTTGCCCAGGACCTCCTGGATCCCAGAGAGCTCACTTGCTGGGCCACAGTACACCCAGGACATAACTTGTCATCAGAACACAAGTTCCTGAATTTAAGTCCTTATCCTGTCCAACTGGTTCTGGTTGGGGAGGGGGCGGATAGGGGAATGAGGTTATGAGGGAACCCAAGTGTACATTAGGAAAGCATACCTGGCCTTAGCTTCCTTGTACTCCTCTGTGTCTGTGTCCTCATCCTCTGAGTACTGGCCCTCGGGTCGGCCCCCAGCCATGAGGCCCCTGGCAGCCAGGAGGCCAGCAGCATTCCCATAGCCTGTGTACTTGATGAATCGGGGCACTGAAGACCAGGGCAGAGGTCAGTGTGTGAATCCGGCTGAGGCAGGGGAGGCCTGGGGCTTGGGCTCCCCCAACTCACCACTCTCAGAGCATAAGACGAAGAGGAACTCGGCAGCTACTCTCTTCACATCCGTATCCAGGTGTGTCATGAGGCGGACAAGCTTGTTTCGAAGCAGGTCCCCCACCTCAGGCCGAGTCCTCACATCCCTCAGAGGGGGCAGGACCTAGGGAGGCAGCTGTCTCTAAGTGTTGGCTTGGAGTAGCCAGGGGCCTATAAAAAGGATCCAGGCCAGATTTCCCAGCTCCATCTCATTTTCTAAGTACCTGGGCCTTCAGGAATTTCCTGGCAGGACGGTGCATGCGGGCACATTCTGTCAACACGCTCAGCACAGGTGCCACACACTCCTTCAGCCTGTGGGTCTGCAGAAGGGCTTCTGTCACTGACAGATGCTCCCCAGGTAAGATGGAGTTACACTGCACACTTCACCAGATGGTTCTGACAACCTCTTATAAAGAGGCCATGCTGCAGTAAGTTAGCTAGGGGCCAAAGACAGTGCTGGGTGTTTGTTAGCTTACAAAGGTATGGAAACACGAAGCCAGTCGTGGTGGTATGAGCCTGTAACCCCCAGCACTCAGGAGGCAGGCAAATCAGAAGTTCAAGTTCATTCTTGCCTGTCCAGGGTCTATGAAACCCTTAAGGAGAAAGTGACGGAAACCAGACCTACTTCTGGAGTGCCTGAAAACTTTGTGCCTTGGGTCAAACAGTTAACTTGCTTCTTTAAAACCAACTGTTACACCTATAAACCAGGGCCATGAACAAAAAACAAAGCATTTGAAGTTGTCTGCACACCTGAGGTACACACTACCCTCAGGAAACAGCAAAAGCAAGTAACATATTTCCTATTCAAAGTGCTTCATGGACAGCAAACAGTGTACCTACCCCTGCCCTTCCTTCCCATTCTCTCCCTGGAGCCTGACACCAGCAGCCACAGCAACAGGAGCAGGCAGCCACATCTCACCAAGCTCATAGGTGTTGAGCACCTTCTGCCCAGCAACATGGCTCCTCAGAGATAATGAATCTCAGTCTATGGCTTTCAGCTGTGTGAGCTCCACAAGGATAGGCTACATCACCAGCTTTCTGGATGTTCCATGGAAACCCATAAGAATCAGATAACTTTTGGTTATGCCTCTATAAGATGCAGAGGGACAGCTGGGGGGTGATGGTGGTGTCGGTGTGCATCTTTAATCCCAGCACTCAGGGGGCAGAGGCAGACGGATCTCTGTGAGTCTGAGGCCAGCCTGGTCTACAGAGTAAGTTCCAGGATAGCCAGGGTTACACAGAGAAATCCTGTCTTGAAAAAACAAAACAGAAAAAATAAAAAATGCAGAGGGACAACTGATGTCACCTCTGACTGCCCATGTATAGAAACATTAGGAGCCTGACAGTCAAAAGCAGGATCCAAAGGCTTCTGAGAACCACTTAACAGAGCCACAGAGACCTAAAAGATAACTTTCACCTTAACAGACCCTGAGAAGCTTGCTTTTCTTTGGTAATCAGCAGCAGGAGGGTTCACACATGGTGTATCTGCAAGCTTCTGAGAGGGCCTGACTGAGTGGCCACCATCTAGCAATCAGAGGAGTTGTCCAAGATAAACCATCAAGCTGAACTCTACCTGCCAGTACCAATGGTGCGGAAACAGTAGCCACAGCTGGTGCCCAAGCCCCTGGGTGTCCACATAGCAGGTCCTCCTACCTGGTGCAGACGCTTCTCTAGGAAGGTGAGGAGGGCATTGATCACATCCATGTTAACTCCCATAAACTCTAAGGATCCTTCATGTAGCTCCAGGGCAAGAAGGACATCCAAACATTTGAGGGGCAAGTTCCCCAGGAGATTCACCGTGTGGCTGGGACAGACAGACAGACAGACAGAGGCCTTGACACAGTAACTATATTTAACACAGATACAACCCCTGGCCCTTCTCCTGGGGTACACATATGTGGGCCTGAAGGATAGCACTGAAGATTATAGAGGCAAGGGCAGGTGGTACCCCAACTTAAGTTTGGTGGGGAGACTCTGTAGACCCTCCCATCTATACCATTCTGTCTGAGCTGAGATGCCAAGCAATCTCTCAAAACCACGATGAGCTGAGGCACCAGCAAGACACCATACTGCCTTACAATGCCATGGCCAACAATGCCTCCACCTATGGCCCCGTCTCTAAGTTCATAGCTCTTCTCTTAGTCATACCTGAGTTCCCTAGGCTCTCTGGAAACACACTAGTGTCCCATTCCCCTGATGAAGTCATGCTCAAAGATGGGGCCTGGGATCCCAGGTACTTCTGATTCACAGCTAGGGTTAAGGACTTCTGTACCCATCCCTAGGCACTCTTGCCATCCCCAACACAGTAAGCCCCGCCCCTCACCCATGGAACTCCTCTGTGTGGTCTCCAGCACCATCAATCATCACACAGTGCCGCAGAAGGGTCCCCAGGTACCGGTAAAGGGCAGCATCTTCCTAACCAAAGACAGAAAGGGGCTCCTGTGAGAATGAGTCCCTGTTCTTGTGGTCCAAGGCCCCATGGAGCTGCTCACTAGGCCCTGTCCACAGCACACATGGTGCTTTTGGCCACCAGAAGCATTGTGGAGAATACCCATCCCCAACCCCATGCACAACACAGCTTTGAAACCTTCCCTGAGTTCCCGCCTACACTGTCCTCTAGTTCTTGCCGTATCTGACACCCGCAACCTGAAGTACAAAGGAAAGCAAAACCACAAAATGTCCCAGCTGAGCTGAGTCCCCCCATGACTTCAACTACAACCTACCTCATCAACCTCCCTCTTGACAGAGTCAAAGGTGATGTTAAAGAGCACTTTAAGGATCTCCATGGCCCGCTGGGTCTCTTGGGCAGGAAGCGTCACCGGAGGGTTTTCTTTGGGGGCCACGCCCAGTGTCAGTTCCAGCGCTTCAGTCAGCAGGCGCACCCCGTGCAGCTCCTGAAACAGTTGCTGGCGCACATCAGTGCGAAGGGCTGTTAGCAGGAAAAGGAGCCTCAAGTCAAAGAACTGGACTTCGTGGGGATAGCTCCTTTTGTGGTACAGTGCCACACGCTCCGCTAGCCTCACCACCAGGCGAGCCTCTGCCGCTAGCATCTGTGCTGTAGGACTGCTGAGCAAAAGATTACACAGGCATTTGAGGGACTCGAGTAGGACATCCATGTCTGGGGACTGTGGGATGGGCTCCTCTGAGACGGTAATGTCAGCATAGCAGGCTAGTGCATGTAAGCTCTGGCGGCTGGCAAATGAGTCCAGGCAGCTGCGGTCTCGGGATAGGATTCGGATAGTCTGCAGCCAGGTGACACGGTGTTTTGGTGACAAGCCCTGCTCCAGTACGGAGACCAGCAACTTTGCGAGTCTCTGTGGGGAGGAACAAAAGTGGTTCCACTAGGCCCTCTTCTTGGGGCAGCCCGTACCTGCCCTAGGAGCCCCTTGGGCTGACACCTACCTTCCTGTCCTCCTGCTGGGCATCATCGAAGGTGAAGCTCTGGGAATGCTGCAGGGAGACCCAGGAGGCTCAGATTCACATGCAGGTAGGACCTATGCTCCTCGGGCCAGAGCAGCAGGTCTGCTTTTCTACCTCTGAAGCAGCAGCCGTCGCTCTGAACGTAAGGCAAGGCCCACTCTCGCCTCTCATACACCTGGCCCACCACAGACACACCAGAGGGCCCAGCCCACCACCCACCGCCGTGCTCACTGCCACACTTGCACGCGCACCCTGGCCGAGTGGCGCGCACACCGCTGCTTCCTCTCTTCCTGAAATTTCCTCGGCAGCCGGATGCCTCTTACCTCCCGGTTGAACGACCGCAGAGCTTCTGTCACCGCATCTTCCTCTCCGGTCTCCAAGGCATCCGCAACTGCCCGGGGCTCCATGGCCCCTGGCACGGGGTGCGGGAAGGATTGGGCCGGGAAGACGCAATCGGCCAAACCCGGGGGCTCCGCCCAGGTCCGGAAGCCCAGCGTCCACGCGTGAGGGATGCTGGGAGAGCAGCCGAGCCCAAGGGTGTGTACAGGCTCGGGGCTGGCCTCCGGCTTAAGGTGGAGCAACCCGGCTGTGGTCGCTGAGCCGCTTGTCTTGGAGCTGCGATGCTACCTAACCAAGTAGTGTCCTCCTTTTGAGCCCTCCTCTCTAGCCCGAGCTCCTGACAGACGGGGGGTGGGGGGGTGGGGGTGAGTGGGGTGTGGCTTGGCCTGAGAGTGGACCGTCCTCCTAAAGTCCCGGTACTGTGATTAAAAAGGGAGCATCGGCTCCTGGCTGCTTAGTTGAGGAAGACGATTCAGGTCCAGGCCCTGGAGCTCATCTTCCATGGGGAATAGGCAAAGAGAACTACAACGACTTGGATGGTCAAAATAATGTACGTGGTGAGCCGGGTATAGTGACGCACGCTTTTAAAAATCCCAGCCCTCGAGAGGCAGAAACGGGCAGACCTATCTAAGAACAATCAAAAGACCAAAGCACCAAAAGAATGTGGTCATCAAAAGAAAAAGAAAACTGTAGAGTGAGGAAGGATCGGAGAGAAGGAAGTGAAGAACAACGGTGAAAAAGCCGCTGGAGAAGCAACGGAGGAGCGACCAGCCGCGCCGGGTCTGAAGTTAGAAGCGTAGGAATGCGGTGTAGTAGGGAGCCTGGTCTGCACGCCACTTAGCTGAAGGCAGAGTCGGTGCACCCCACGGTGACACACACAAGCAATGCTTCAGTGGATGATGTCACCCACTGTGCTATCCCGCGCTTGCCCCTTCTCAGTGTCAGGCCCCAGCCATCTCCTTCACCAGTCTCTTTCGGTTCTGCCGGTCCTCCCCCTCCTGTAGTTCTCACACCCAGATTTCGCAGCACCCGAGGTACCCGACTGCTTTACAGAGCCCGTTCCTACCCTCGCTCCAGATTGGGGTCTGAGCTCCAGCTCCGGGTAACACCCACAGCGCGGGACTAATATTGCTGACCAATCCGTGGGCCCGAATGCTGGTAGCCCGCCCTTCCCTTATTTACATTCCAGAGAAGAACTACTGGTCTGTTTCTTCCGCTTCAGATCCTTCTCCCGGAAGTTATTAGACCTGAGGCGGAACCGGAAGACCCAGGTAGTGGTGCCACGTCCGTCGCTGTGCTGCGAACTCCCTGAGTGGGACCCTGGAGGGCGCGATGGCAGACTGGACTCGAGGTGAGCGCACCTGAAGGTAGTAGGAATAGAGGCAAGGTCTAAGTCTGGAGCCGGAGACATCGCTCGTTTCTCGGTGGAGGGGCCTGCATGGGGTGGCGTTTACGTATTCCAGGAAAAACTGGGCCAGATTTCGACTGGCGCTGCCTTGGACACCAAGCCTGCATGACATCAGTTTTATGTGTGGCTGATGCCAAGAGCTGGAAGCAGAGGGTCCAAGCAGGGTTTTACTAATGAGGGACCCGAGTGCCTCTGTTCACACACACCCTCGGCCTCCGTGCCTGTGTTCAGTGTGACAGTTGTGATACAGATGCTTCGACCCTACTAACTACTGACTATGCAGTGCTTGGTAGGACACAGCCGTCTGTCTTTAAGAGGCTGGTCGCACCTGTTTGCTGGTGCTGCTGGCCTTCCCCTTAGGTAGGTCACATCGAGGCTGGGTTGTTTTTATGCTTTAGACCAGTGCCAGGCACACTTAGGCCGGTGATTGTCAACTACATGCTGTGACAAATTCTTCATGTCTAGTCCCTGTCCGTCAAAGTCAAGTTTGCACAGGCACAGTGCTCTGGGTTTTCCAGAGATCCAGTGTGGTTGCAGACGTAACTGAGGGCCAAGGTAGTTTCTACAGAAGAAGACCTTTTTTACACTTTGTTTGGACTTGATTTCCAAGTCATCCTCGCACAGCCTTCTGGTCACCTGCTTGGCTGTTCTGTTCTGTTTTCCCTATGGTCTCTGTCAGAATTTGCTGTTTTCCTTTGAGACCTGTCCCACACCCATAGATAGTGATTTTAGCTAAGGCAATGTTCATTTTGGTTCAGGAACAGTATACAACAGCGTAGTGTACACTGATTGAACCTGCTGGTTCCCCTGCCTCTCCTTGCCTGGGCATGCACACAGGTACTCACACGACCCGTACGAAATGTCTGATGTGTAGGTGGTCTACCTGTTGGAACATAGGGTGGGACATGCTAAGTTAGCACAAGTATATGGGCGGAGTGCCTGGAGATGTCTCACTAGGCCACACCCCACTGGAGTGAGGAGTCAGGCCCCACATTTATGAGTGAATGCTACCTTTCAGCCTCTTTCTCTTGCAGCTCAGAGCTCTGGTGCTGTGGAGGAGATTCTAGACAGAGAGAACAAGCGGATGGCTGACAGCCTGGCCTCCAAGGTTACCAGGCTTAAATCGGTCAGTGGTGACACTCTTCCCTTCCATGAGATACTTTGGTGAGTGGGTCTGAGAGGGCAGGAAGGAGGCCGTGTGCTGTCTGTCCATGGGCATGCTGACACGAGGAATACCTGAGGTAATACCTCGGCCTTTTAGCTTTCTCTGGTAATAGATACCCAGCAGAGTTGTAGGTAAAGTCTAGCTGGTCTCAGGGGAAGGTGGGCACCGTACTCTGTGGCTTGGCTTGACTGTGCCTTCTGTATCCCAACCAGCTGGCTTTGGACATTGATAGAGACACAGAAGACCAGAACCGATACCTAGATGGCATGGTAAGTGCCTGCAGTCATTATATTATTAAACTATAGTCATCTCTGCCTGCATGCCGTCTGCTCTGCTGTCTCTAAGCCTTCAGTGCTAGCGTGGTTGGGCAGTCAAGGGTCCCAACTCTGTGTGATCCTGTTGGGTCTCTCCTGCAGGACTCAGATTTCACAAGTGTGACTGGCCTACTCACAGGGAGTGTGAAACGCTTCTCCACGGTGGCACGGTCTGGGCGAGACAACCGGAAGCTTCTTTGTGGTATGGCTGTGGTCTTAATTGTGGCCTTCTTCATCCTCTCCTACCTCTTGTCGAGGACAAGGACGTGAGCCAATGGGAGCCACGGGCAGTCAGGCTCTTGTACACCTGCTATCCTGGTTTCCTAAGGACCTGACTACAAAAAAAAATATTCCTTTGAAATTGTCATCATGGGTCATTCATCTTCCTAAGTCAGGACGACTGCAGCTGCATCTGTCATAACAAAGGTTGTCATATTGGCTTGTCCTGTGTATGAAGGAAGAAGAAGAAAAAGGCAAAACCCAGTGCTACTCCCTGGTGCTAAAGACACTGGCAGAGCCAGAGCCATGTTGTATAGGAACGAACCAGGTCTATGCAAAGCATCTGTAAATCCCGAATGCACCCACTGTGGCCAGCAGCCACACTCCTCAGCAGCCAGTATCTTAAGGGTCTTCTGTTTTGCCCTAACCTGTTTATGCCTGATTTAAACCATGTCTGTGTTCCTGGAAAGTCTGAAGCTGACACCAGAAAGGAATATGGCCATGAGCCCTTTCCAAATGATGGTCACCGGGATGGGCTGGCAGTGACTCCAGGCTGAGGCTGCTGATCGGGAGTGGACCTGTGCAGGCTGTACCCACCAGTGGCTGGCTCAAGTCAGACCCCAGAGAAGAGGCAAAGCTGTGGATAGAGGAGTGGACTGCAGTCCAGAGGCACTGGACTAAGATCCTTTTGGGCCACGAGACCGTGTGTCCAGGAGCACAGATGTTTGTCTTTGGGATGGAAAATCTTCCCAGTGTCAAAGATGTACCCATCCCCAGACAAACAGACTGAGAAGAGTACAAGGTGGCTTTTCTGAGCCAGGCAGTGCTGGAGTGGTCCCTCTGCTGGGGATATTATGGGGCTGGAGACCACCTATGAAAGCATTTGTGTAGTGGGAACTTTTGACCTTGTACCGAACCTTGCCCTACCCTGTACAGCCAGTCTCTCTCCGTGTGAGGGAGACTGAGCCACCCCCTTGTTGTGTAATTCCACAGACTTGCCTGCTCCACCGGCCCTCCCTGCTGCCTTGGCCAGCCCCATTTGCACACAAACTGACCTGTGAGGCTGGCAGGGCCAGCAATGTATGAGGACCTAGCACTTTTTGTCTTCACATAAAATATCTTTAAGAAATGAGCTGTGAAGTCCCGTGCCCTTCTCTGCTCTTATTCATGGCTGTGTTCTTGTCTTTCCCTCTCCATGCACTGGCTCACTCTACCTGTGAGGCCATACCATGAGGCTCGTCGGCCCATAACCACTACCTCTGTGTTCTAAATTAAGCCAGATTTTGCCACACCCTGGCCTCTCAATGCTGGTAGCATGCTGGCAGCAGTGTCTTGCTGTAGCACTAGGTACCTGTCCACTTCTTCCTTTATTGAGCTGCTTTCCTCTGAGCACATTGACTTTAGGCTTATTTGGCCGTTGCATCGTGTCTGCCTGAGCCCCAAACCTTCTTGGAGGAGGCGGGCCCATCCTTTGTTTTTCCTAATTCCCTGCCCCTCTTCCCAAACAAGGTACAGCTCATGCCACACTGCTGCTCTGTGGCTTTGCTGTTTGCCCCACACACTTCCAGCTGGGCTCTTCTATGTTGTCCTTCATCCTGAGGCCTCCCTTTGTAGGCACTTCATTCTTGTCACCCAGCGTCTGTGGACCAGGGCTTTGGCTTGCCCTTTGTAACCAAACGGTACCAGCTGCTCGCATCATTCTTCCATTTAGACCCACAGCAAGCATGTTCGTGCTTCAGCTTTGACTCCCCAGAACCGTGAACTGCCGACTTGTTCTTTCTGGGAATGCTGCTAGACATTGAGTTGCAGGGCACTTGAGTTGTTTTGTTTCTGTGAGATAGTAGCTTGCTGTGCATCCCAGGCTGCTCTTGAACTATGTGGCCTAGGCTGGTCTCCAGCTGCTGATCCTCTGGCCTCAGGCTCCTGAATGATGACATTATAGGCATGTGCATCTACATCTGGCTTCCAAAGGCACTTGGAACAGCCAGCGCCGTCTCATCATGCTGGTGCAAACCAGATCTAACTTTGCGCTTTTGGGGTAACTTCCTCTAGACCAGTGTCCTTCCCTCCGAGACATCCCCACCGCAACCCCAAACGTGGCTAGTTTTCCCCTCAGGTCTCCACCCTACCCACCATCTCCGTGGCTGTTTGTAGTTCTCCAGCTACTTTGAGGATCAGGGTTGCAGCCCCTGTTACATTCAGCTATTTCTCTTCCTTGTATGACTCCTGTGAAGGGGGATATCAGCTCCACAGCCACTGGGTCAGACCAGCTTCCCGAAGGTTATAACCTTATCTTCCAACTCAGGCTTGTATCCCTAGTGCATGGGTGGGTCCTGAACACCAGCAAGCTGTAAGATGAGTGGGTGCCCAGTCTGGGGGGCTGTGAGTGCAAGCGACCAGATTCATTCTGTCGTTCAAGGCCTTGGTAATAAAGACTTGGAGTCAGTGTATTTCTTGTCCTCATTTCCCAGGAATGTGAGTTATTTTGAGCCAACCCTAATCTGTGGCTGGCCTTGGGCACTGAAGTCTACCCTTGCTCAGCTTCCAGAGATGCCTTATCTCCCTGGCTTTGGGCAGGACAGCCACAGACCCACCAGCTTCCTTCTGTGTGGCCCTTCTCTGCCAACCTGAGGGTAGGGTGATGATAGCATTACCTCCTAAGGGCTGAGGGACTAAGGGCAAGTTGACTGGGATGCACAGGCTTGTGCAGGTAAAGGCCCCCACCAGGTGTGTTGGATAAGACCACTTGTTTTGCACTGACCTGCTGCAAAGTCTTGGTCACACTGCATTCTTGCTTCCTGAAACTGGGCCTAAGACCCTAAGAACCTCTGCAGACACTGTCCTCAGGCCCAGCTGAGATGCCAGCTTTTCAGCACACATCTTCCTACTGGTTGCAGATGGAAACGCAGCTCCCCTGAGGTTTGTCTGTATATTGCTCGGGTGGTTTAGAATTTGAGGAAGCTCAGTGGAAATGGCTGTGTTTTGCTGTGCCCGGGCCTTCCTGGCAGGTAGGCTGGAGTTGTATCCCCCTTGAAAGCCTTACTGACATGAGCTGTTGTGAGGTGGTTGCAAAACCTTGCACACATCTGGTTTCTTCACAACACACACACACACACACACACACACACACACACACACACACACACACACACACACCATCAGTCAGCGCTTTTGTTATACCCTATTTTCAAGCCATTCTGGATTCCTGGCTGGCAGAGGCAGCCTGGGGGTAGAGAGACCCTGTGAAGGGAAGCTCAGATATCAGGTGGAACTCTGAGCCTTCCAGTCCTTCTAATTTCTCTGTAGGACCTCTAGGCCAGGAAGGCAAAGACAGGGCCTGTCTGGGCAGGCTTTGTCCTTTTCCCAAGATAAACCCTTGCAAATGCAATCTGTGGTTTATTTAATAATTTGGACATGGCAAGAAACAAGATTAACAAACAAGAGATAGCATAGAAAAAAATAACTTGTCAAAACTGTCCAAACTAGCGTGCTCTGTGGTGTAGGGCCAGGCTGCCAGCAGACCCCATTGGTGAAGTGCCCAATCCATTGCCAGCCCAGCACGTTTCTGTGGGAGGATTGTAGTCATACGCTGATGGGATGTAGAATGGGCTATTCCACATCGACAACCAGGGGTGTCATGTAGTCAGAATGCTTGATGCCAAAGGTGACGGTCGGGGCGCAGGGCTTGTTCAAGGTCACCTAGGAGGGGGAGGACTGTGAGGAACATTCTCTGCCTGGGGTTGGAGTGAGGAGCTCAGTCCCTCCTGAACTTGAGCCCAAGGTTGCCAGTGTAATGACCAAGTTGTGTTTGGTAATCCTGTTACTGGGGACAGTGGGCTAGTTCCTGGGGATGAAGCTACAGCTCAGATTTTCTGTAACTGAAAGGTTACTGTCAGGGTCCCTCACTGGTACAAATGCACAAGATCCTAAGGGTGCATCCTCCCACCCCCCATGCCCTACCCCCACCACAGACGTGCTTGTAGAGTGTGTAGGTCTTCCCTATACATATGGGATCATTTCCCCTGACCCCTATCTGACCCCTCTAGTTCCTGGACCTTCTCAGGGCTGTGGGCTCCTGGTCCTGGCTTCAGGGTCTTATCCCCTGGGGGCTCCACCCGGGCAGCCATGGTGTACTGTGGAGCCTTGAACTTGGTCACTTGAACCTCAGTCTGACGGTATGCAGCAGGACCTGGAGTCTGGAAGATGACGAGGACTCAGAGTGGCTTGGCTTTCCCAGGGCATAAGGCCCCAGAGGATAGGGTTAGGTTTGGGACCTTGATTCACCAAAGGCATTCTTAAGCCTGAACAGCACTCTTCTGTTTACAGGGTAGGGTGTTACTATCAATTTCAGCCTCACTGTCACAGTGACATTCCCAGTGTGCCAGTCTTGTGTCCATACCTCATGGGGTATGTACCAGGCCCCTTTTCCTGTTGAGACACTGCCCTCTTAATCTTGAGGGCAGAGGCCAACGGCTAGTGAGGCCAACATACTCCTGTAGTACTACGTGCCCACTCCAGGAGGTGTGCACTGTTAAGGTGTGCACTGTTAACACTGGCAGACGTTTCTTCCCCTGAGTATCTGAAGGCTCTTCCCCCCCTGCTCCCCCTGCTTCCATGTCCTTGATCTAAAATTAGTGTTTGCTTTCCAGGCAGTACCCCACAAATACCTTAGCTTGTTCTCAGTGTTATCACAGCTCCCAAGTCGGCCCCCTGGCCCTTCCCCACTACTGTTTGTAGCCTGAACATGTGGAAGGTACCCAGAGGTGAAGGGGACCCAAGAGCTTCAACAGGGCAGTTGTTAGCTGGGGGTTCGTGGGTCTTAGGGAAGAGGGTCAGAAAGGTCATTGGGGCCAGGCTTTGTACTCAGCTGGGGTGACCCTTGCCTTGTGCAGGTCATCGCTGAAGCTGCCCAGCTTGCTGCGGCCCTTGATGGAGAAGGAGGGCTGGGAGACCTTGCCCACCGTGTGGGGACCCATCACCACAGGCAACATGTATGCGGCAGGGCCTGTGGGCGATGGGAGCCTCAGGCTGGGACGAGCCCACTACCTCCTATCTGTGATACCCTCCTTTTGAAGTTCTCTGTTGGGCTACCCTTCCTCCACCCCTGCTGGACCCCCAACTCCATTCCATCAGGGCTGCAGCAGACCTGGAGTGCTGTCTACTCGGAAGGTCTTAGTCCGGGCAGAAATGGAATGGCTGGGTGCTGAGTCGAACACATGCTTGGTAGATTTCTCTGGAAAGTAATCACCTGGAGAGGAGGGAGGGTGTGCAGCAACAAGCATCTGGGGTTCCACATCCCACTCCCCCCAACACTTGGGTGCCCATGAAGGATGTCCCAACAGTTAAGACACAAGGCTTCTAGACCCCAACATTGTGGTTGAACAGATTTGGTCAGGGATGTCCACAGTAGAAATACAGGCTCCAGGGCTGTTTTCAAGCAGTGAGCATGAGATCAGGTGTGGGCCTTGTCCCTGGACTCCAGGTAGAGTAGGATTGGTAGACTTCAGGCTCTGCTGTTCAGGCCTGACAGTGTCTGTTCCCAGAAGCAGGAGAAATGAGGCCATCTGGCCTTCACAGAACTGGACATGCATATTAGGGCCTGGAGCAGAAGGTAAGGGTCACTCACCCGGGCCAGGGGTCAGCAAGGTCTTGGTATGGTAGCGCCCCAGGATGGAGTAGGCAGGGCCAAGGTCCTTGCCAGTCCTCAGGATCTTGGGGTTCACACTGTAGCGGGGCCCTGGGGAGCAATTCTCCGCCAAGAGCATGGGGGCCCCACGGAAGCTGTAGGCCGGTGCTCGAAGTTTGGTGGGTGTGTGCTTCACAAAGCCTGTGGGCACAGGGGCTCAGGGCTGCTGGAGCCAGACATCCTTTTCTCCAATGGGAGTCAAGGATTGAGCCCAGATCCATCCCAGGCCACACCAATCCTGGCTTCTTCCCTTGTCCCCAACAAGCCCCCGGGCCTTAGGCAATCTTACCCGTGGTAGGTGGAATCAGGTACTTGGGTCCAGGACTGCTGTAAAGGGCCATGATAGGCCCCCGGGGGCGATGGGGCCGCCAGTTGCCCACCCATACCTCCTCTGCCATGGCTGGCTCTGTCCATGGACAAGAGGGTGACCAGGTGCTGGGATGCCCTCCTTGTTGCATCTCATTCCTGGCCCTCATGTTTCCATCCCCGGTACTGCTGATACTGCATCTTGCAGACCCAAGCCTTGCCCCGTGGAAACATGGGAGTTTCACATAGTTACAAGCAAAGAGAGCTCCCCATTTGGTGTGGTGAGCTCACCCCTACCCAGCTCCAAAATATGGATGGGAGTCATGCCTTCAGGACAGGCCCAGAGGAGATGCTCGCTCTGGCCCTGCACTGACGGTTCTTTTGGCTCTGAAGGAGCTTGGGCTGATCAAAAAAAACCCCTGGGTGCAATTTTCCAAAGAGCTGGCTGGCAAGGGTCCAGAGCTGCTTGGCTGAGCTGTGTCATGGGTGGGAGGGGAGCAAATGGGGAGGCCTCACCTCCTCCGTGCAGGAATGGGCTTAGAGCAGCTTAGGACCCAGCCTCCTCACCGGTGGCCTGTCCCCCTGGCGTCTGTGCCAGGCAATTTCCTAAAAAGGAACATGGAGAGAAAGCTTCCCTTTCTCCCCCAGTTTTGAGAATTGGGGAGGGGTCCCTGCCCCTAAGCTCTAGAATGTGGCTCTGTCCCACAAGGAGTTCTAGATCATAGTGTGTATGATGGAGACAATGGCCTCTGCCCAAGGCCTCTCTTCAGACCTTACCCTTTCCAGAGACCCTGTTTTTGGGGGAACTAACCCTCTCCAGGGAGCCCCCATCCTCTCTGTGGACCTCTCCTTTAGGGGCTATGCACATCTCCAGTGACCACACGGCTCTCCAGGAAATCCTGCCTTGTTAAGGAGTCCCCAACTCTCCAAGGAGCTCCCACTCTCTCCAGGAAACTCCTCTTCCAGAGACCACCCTCGACCTCTCCAGGGACCCCCTTACTCTCCAGGTTCTTTTAACTCTTTGTGGTGACTGGGATAGATATAGACACAGTGAGACTGCAGGTTTCTCCTTAGCTTTGGCCCAGTACAAGCCACTGATTTGGGGAAACTAGGAGCAGGCATTTCTGACTATGGGGAATCTTGGAGTGCAGGCCTGGGTTGGAGACTGGGTTGATTGTGGTGGGCATACCCAGAGAGGTTGCCTTCTCCATACAGCTCCTCAGAGCTCACTGTCCTTTCAGTTTCCCTGCTGGCAAAGCCCACCTCTCAGGACCCCGGTCCTGAGCAGTCAGGGTTTCCCTACTTGGCCTTATAAGGCTCTTAGGTTCTGGCTCAGGCTGGACTCTTTCCTAGGGTGATTTTGGGAAGAGAGGTTGTTTTTAAAGCTCTCAGAAGCTACGTATGAGCTGGCTGTGCTCTTGCCTTATTTTTTAAGCATAAGCCCTGCTAGCTTGCCTTTCTGTGTTAGGCTCCTTCATCCCCGTCTCTCTTAGATAGCTCCCTGTGTCCGTGTGATGTCCCGAGCCTGCTCTCACACATTGCTTCTGGAAAGTGACCCTCATATGAGTTTGTATCTTAGGGTGGGTGCCCTTGATAGGACTCTTTGTGTGTCTTTGTGTTGCAGGCAGAGAGAGAAGCCAGTGCATGGGCTGCAGTAGGCTTTATTGATTTAACAGTTCGAGGGTGAATTTATTCGTGAAGAAGCAGTGGTCTTAGCACATCCATGGCTGCTTGTATGGCTGGTCCTGTCCCTTATGGAAGTCAAGCCATGTTTTGGGCCTGCTTATGTGTCCTCTTGAGCATCTAGCACTTGTACCTGAAAGAGAAATGTGTGGGGATCAGAAGAGCTGGTAACCAACAACCAGAGCTTCCAGTCCCAGAGGCAGACAGGGCTGTGCCCACCAGTGGAGGCGACAGGCTCCTGGGCACTGTGCTCTACCCCTCCTAGCACCTTGGGGAGGGGTCGTGTGCATATGCACAGCCTAGGTGGGACATAGTTCTTGGGGTGGGGGAAGCAGGTCTAGAAGACGTTGGAAACTTCTCTGTGAGGTCTCCACCTCTGCTTGCTGATGGAGATCTAGGGATTGGGGAGGACTGGGGATCAGGTACCATGCATGGGTGGGTCTTGGAAGAACTTGAGACATTGGTGGGTAGGAGTCCCAGCTCTATTACCAGCAGTTTGACCAGTTCCTCCTTGTGCACAGGCTTAAGTGTATCAATGCAGGACTTGAGCTCCCCGAGCGCTGACTTGGCCATGTCATTGACCTTGTACTTGCCCAGGGGCCCTTCATAGAGCTCCTCCGGGGTTCCCACCAGGAGTGTTTGCAGAAATTCCATGAAAAACTCGTTGTCATCCTCTGTTCTAGTCAACCCTGTATTGCAAAGGGGATACAATGCCAAGGGAGGGACTTGATCTCCTGTCCTTCACCTTCTTATCACTCCCAGGGCAACCTTCTACAGATCCCTTCCCCATCAGTGGGAGCTGCTGTGGTTTCCCCTCTGACTTTCTGACCTCAACAGGGAAGAAAAGGGCTTTCCCTGGGCTAACTGGATCCAGAGTGCCAGGTTGGATTGAGCCAGGGTGGGTGGCATTGGCCTTGGTGGTTGGTTAGTGTTAGGTCGGGGTGGGTTGAGATAGGACTGGCGACAACAGATTCCCTGCACTTTGGTGGTGGTGGTGGGGTGGGCTCTGTGACACAGGTAGGCACTGTTCACCTGATCCCAGGATTTCAGCCTCTTGAGGCCCCTTACCTATCGAAAATGCTAGAAATAAGGCCCAGACTTACCACAGATGCAGAGCAGGGTTAGAGCCACCAGCAGAAGAACGCTGCTCCCTTTCATGATGACAGTCACAAGAACTGCTTGGGGGATATCAGGCTTTTATGCTGTAGAAGGTGGCACCTTGCCCAGGGGCGGGGCATACCTCTCAGGACCTGGCAGGACAACTGGGCCAGGCATGTCACTGTGTTCCACCAGGTGCCAAGAAGTGCCAAACTTGAGTGGATCATAAGGGGGCTGTTGGCAAACATGTCGGGGGTAAGTGGAATAAATCCAGGTCTGGGTAAACCTAGTGCTAGTTAACAGGCAGGAGTGCCGAAGTTCACTCGTGGCCTCCACGATGCTCTGACAGCTTTTGGGATGGGTCTGGATCTTTGTGGTTGGGACCCCCCCACCTCTGCTTAATGAGCTGCCTGTCCTAGTCTGCTCAGGCTGAAGCCACCCTACTACTACAGGTGGGAGAGGAGCCTGGGAACATGAGGTCAGAGCGGTGGGGGCCTCCCAGGGTGGAAGACGCAGAGCCACAGGAGGTCTAAAGTTTGGAGGCAGTGTCCAGGTGAGGTTGGGTGGCAGCTGGGCATTGTCCCACTTCTCTCTTATCCTCTGCTGCCACCTGGTGGCTCAATGGCCTTCCTTACATGGTGCTGGTTGCACATCTGCTCAGAATTCTCCCTCTACCCACTGTCAGAGTGGGCCTCACTGTTCCATGTCTGAGCAGGCCATCATGGTGTCTTCATCACTCCACCCTTTCTTTGATTGTATTTAGCCTTTCTAATGCTCTGCCCGATATAACTCCCAGAGCCTTGCTCTGTGCCCTTCAAGTACTGTTCCAATGTCTGGAGTTCTCGCCTTCTTAGACTCCTGCTTATAAGGGATATTCTCTAATAATAATATTAATAATAATAATTAATAATAATATATTATCTAATAATAATATTCTCTAATAAGAGGATATTCTATATCCTCTGTTAGCATGAAGCTAGTGTGTCGTGCTGGAACCTGTTTATGTGCTTAAGTCTATAAATGTGGGAATGTTGTGCAATTCAGCATCTGTCACCACAGTCAATGCAGAGCAGATGGCCTCCTAAGTGCGATGGTGCTCACCTTGGGTCATCTTTAAATTCTGGCTCTGGGGGCTACATAGATGGCTTAGCGTGCTGGGGACAGCATACCATGACAGGGACTGCCAGCAGCAGGCCAGGATGGAGACATCTCAGAGGCCTGCGGCAACTCTTTGTAAAAAAAAAAAAAAAAAAAAAAAAAAAAAAAAAAAAAAAAAAAAAAAAAAAAAAGTTGTTCCCATTTCCCCTAACCTTAGCCCTGGACAATGGCTGTATAGATTTCACTTGTGCGTGACTGCTTTTCAGTTGGTGTGCATGATTATTTTCTTATATCTGACTTTCCTATTTCTTTCTCCTTCTGCTCTGGTGAATTCTGTGAAACTAGATGTTCCTTGATGTAATGATTCTTAAACAATTAAAACTTGAGGCATAGGGCACAGCACAGTCCTAATGGCCCAGGTGCATGCAATAACTTGGAAACAATGCAATAACTGCACAATGGTAGTTCTAGATTAATGCTTGACTTGCAAAGAAGGTTTGAAGAAGTTATTAGAAAATTAAATAGAGCCAACATTGGGACCCTGAAAAAGGTAAAAGTTATTGAAGTTATGAAATAAGTTTTGCACAATATTTGAGAGTGGTTCCTGAATAAGAAAGTATAGAATACATAAAATTATATACTAGTAAAACTAAGTCAAAACACTAGGACTCTTAGGAGAGTCGTTGTGTGCAGTGTGCAGAAGCAGAAGGCTATCAGAACTACTGAGTTAAGGGTTAACTTGATTTTTTCTGGGCACTGCCTGGCAACTTTGCTCATGGCATTTATCAATACAGCTTTATAGGAAGATGTAAGTAGCTGACCCTGGAGCTCTGAGCTCTGAGCTCTGAAGTATAATAAGTGAAAAGTTAAAGTTTAAATAATGTTAAGTTTGCAATTATTATTTTGGCTACAGGCCTTGGGAATAGGGAAGCTTGAAACTTTGGGGAACAATTGTAATTCTTAATTATTTGTGGGATGTGGTTATTCTTTTGAATTTGATTTGGCAATGATTATACAATGTCTTTTTTTTCCTACCTGCTTTTGGAGTAACAGTAAAAGACTGGGGCAAACAAAGGGGGAGAGCGCATGTGAAGGGCAAGTGATGAGCGAGTGGAAAGCAAGTGAGGTGAGAGCGAAGGGCTCACGAGGTGTGTGGGAGGTGAATGTGAAGAGTGAGTGAAGAGAGACTGTGAGGTGTGTGTGGAGAATGTGTGTGTGAGTAAAAGGAGAGTGCATGTGGTGTGTGTGAAGAGTGTGTGTGTGAGTGAAAGGGGAGCGCACAGAGGTGTGTAGGAGTATGGGAGTTCAAGAAAAGCAGAGTGTGCAGGAGAATGCAGAGTGTGTGCAGCCTCAAGCTTCAAGCAAGTGAGCAAGAGAGAAAAAGAGCAGGCAGAGAGAGAGAGAGAGATAGAGAGAGAGAGAGAGAGATAGAGAGAGACAGAGAGAGACAGAGAGAGACAGAGAGAGAGACAGAGAGAGAGAGAAACTTTAAGCCTTGAAAAATTGCCTGTCAGTTTGTACCCCCAAAAGTAGTCTGTGTCTATTTGTTATGCGCCTTCCAGCTATCCCTGCTTCCAGTTGAGATCCTGTGTTGAGGCTGGACCCTGACATTAGTGAATAAGGGGGCTTGAGGCCAATCAAACCTGAGTTTGATCTTCAGAACTCAGATGATGGAAAAAGAGAGCCAACTCCTGCAAGTAGCATCTCCAAGGGCTTGGCCTGGACACCTGTTTTGAGAGCCCCCTCAAAAAATTTGTCACACAACTGCTCTTTTAAAGACTCTCTGGCTCAGCTTCTGTCTCTTTAAATTGTCTGCCACTGGGGTTCCATGTGGAACAAGTAGCCCCTTGGCCTCCCTTTGTGGTACCCAGTTAGCAGGTATTCCTCTTACATTCCTTGGATGCTCAGTAGTGTAGGCTGGCAGCAGCATAGGCTGGCTGACAGTACTCAGGCCAGCCTGGGATGAGCACTTGGGAATCTCCAGGCTGCCTGCCCCTGTTTAATTCTCCTGTCTCATTTAGCAACCTCATACCCGGAGCACTTGTCCCTTGTCCTCTCCCCTCTGTGGTCTTGCCCTCGGTAACTATTTATGAATGATCCTCAAGGTTGGAAATGGTGAAGGTCCTCAAACTGTCACCTGAGATCTCAGCTGCTCCTTCCTGTACTTCCCTGCCAACTGTATGTAACTCTGTCCTCATTGCAGATGGTCTTGTGCTAGAATACATAAAGTGTGGAAGAGTAACTGGAGGGGGAACTCCATTTATTCAGCTCTGAGGATGTCAGGATCCATGCTGGGCAGTGCCTTGTTGGCCAAACAGCTGTTTGTAAGTAACTCCTCACCCATGCCCTGTATGTAGACCCAGTAAACTCCCTGGATTGCCAAACTGGACTTGTGTGGAACTGTACTTTGCTCTGTCATTGGCACCCATCTGGGGTGCGTGGGTGTAGGAAACGTTCATGTAACAAGTCTTGACAGAACTTCTCTGGTAACCAGCACACCTAAAACTGCACTGGCTGTTGTTTACAGCTAGCATTCATAGTATCATAATGGCTTGTCTCTGATGCAAGGCATTGCTTTCTGCGGCTGTGACAGTTCTGGTACACTTACAGGCACAGGGTTCTGACCGGCTGGTGCCGTATTTATAATAGTGCACCGTTAAAATGAAGGAGACAGTCAGCACACTGACTTAGAGCTCAAGATTCCCTCCATAGAGGCTGTGCCAAAAGAAAGAACAGCAGGAGGCCAAGCTTCAAATCACACCTTTTGGGAATGGAATTCTGCACAGGGCCATACCCCTCAGAGCTACTCATTTCAGTGGTAATGAAACTGAAGGCAAATCATTCCAAGTCAACATTATATTCAAACAGAAAATCTGTTTTGATGACTTTTTGAGCAGATTTAACAGATGTACTAAGGAAGCATAAGAAAGTACTCCTTAGAGTCCATGCACTGGGCATTTCCAAGGGAGAAACACCTCCCTTGCTAACTGTAAACTTGGTGCTCTTTCTTCCAAAGAACTCCTTGAGAAGTGTGTTGGCCACAGAAGGAAGCAGAAAAGGCTGAAGTGTCTTTAGAACTTTTTTCCAAATTCTTGTCAAGGCCATTGAACCAACTCTGTCTCTTCACTCTGACTGACTCCTGCAGGGCCCCACACTACTTTATTTTGCCTCTCTTCAAAGCCCTCTGTTAGCCGCCATTCCTCCATGAGTCCTCAGTTGTCAGTGTCCCACCCCCATTATAGGTCACTTGTCCCTGTGACCAGCCAAGTCCTCCTTTGGGACCAAAGTCAAATTCTCTCAACCTTTCCACACCAAGCCCCCAGACCTGTTACAGACCCTCCCTCTCACCGTTTGCTGAGAGCCTGTGTTCCTAAAATATCTCAGTTTCAGAACCCATTTAAACACCCCAGAAAAGACTATTCCTATGTAACAAAACCTCTCAAATTATGTTCTACTCAACACAACCATACCCCAATTTCAGATAACAGATGTTCCACGATTAACTTTATATAGCCAATCTAAATTTCCCTGGCTCCTCTAACCAACTCTCAGACTCCAACCAACAGCCTAGTTTTCCTGTCTATTGCCCATCCCAGAGGGCGGGATCTTCCCCCTTTCCCTGGTTTTGGGACTCCTCTTTCCAACTACCAGGACCATGAAACTAACACTTTAAAAGGTACATCCAAGGTTAAAAAAAAAAAATCTTTTCTAAACTCCTTAGCTTTACCTCTGCCCCTAGTCTATCTGTCTCAACAGATTTCAAATCCAGTAACTCTGGCCATTTCCTCTCTAGCCATCCTGGTCTAGTCTTACAGACTACGCTTTCCTATGGTACACAACTGAGACAGTCTGCTCTTCCTGGCCTTGACCAGCAACCCAGCTTCCTTGGGGAGGGGAGCCACTTGCCTGTCAGACTCAGCCCAATGGGCCTGCTGGGAGGGGAGCCAACTAGAGGGGCCTGGTAGAACATAAAGACTCCAACAGCCTTGTGCCAGACTGACAGCCGAGCACTTATTTCTCCTCTCTATTCTTAACAGCTGTGAACTTGTAATTAGCCTCCTTTACAGAGAGAGGCTGAGATAATAGGACTGAGGGAAAACCTAAGACTCATTGTCAGTAGAGAACTTCCTGCTCTGTTCTTTGAAGCCTCACTGGTGGGCTGTTTCCCTGTCTGTACCATGCCCGCCTCTGCACTCAACCTTGACCTCCGAGGCTTCTCCTCAGAGGCCCCATGTGATAGTTAACATTGTCAACTTGACAGAATTTAGAATTACCTTGTGCCAGAAGGGCCTCTGGGCATGCCCGCAGGGTGCTAGCTTATGTTCATAGGTGTAGAAAGACATTAATTTTGGGAAGGGCCATTCCCTGGGTGGGAGATCCTGAACTATATTAAAGAGAAAGCCATTAGTACTATCAGTGCATTGCTTTCTCCCTCCCCCCACCCCCGCCTTCTCCCCCACTTTTCTTTTTGGCCTTTCAAGACAGGGTTTCTCTGTGCAGCCCTGACTGCCTTGAAATACTGTAGACCAGCTCTGTAGACCAGGCTGGCCTTGAACTCAGAGATCTGCCTGCCTTTGTCTCCCGAGTGCTGGGATTAAAGGCATGCACTACCAACTGCCTGGCATTGCTCTCTGCTTCTTGACTATAGCCACAAAATGACCACCTCTCTCGACTTCCTTTATTGTGACTTCCCCTACCAGGAAGAACTGTAACTTGAACTAATCCAGAATAAAACCCGTTCTCAAATTGCTTCTGTCAAGAGTATTTTATCATAGCAACAGGCAAAGAAACTAAGACACTTGGAGCAGAAGCAAAGCTCTGGCTTACTGTTCCTGGCCCAATGATGGGTTCAGATTTGCAGGTGTTGGAACTGTCTTTATTGACACCCAAGTCACAGCTCCCCACAATAAAACTCCAGGGCAGCTAGAATCTCTTCAGCAAGCTGCAACTTCATGTCCTTTGATGAGGACAAATCCCATGATTTGTGTGGGTGGCTAAGTCTGGGAAAGAAACAGGCAGATAGATGGCTTTCTTCAGGTGACACATCACTTTAACTCCCCCGGTATGTGGTGTAGGACCATGGGCTCAGCAGCAGAGGCACGTGGAACTTCTGGGTCTCCTTGGTAATAGTGAAAACAACCTGTCAGAAGCAGAGAAGGCATTTGAAAACACTGAAGACGGCGAGTCCTTCCTGTAACAGCCCCTGGGCCTTCCAGACAGCAGGAGGTCAGGTGCCACATGGCTGCTACCTAGAAGTTTGAAAAGTGTCTCCTACAAGAGATGCTAATTAGTGGGCTTTGGGGGAAGTGATTTGACCCTGAGTGCTCTGATCTGACTGAATCGGCTGGTTAAACCTTTGATTAGCTGATCCATCATGTGATGATGTCATTAGCAGGTACTGAAACTTGGAGGTAGGTCCTGCTGGAGGAAGGTCCTGAGCAGAGCCCTAAGGAACCGTGTCTTTTCTTGTGTTCCTCTCTGGTGCTTGTCTACCATGAGGTGTCAGCTCTCCTCTTTCACATGCCCCCACTGCTGTAGTGAGTGCATGGTGCCAAGCAATCATGGATTGAAATAATGAGACCAAGTAAATAATTCTCCCTTAAGCTGCGTCGGGGCTGCAGAAGTTAACACACCCAGTGTTCCTGGGTCTGGGCTCAGATGAGAATCTGTCTACAAAGGAAGATGAGACACCCTCAGCCTAGCCTCTCCTTCCCACCCACCTGATCCAGGGGCATCTCCGTGTGTCATCATGAGGTATCATGGTGCCTCAGGTCCCTGGACACCTTCTGAGAGCACAAAAGAAGTGATTTCACTCACTTGCTACCACCCTGGGAGAGGTGGGGCCAGTCTGTCCCTGGGCTGGAGGAGGCCTGGTCAAAGTGAATCAGGGTCCAACTGCTTCACCCACCTATGGCACTCACCTCAACATATGGATAAAAGCTCTCTTGACCCCGCTCTTTCCAGTAGCGCTCCGTGTCGAAGGACAGCTTGTAGGTGCCTGGCTTCATCTGGCTTGGTGTCAGGAGCCCAGGACAACGACCGTCCAGGTTTGTGTAACTATGAAGGGACGAAGTGGAGAGAAGAGCTGAGAAACCCCCCTCCCTAGCTTTTCTGATCCGCATGCCAATATCTACAGATGATTCCCACAGTCTCACAGAAGGAGCGCAGATGGGATGGTGGGGGCGGGGAGGGGAGGAGGGGGCAGTTCCTAAGGGTATCACCATGCTGCCTATTTAGGAAATCATAAAGCAGAGAAGCAAAAGATAAAACCTCCCCAGGTTTGTAAAGGACTGAGCTAGGAGGAAGCAAGCCACACCCTGTTCTCACAGGCAGGTCAGAGGGAGGAGATGTATGAACCTGTCTCCCTTAAATAGAACCTGCTCTCAAGGCCACAAACCCACCAGCTTTGGCTGGCTAAACCTGGAACAGGCCCCCAACAAAGTATGTACCAGGGACATGCCAGAGCCTGAGGTTGAAAGATCCAGTACCGGACCTGAGTGGTGCCTTGGGTTTTACCTCAGTCCTATTATCTCAGCCTCTCTCTGTAAGGCTAATTACAAGTTCACAGCTGTTAAGAATAGAGGGGAGAAATAAGTGCTCGGCTGTCAGTCTGGCACAAGGCGACTGGAGTCTTTATGTTCTACCAGGCCGCTCTAGTTAGCTCCTCTTGCAGTAGGCCCATTGGGCTGAGTCTGACAGGCAAGAAGGACCCAACGAAGCTGTCTCAGACATTCCATGACATTGTCCCAGATATGCACATCTGGTGAAAAAAGCTATTTTGTTACCATCCCTGTTATCTCAGATGAGGAAAACGAGGCTCAGGGGTCAATAGGGCAATGGTCAGTCCTGCCTTTCAGCCCCCAGTGGTCACACAGACTCAGTCCTACTCAGTGTTGTCCTGGCCTTACTACTTCACCTCAGTACCACTGCCAAGGATCTTCCCCAGGTGCGAAGGCCACTGTGCTGCTGGAGCTGGTACTTAGGGATCCCAGCCCAGGAACTGTCTCCTACCTTGTCCTCAGCTCCATCCACTGCTGGCTGGGGGCCTCCAGGCGGGATAAACGGAGGCAGAGGCCTTGGGCAGGGAGCCCTGAGGCAGTGTCTAGTACGTGAGTAGTCAGGGGACTGCTCTCCGTAGCCATGTTGCCAGCCTGGGCAGAGAGAGTAAGCGTGAGCACCTTGGCGCCAGTATGTACAGGCCCAACGGTGTCTTCGATCCAGTTGTGAGGAAAGCAAACAAAGATCTCTACCGCCCAGAGGCAGGCTGAATTGCTGAGTTGCAGGATGGGGTGCCTAGTGCTAAACAAAGCTGACCTGTGCCCTTCTTCGACCTTGCCTGGGCACCACCTTCTCTCCCTTGTATAAGCCCTTCAGTTTCAGCGGGTCAGTGGCTTTAGTGTCCCAGAACCCAGCTCTCCCGTGACTCTGACTCCTAGGAACAACCCTGCTCCCAAGCTTCCACACCTGCCTCTGTCTCTGTTTCCTTAAATATCAGAAGCACAAGCCAACTCCTTACCTGCGGCCAGCCTAGGTGTTTTTGGAGCGTCATCAGTCGCGGGGCGGTCCTGGAACTCATGCCCTGCCCTGGAGCTCTGGTCTGTGCAACTCCCACGGGGCAGTCACCCTGCCAGCCTCAACAAGCTCTTTTGGTCAGCCTGGATCTGATCCACCCAAGGCTCCGCCCAGCTCCTGGGGCCACCATTTGAACACTTCTGGGAAAGCCACCTTTCCTTCCGCCAGATGAGCCCTGGCGGCAGCCTGCTCGGTTTTGGGGCCCGAGGGGTGTTGATTTAAAGGAAAAGAAAGGACCGGGTTGGGAGCATGCTGTGGGAAGAAGTGGAAGGGCCAGTTTGGGGAAGGAAGGTTGCTGAGGGGAGGGGTAGATTTGAGAGAGGCGGGGCCAGTGGGGCCTACTGCAAAGACTGGTGGGAAATTGGAGATTGGGAGATGGCTGGGTTAGGGAGAGGGAAATAGTTCAGTCAGTGGTTAAAGCACTGAAGGTGCTTAGAGCCATTTTGATTTGTATTCTTGGTGACTAAGGACGTTGAACATTTCTGGAAACAGTCCCTCAACAGAAGAATGGATAAAGAAAATGTGGTACATTTATACAACGGAAGACTAGTCAGCTATTAAAAACAACGGCATCATGAAATTTGCAGGCAAATGGATGGAACTAGAAAATGTCATCCTGACTGAGGTAACCCGGACCCAGAAAGACACACATGGTATGTACTCACAAGTGGATATTAGCCATAAAGTACAGAATAATCACGCTATAATCCACAGACCCAAAGAAACTAGGTAACAAGGAGGGATCAAGGGAAGATGGATGAATCTCACTCAGTAGGGGGAATAAAATAGACATTGGAGGTGGATAGAGGGAGGGAACTGGGTGGAATGGGGGTGGGGAGGTGAACAGGAGGGATGAAATTCGAGGAAGACCGAGGGAGAGAGAACTGAATGAGAGAACAGAAATTGGTGGCGGTGATGGGCTGCTCCAGGATGAGGCACCCCTCCCCACAGCATGCTCCTCCTGGGTTCCACTCTTTTCCTGTAAGTCAACACCCTTCATTTCCTCAAACTCAGCAGGTTTCCAGGGTGGATTTGACAGAAGGTGGCTTTCCCAGACCTGTTCAAATAGGGATAAGGGGAACTCCCAGGAATCTATGAGGTTGACCTTAGCTAAGACTCCTAGCAACAGGGATGTGGAACCTGATATGGCTGCCTCCTGTAACCAAACAAGACTTCCAATGGAAGGATGGGGACACCAACCCACCCACAAAACTTTCAACCCAAAATTTGTCCTGCCTACAAGATATGCAGGGATAAAGATGGAGCAGAAATTGAGGGAACGGCCAACCAATAAATTGTCCACCCTGAGACCCATCCCACGAGAGAGAGCCTACCCCTTAATGATATTCTGCTATGCTTGTAGACAGGAACCTAGCCAGCATGACTGTCTTCTGAGAAGCTTCACCCAGCAGCAGATGGAAACATATGCAGAGACCCACAGCCAAACATTAGGCAGAGCTTGGGGAATCTTGTGAAGGAAGGGGAGGAAGGACTGAAGGAGCCAGATAAGTCAAGGACACCACAAGAAAACCTACAGAATCAACTAACCTGGGGCCATAGGTGCTCACAGAGACTGAACTGCCCCCCAAAGAGCACACATGGCATGAACCTAGGCCATCTACATATACGGATGTGGAGCTTCATCTTCATGTTGGTCTCTGAACAGCTGGAGCAGGGACTGTCTCTGACTCCGCTGCCTGCCTTTGGATCCCCTTTCCCTAACTGGGTTGCCTTGTCTAGCCGCAACAGAAGATGCACCTACTCCGACTGCAACTTGATGTGCCAAGATGGGTTGCTCTCCACAGGAGGCCTCCCCTTCATTGAGGAGAAGGGGAGGAGAGACTGAGAGGAGAGGAGGGAGGGGAAGCCGTGATCCGGATGTAAAGTAAATAAATTCATTAATTAATTGGGGTGGGGGTGGGGCGAAGCACTGAGGAGGAGAGTTCAAATCCTGGAACCCAGGAATTGTAACAGTGGAAGCTGAGAACTGACTCCACAAAGTTGTCATTTGATTTCCATGCAAGAACTGTGACAACCTCCTACCCCACCCCCAGAGTCACACATATAATACAGGGTTAATTTTTGAAAAAAATTGAGGCATTAGTTGGCTCAGGTTAGCCTTCCTGCTGCTAACATTTGATAAGGCCACACTGAAGAAGGTAGGAAAGGTTCCAGCTTGACTGCTCAGGGGTCATGTGACCTTGCCTCAGTTTCCTCATGGGTACAGAGCTGGAAGCACTCCCAGTATGGTTGAGATTCCAAGCAAAGCTCTCTGACTCTTCAAGACTCTCTGCCCATTCTTCATTTTGGTACAGTTGGGTGGGAGGGCAAGGCTGTCTGAACCCTGTGACTTTACCCTAACTCCTCTGTGTTAGGGTTCTACACTACATAGAATACATTCCCAAGGTATCATGTGATCTATAAAAAACAAAAGTGAGCTGCTGAGATGATTCAGCAGGTAGGCTTTTTCTGGCAGGCCTGATTGCTGGAGTTTGATCCCAGGATCCTACAAAGTGGCAGAAAAGAACTGACTACCCTGAGTTGTCATTTTTATCTCCCTGATCACTGCTGTCCAGAGAAGAAGCTGAGAGGCTATCCTTAGAGTATTCCTTAGAAGAGTCAATGACCACCTTAGACATGACAGGCTAAACTGAGGTAGGGTGTAGAGTTGGCGATTGATCACACTCAGCACACTTTTCTTTGAAGGAACGCAGTTTGATTTTTCTGGGGCCAGCGAAACACTCCGTGGGGCCATCAGGAAATTCAATGGGGCTGATGGTTCACTCCCTGGGGCCAGCGGTAAACCCTTAGGGGCCAGGGAAAGGGGGGAGGGAAAAGTCACACACACACAAGCACACATGCATGCACACTTGGTGGCTGACTCATGCTCCAACAAACTCCAACAACTTTACATACGTACACATATATACATTTGGTGGGTGAAGCAAAGCTCGGACATTTTACACATATCCACACATACACATTTGATGGATGCAGCAATGCACTAACAACTTTATTTTTTCTCCCACAGTTTATAGATCCCAGCAAAATCTTTCAGGCAGTTCAAAAATCACAATGTGGTTACATTCTATTTTTCTTCAAGTGGACGATTACAATGAGTATACATAAGAAAAAATATGTTCCCCAAATACACTCACATGATCAAATGTTTTACTTATTATGGATAAAAAACCCAAATTATTCTCAAGAACTCAACACATTTGTAACTAAGCAATTTGTTATAGATTAATAAAGTATAAACAAGCAAGGTAATTTTCTCAGTTTCTTCTATTGGCAGGTTGCAATTTGTAGTTACAAAGAAAATATCAATTCTTTTATTATTTATCTTAAAAAGTAATTTTATAAAAAAGCTTAAAAGAATCACAAGTCTAAATTTTTATATAACAAACAATCAGCCATTTCTACTTTAAATCCTCAGGGTGCACATTGACTCATTAACAACTTTTATTAAATCATATCAGGAAGCTGAGGGTAAAATGGGTACAAGAAGTTAGTCATCACCTTGATCGCCAGCCCAGCTTTAGCAAGAGAGGCAGGTCAGGTAGTACTAGTTGGGCTGCCATTGTTCTTGTTCCCTGACCTCAAAAAAAAAAAAAAAAAAAAAAAAAAAAAAAAAAAAAAAAAAATTCCTAGCTCAGCTATTAAGAGTGAGGATTTCTAATTGTTCCTTAAGATTAGGAATCATTTTCTATTTGCTTTCTATGTCAAAGCCACTAGCAAAACATCTTAACCTAACTTTACTGGCAATCTGCTTCTCCAAATTCTTTCCAGGGGTGGTGGATGAGTCATTGATCTGCTCCAGTAGTAACGTTTGAAAAAGATCAATCACTATTCTGAGTACCAATAATGTCCTCAGGGCATGTAGTTCTTGGGGCTCTGCCTCTCCGAGCCACACCCAGCATGGTGGTGCTAAATGGTGGGCCACATTTCATGAGTTCTAAAGCTTCTTTTGTTGTTCCTTTTGCAGGGATCCCAACATAGAAGGGTGAAGAGAAAGTTGGAAGTGGTGGCCACTACCCACGTGGCCTTTGTGGACTGTGACCTTTAGTTTTCCCTCTTGACCTTTTGTACTCTTGGCACTTTTTCTTTTAGATTCACTTATTTCTTATTTTATGTGTATGGGTCATTTTGCCTTCATGTTATGTCTGTGTGCCACATGTTTACAGAAGCCAGAGGAGGGTGATTGATCCTCTGGAACTGGAGTCACAGACTAGTGTTAGCTGCCATGTGGGTGCTGGAAACCAAACCCAGGTTCTCTGCAAAAGCCAGTGTTCTTAACTCCAGAGCCATTTCTCTAGCCCCTGTTGGCACTTTTTCAATATGGAACCAGATCACTTCCTGTAAAGTCTTAAATGTAAGTAAACTACCACACAGCAGTTAACTCCTTTTGAAAGTTCTCTTTAAACTCTAAAAGAGGCCTAATGCTGTCTACTTGGAGGAAGGACCAGATGGTGTAGAATGGGGGTGTGGAAGGGTTGCAGAACACCACAGCTGTCCTGGACCTCCTGGTACCTGGCCCTTTTAAAGAACCAACCAGGTTTATCACACTGAGACTTCCCAATACTTCCCCAAAGAAGGCCGTGTATATCAGGGCCCTGTGGTGCCTGTAGGCGAATTTGAAAGAGTCCTCATTATTTATTTACACAGCAGACCCACAGTTCTGTGCATGCTAAGCAGAGGCTCTACCACTGAGCTTCACTCCCAACTCTGAGGCCTTACTTTTAAGGGAATTAGCTATCAACATTTGTTATAATAAACACTTGGCCTATCTTTAGATGCAAACAAAGAATAATAAAGTGTGAAAATTTTTGAAAAAAATTGAAAAACATTCAAAATTATAAAGGCATCTACAGCATAGATATAACATGTCTAGTTACAGCATTCTGTCAGATATAGGTCTTATAAACAGAAAGAAATACTTGGAGTTGGCAATTCTTCTCCCATAGCGTATTGTGGTTTAGTTACTGATCAAAGGGCTAGGAAGGCAACACGTGCCTAACAAGAGCAAGGTCTGGAAAAACCTCAAAACACAAACAAAAAAGTAAGATACACATGCCTGGATCTTTTCCATTTTTCCAAATTGAAACCACCAAATAGAAGCTTGTTATTAGGGAAAATTTTCAAACATACAAAACCAGAAGCAGTACTGCAATGAGCATTGAGTTAACATTACTTCGTATCTGTCTATGTAACTCTCAGTATTGGTTTTCTACTACTGCAGAACAAGTTTCTCTATACTTTGCCATAACACAGTATATGTCTGTCTGCATTTCAGGAAGCCAGGAGCCCAGCTTGGCTAGATCTCTGTTCCAGGGCCTCACCAAGACACATTCTCATACAGAGACTTCCAGGGAAGATCTGCTTCCAAGCTTGCTCAGTTGTTGCAGGAATCTTTCTGGGTAAGCACGGGTTGTTCATGGCAGGGAGCCAGTGTTTTAGTTATTTCTTCAGGTCATTTTGTTCCAGGTAGGAAGTGAAATCATGCTTGGCAAATAGGTAGTATAAATAGTGCTTTAAGTAAACATCACACAATTTAATAAACAGTATCTATACTTTGATATTTTCTACCTTATTCTACTTCTCAGTTTGTTGGCAGGATTCATTTCCTTGTGGGTGTCAGATGGAGGCTTCTATTTTCTGGTTGGCTGATGGCTGGAGAGTGTCCTTGGCTCTTGCCCATGGCTCCCTTCACAGGCTGTTGATGATACTGGTGCTTGATTCTCCTGGCAGGAAGATCTTTGGCTTCAGATAAGAGAATTTATATAACATCACCACAGAAGTAACATCATGCCGTCTGTGCTGTGTTCTCTTGGTTAGAAGCACACCCACTCTCAAGGAAGAGATTATGCAAGGGCTTGGCTCACTGGTGTCACCACACTGTCTACTTATCCATCCTCTTCCCAGCCACACCCCCTTTCACCATCCATCCCTTGACTACTTATGACAACAGGTGGATTATTAACACTTAAACATGGCCAATGTTGGGACTCTGCTCCTCAACATCCACATGCATTTCCCAAAGGACCTCTTCATATTCTATTATAGTAGCATTTCCTCACATGGGAAACTGGACAGCAATTTCCAATATATCACTGATGTCTCTTAAATAGATATCCCATCATTTAAAATTTTTTTGTCAGTATTTGTTTTTACTTCTTAAAATTTTGATACATTTTCCTTCCTTTTCTCTCTCTCCAACTCCCATACACTTCTCCCAACTCTCCAGATTCATGGCTTCTTCCATTAATTGTTATTGCATGCACAAATGTATATACACATATATTTCTAAGTGTAACATGCTCAGTCTGTTTAATGTTACTTGTATATATGTTTCCAGGGCTCACCATTTGGCTCTGAGCAACCAGTTGGCATGTTATTCCCTGGGGAAGACCACCTCTCCCACTTCTAGCTTTCCTCAGTTGCCTATAGTGATTTGTGTAGGGTTGAGGTGGGTAGAGGGAGGGATCTGGGTGAGAGAGCAGGTGAGGAGGGGAATGGGGATAGTGATCAGGTGTGGGAACGGGGTGGAAGAGGTCTGGGAGTGAGTATGGGAACCATAAACGCTGTTTTAAAGTCGTTCTCTGTGCTTCAGCTATGTTGAAATATTCAGGGCCTGCTGAGGTGGGATAGCTGGCCTTTAGTGGTGACATATTGCCATGGTTGTTGTTGATTGTGTTCTTTTGCTGGGTTTGGGATGAATAAAGATCTAGGTGCTGATCTCTGGATTTATCTTTTTGAGTGGGTGTTTTGTTCCTTGGTTTCTGTTTCCTCTCTGGAATTATCTAGTTTATGTTAATTGAGGTGGAGGATGCATTCGGAATGTGGTGGCACCATCCCATAGGCTGGTGTCCTGGAGTGACTAAGAAGGAGAAAGTGAGCTGAGCACGAGTGTGCATCCCTCTCTGCTTCCCAACAGCAGATGCAGCATAGCCAGCAGCCTAGATTTTAAGATTTAATTTTAAATTTTTAATTCTGTGTGTTTGTGGATTTGTGCATGTGATTGTAGTGATTGTGGAAACCAGAAGTGGACATCAGATTCCCAGGAGCTGGAGGTGTGCAGGTTGTGAGCTGCCTACTGTGTGTGCCAGGAACTGAACTAAAGTCCCCTTCAAGAACCATGCATGCTCTTGAGCATTGAGCCACATATCTGTCCAGCCCCAAGCATATAGTTTTATCATGTTCTTAGTATTTTAGTATAAAAATCTTATTTTATTATATAACTTTTTTATTATGCCAAGGCTTTTTTTTCGTAATCTTTCTTTTCCAAAATGTATTTTTACACTTAAGACCTTTCACTTTTTCTTTCTTTTTTTAAAACAGGATTTCACTGTATAACTGTGGCTGCCTGGAACTCACTATGTAGACCAGGCCTACCTCTGCCTCCCAAGTGCTGGGATAAAAGGCATTGCCACCATGCCCAGCCCAAATGCTTTATTTATTTTTTCTATTATTTATTGTCTCCTTTTTGTGTTGTTTTGACTTGCTTTAATTTTTGTTTTGTGGGCTTTTTTTTTTTTTTAGGCAGCTTCTCACTATGTAGCCTTGCCTAGCTTGGCACTCTCTATGTAGACCAGGCTGGCCTTGAACTCATAGAGATCCTCCTGCCTTTACCTCTCAAGATGAGATTAAAAGTGAGTGCCACAATGCCTAGCCTAATTTTGAAAAAGTACTTTAAGAAATCTTTAAATTAGACAAAAAATTTATTTCCAAATAAAAAAGAACCTTAATTAGGGCTTTGTGTGCTGATACATGCCTTTAATTTCAACCAGAGGCAGGCAGTCTCTGGGAATTGAAGGCTAGCTAAGCTATATAGACCCTAGTTCAAAAAAACCACCTAACCAACCAACCTAATTATTTTGATGAATAATTAAGGCCACTGTCACAATCAGTTCTAACTCTCTTCATCTTTGACTGAATTAGAAATTCTGTCAATATTAATGGTTAATATATTATTTCTTTTTCTTCTAGGACCTGATGACATTTGATGATTTGGCCATTAATTTTTCTCCAGAAGAGTGGGAATATCTGGACTCTGGCCAGTGGAACTTATCCAGGGATGTAATGGTGGAGAATTACAGAAACCTGCTGTGTGTGTGTGGGTGAGGACAGCTTCCCTCAGAGGCATACCACCAACACTAGTTAACAACTTCCTTTGGGGAGAATTTCTTGCATATCTTTAGACTACATGAGTGAATTCCAGATCCCTCCCTGCCTCTCAGGAAGAAATGAGGTATTTGTTGGTATCAATAAAATATTCATGATGTGCTTATAACCCACTCTATTTCTTGGGATAATACACACCATTCATTTGCGGTTGTTATAGGAACTCACTGGTTTAAAATACTGTGGCATACATCCAAAAACACACTGTCTTCCCTCTCCTTTTGATTTGCTAGTAGCTGGAAGTAGATTCCAGGATTTGCAAACTGGAATTCTTCTGTAAGTATTAGACCAGGTCTGAAGAATCAACATTTGGAGAAGCTGATTTCTAGAGTCTTGTTATATCTTTTTAAAAAATAAATATTTATTTTATGTGTATGAACGTGTGTCTGGTCAGTGTCTGTGTGCCCATATGTACAGGAACCCGTGGAGGTCAGACAAGGCATTGGATCTCCTGGCACTGGAGTTAGATGTGGTTATGAGCTTCCATGTGGATGCTGGGAACCGAACCCAGGTCTGCTGTAAGAACAGTAAGCACTCTTAACTGCCTAGCCATCTCTCTAGCCCCGTTTAATCATTTTTGTATTAATCACACAACTGGAATAGAGATGTCATTACTTACTTTGAGAATCCCAAGAATTGTATTCTGTTTTACCACAAACAAGGCTTGCTATGTGTAAGCCATACATGGTCACCTTTGTAGAGTAAAGGAAAGAGCCTTGGAATGTTAAGATACACGGGACAGTAGCTGTATGCCCAGGTGACCTGGACCAGCAGGTCCTTCTTCAGTGACAGGTTCCTGAGAGAGAATGGACCAGGGAATGAGAGGATAGAGAGGAGAGAAACCTGGGGCCAGGAGGTCTTCTATAAGCTGTCTTATACCAGGCAGGTTTATTAAGAAGTACAGCATCTTATGTACTTTTTGTAGGGGAGAAATGGGCCACGGTCAGCAGAGAGCTAAATCCAATGTTGACAAAGAGAACACAGGATACATCAAACACTGATAACCACAGCCCTTAAGGGGAAAAAGCCAGGTTTCCAGGAGCTGAAACCTTGACTTCAGCCTCAGACAGTACTTTGCCAAGTTTGTTCCTGGACAGAGACACAGACCTACCATTCTCTTTGTCCTTTCATCAGGGCCTCTGAGTCAGTCTGGGTCTCAACACCCAGGTAGGTAGAATTAATGAAGCAGGTGAGAGATGCAAGCTAAAGAGGAGGCTGGACTTCCGGTTCCGTTTGAGAGACTTTCTTTTTTTTTTTGATCAAGGCCTGTAGTTTAATAATTTGCTTTCACATATAAAGGGGAAGCTCCACCCCCCACAGTCCAGGGGCTGGGTAAGGAGATAGCAGTCAGCAAGGTGTCAAGGCTAGCTCAGCAGGCAGTCCATTCTTAGCTCAGGTAGCAGGCTCTAAGGCGCCAAGGCTGGTAATGCAATGCATCTCAGGTCCTACTGTTGCTTGGTCTATTGTGGTAAATGACTTTGCAGGCCTGTTCAGGCCTGGGGGAAGGGCACAGTTCCCCCCTTAATTTTTTAAGATGGCAGTGCCAATATCTGGACGGGGCACAATATTTCATCCCGTTTAGGGTCTAGAGTGGCCGGGCGACCGTGCCTGGCTTAGGTTGGCGTTTATATTACTCCTATATTACCCGTCATTGAGGAAATCATACATAGCATATTGATGTATGCCTCTGTCTTAGGTTTATAGGAGCTAAAAATTACTCCTATCATTGAGAGACTTTCAATGGCAACAGTGTTTCAGAGTTTCAGAGGCCTTGCTTCAGTTTTCCTGCTTTTACAGAAGGGCTTCTCTGTATCATGCTTTGAAACCTCTTTAAGTCTCCTTCTTTCTATCTAGTGGTCATTCTACATATTCATCAAACTTTATCTCTGTGTTAAACTATCTAGATTACTATAGTAATATGTTTTATAATGGTGATGGGATATAATTATAACAGAGCAGGATGGTGCTATTATTGTGATATTATTGTGTTCTTCAGGGATTTTTGAGATTGCATATGGGTTTTACAATGGCCTTTTCTAGGCCATTTCACTTTTTTTTTCTGTAAAAAAAAGTGATACTGGGATTTTGATAGCTGTTGCATAGACTCTCTAGATCAATTTTGGTAGTATACATATTTTATTAAAGTTTTCCAGTTTTGGAGCAAGACCATTTTCTATTTAATTGCCTCAAATTTGTTGATTTTCTGATTTTTTCTTTCATGATTGATTTCTTGTCTTTATTTTTTATTTATTTTTTAGTTTTTATTTGGTGGTTAGAAAAGAATTTCAGCATGTTAATATCCATCCAGGCCATTTTGTGCACAGCAGTTGGTATATCTGGGATACTTCTGATTGGTTATATATTTTGAAGGGCCTCTTGTTTCCTGGCTTCCATGCTATCTGACTTTATTTCTGCTACAAATGAGAAATTGAATCCGATTATTAACATGTTGTTTTTCTTTTTTTCAGTTCAATCAGTGTCTGTTGCCTATATTTAGAGTGTATGACATGACAGAGTGTATATGTGTGTATATGTATTATATACACAACATCCTAGAAAATGATCCTTTTTATTATTTATAGTTTGTTTTAATTTTAGTTGTAGCTTAATTTAGTTTAATTTTATTTAAACAGGGTCTTATACTGTAGCCTGGGTTTCCTTGGAACAACTTGTGACAACTATTTTACTTCAGTCTCCCCAGTACTATATCACAGGCATGAGTTATATGCCCAGCCCCCCCCCCCAAGATTCTTCTCTTGTCTTATTAGAGCGTTAGTCTTGAAGCATATTTCCTCTTGTGTAAGAAGCTTAAAATGTAATTTATACAATATAATTATAGCCACCTCTACTTTTGTGTAATCACTTATTACAGGCAGTTCCTTTTTATCCCTTTGCTTTTGGCTTTCTTGTGTCTTAGGTCTAAAGAGTTTACTGATGGCTCCTACTTAATCTTCATTGTACTGCATGTAGATCAAAGGCCATCAAAAAAAAAAGTTTATTGTAGACAGCATGTGATTAGACATTATTATTTTTATGAGTATGGGTACTTAACCTACATGTATGTCTGCGTGCCACTTGTTTGGTGCTCATGCCAAAAGAGAGTTTTAGATCCCCTGGAACTAGAGTTACAGGTGTGAGCCACCATGTGGGTGCTGGGAATTGAACTCAGGACCTCTGGAAGAGTAACCAGTGTTCTTAACTGCTGAGCCATTTCTCTAGCCACATGACTAGATTTTTTTAAAGGTTTAATTCCTTTAGTGAATTTATGTACTTTGGGGATTAAATATAAAACAATTTTTATTTAACAAAATTACTAAAAAAGAAATTATTTTTTATTTCCTATAATTGTTTCTCCTATCTTTCTTACTGTTTTTTTGTCACTAATTTTTTATGCTTTTTCTATTTCCTTTTTTATCTTCTATAAGTATTTTGCAATTTATAAGGGGACTATAAAACATTTTAAATGTATAACACTATTTCAGATTGTTAATAAATTGACTTTAAATAAATTTAATATAAAGTCCTCAGCTTCTACTAATAAGACAGCTGCTTTATATTACATAGCCACTTAACAGTTTTTATGGTGGTTATATTTTTTCTTTCATATTTTATAAAGGAATTAAAATGTTTTATGTATCATCATGAGAGAACTGGAGGATTCCATATTTATATAAGTATTTGTTCTTCTCTGAGAGCTTTAAATTTCATATGATTTGTATAACCTTCCAGCATGAATTTATTCTTCAGTGGTCAGGACTCCCTGGAATAGTCAAGTGGAGGGCATTTCTCCTTCATTATTGATGGGCATTTTCTGGGTACAGTGTTTTAGTTGGCTGTTTTTGTTCTTTTAGCTTTCACTATGTAGACCAGGCTGGCCTTGAATCATAGAGATCCACCTGCCTCTTGCTCCCTAGTTCTGGGATTAAAGGCATATGCACCATGCCCGGCCTATGCCCAGTTTTAGGTGTAGTGAGGGGATCTGGATTTGGGTCCCCATGTTTCAATAGCATCTGCTATCTCCATTGAGCCATCTTCTTAGCCTGCATGGTAGAGTGTTTTGCTTTTTATTTAAATTAATTTTATTTATGTGTATGGATGCTTTGTTTGTATGCATCTCTGTACACTACATGTATGCCAGATAGATACCCTGTGGAGGCCAGAAGAGGGTGTCAGATCTCCTGGGATTGGATTGCACACAGTTATCAGCTGCTATTTGGTTGCTGGCTGCCATCTGTTTAGTCATTTCTCCTGTCCTGTGGCAACAGTTTTATTTAAATATCAAACATTTTTTAATAAATAATTCATGCTGAATATATTATACATGTAATGAATGTGGGAGACCCTTGTTCAAAATATACACCTTAGAAAATGATAAAAATGTTTACGTTGGAGAATATTTTTTTTAAAAATGTAATTACCTCTATGTATGTATGTAGGTATGCATATATGTATGTATGTGTATATATGTGTGTATGTATGTGTGTATGTATGTGTGTATGTATGTATGTGTATATATGTGTGTATGTATGTGTATATATGTGTGTATGTATGTGTGTGTATATATGTGTGTATGTATGTATGTGTATATATGTGTGTATGTATGTATGTGTATATATGTGTGTATGTATGTGTGTATATATGTGTGTATGTATGTATGTGTATATATGTGTGTATGTATGTATGTGTGTGTATATATGTGTGTATGTATGTGTGTATGTATGTATGTGTATATATGTGTGTATGTATGTATGTGTATATATGTGTGTATGTATGTGTGTATATATGTGTGTATGTATGTATGTGTATATATGTGTGTATGTATGTGTGTGTATATATGTGTGTATGTATGTGTGTATGTATGTATGTGTATATATGTGTGTATGTATGTATGTGTATATATGTGTGTATGTATGTGTGTATATATGTGTGTATGTATGTATGTGTATATATGTGTGTATGTATGTGTGTGTATATATGTGTGTATGTATGTGTGTATGTATGTATGTGTATATATGTGTGTATGTATGTATGTGTATATATGTGTGTATGTATGTATGTGTATATATGTGTGTATGTATGTATGTGTATATAAGTGTGTATGTATGTGTGTGTGTATGTATGTATATATGTATGAGAGGACAACTTGGAGGAGTCAGTTCTTATTCCTCCATGTGGGTCCCAGAGATCAAACTCAAGTTATCAAGTTGGTGGCAGGTCTTTTACCAGCTCTTCAGCTCACTCCAGCTTACTCCAACTCACTCCAGCTCACTCCAGCTCACTCCAGCTCACTCCAGCTCACTCCAGCTCACTCCAGCTCACTCCAGCTCACTAATGTAGAGCAACACCTTTTTTCGAACTTCAGATCTTGGTGAATGTAAAAGAATTATTGGAAAGATCCAATGTCGAGAGGATGTGTGGGAGTCTTTAACTTGCTAGAGTTGTACATCATTAGTGGAAATCAGGAGGTGTTCACAGGTATAAATAGTGAAGATAACTTATGTCTGAAAAAGATACTTTTTGTTTTCTTTTTTCTCAGTAGAGGTTTCTCTGTGTAGCCCTGGCTGTCATGGAACTCACTCTGTAGATCAGGCTGGCCTTGAACTCACAGAAATCTGCCTGCCTCTGCCTCCCAAGTGCTGGGATTAAAGATGTGCACCACCAACAACCAGCAAAGATACATTTTTTCTTTTTTATTCTGTCAAGATACATTTCTTTTAAGTTCAAACTTCCTCTTCATGGAAACTAAAACTTATAACTTGCACTTAATGTATCTTGTTGGACTAATTCTGTAGAGTTTTTAGCCTTAGTTTATTTTCAAGATTTTATAATACTCTATTTAGATTGTGTGTATGTGTGTGTGTGGGGGGGGGCACGGACAGAGGAGAAGGAGAGAGGTATAAAATTGTGCATTATGTGAATGAATTGTTCTGGCATAGGCATTAAACTACTGGAGGTTCCAGACAGCATGTTAAGTGTTGTACTGGGTAAGCAGATATCTCTAGTAATCATTTTCTCATTTTCTTTTTCTTTTTTCTTTTCTTTTTCTTTCTTTCTTTTTTTTTTCTTTTTCTTTTTTTTTTTTTTTTTTTTGAGACAGGGTTTCTCTGTGTAGCCCTGGCTGTCCTGGAACTCACTCTGTAGACCAGGCTGGCCTCGAACTCAGAAATCCACCTGCATCTGGGGATTAAGTGCTGGGATTAAGGGCATGCACCACCACCGCCCGGTTTCTCATGTTCATTAAAGCTTAAAACTATTGCTGAAACATTAATTACGGGAGAGATAGGAGTTTATAAACTTGATTTCTGAGTATTCAGTGATTATAAAATTTTAACCTATAATATTTTTTATATGTCATGCTTGGATCCTATGTAGTACACACATTTTGGGTTTGTGTTATGTTGAAATATATAAAACATTGAAATATATAACTATTACAATATAATGCTCAGTTTTAGGACTAAGAGACACATGGAAGAAATAACTAGCATGTGCGTGTCCTTGAGTGGATGGGTTTCATGCTCACCTATCTTGATACAGTAATTACTGACATGAAAGACAACTCAAATTACTTCCTACTATGGTTCCAGTCCTGTATCATTGTCTTTTCCTTCTAGTCTCCTGTAATCTGAGGGAACAAGTGGAGACCTCGTCCTCCTGAAGTGTGTGTGGGATAACTGGGTGTAACTCAGAGGCTTCACCCTAGCTTTCCTAAGGTCCTACATTCCACAAGATAGAAAATATCCTCTCCATTCTTGACAGATGCCATTTTGATTCTGTGAAGTCCTCATCTTTAGTCCCATGGGCAGTGAAATCATTTTCCACTTGTAACAGCCCATTCTAACACTCTCTTTTCTAAAGGGGTTAGAGTTTGTTCTAATAACAGGTGATTCATATAGCTAATTTAATTGCTAAAAGGATTGAATGGACTGCCCTTAGTTCTCAGTATAATTTCCCAGTGCTCAGTTCTGTAGAGTACAGAAGGCAGGGCCTATGGGCTCCATGTGTCTCCTGAGACTTCAGATGAAAGCGTTCCAGAAGTGTGTGGGAGGGGCAGCAGAAGGGCACTTTAAGGGAGCGGGCACAGATATGAGAGGCACTGGGGCCTTGGACCTTCCTGAGATCAGGTTAGCACTTCTGGGACTTTTTACTGATTGGTAATTTCTCGAATTTCTTTTCGACATTTCACATTTCTCCCCTGGGCTAGAGCACATTACAGCTCTGGCTGTGGTCTGAGTTCATCCTGTATTTTCTGCTGAGTTCTGGGTGATCTTGCAGGAAAATAAAGGGTTAGATAGGGGATTTCAGGCAGCTTTCCTTATTTACAGAATAAACAATTGAAGGATGGTATAATTCAGAGTTTCCCCCTGGGCTGGGTTTGGTGGTGCATGCCTTTAATCCTAGCACTTGGGAGACAGAGGTACATAGATGTCTAAGTTTGAGGCTAGCCTCGTCTATGTAGTACTAGAACAGTTAAGGCTGTGTAGAAAAACCCTGTCTCAAAACCCAGCAAAAAACCCTGAAGCTATTTTTTTATTCTTCCCCCCTCCCCAATGATATTTAGGCCCTGCATGTGTTAAAAAGATTTTTTTCCCAAGTCGTTGGAGGTGTAACCTGAAAGCCAATAGTCCTAAAGAATCTTCATAGCTTCTGTCCCCATCTGTATAGTGAAACCAGAGCTGGGAGACACTAATGGAGGTCACCTAATCTTGAGTCAACACGGTGAAGGGGAAGTTAGTGTGACACCAGAGCACCCCTGGGATCCACTCCCAGTGTGGGACTAGTTCTGGTTACCCACACCTGCCATTCTGGTCCCCACCAGTTTCTCTTTTACCTCAGATATCCCTGATTTCTCCATCTCCGTAAGTACATAAATTCCCTTCTTGCCTTATCAATAGATGAAAAAAATCAAGGCGAGAAGCACCTTCAGCCTCTGAGGGGGGACGCTTCCTTTGGAAGCAATATAATGATTTAAGGTCCTATGGTTTGCAGTAATGTAAACTTAGAAGGGGGCAGGATCCAAGGAATCTCAAACAATGGCCTGAAGAAATGATTAGCCAGCAGGAAGAGGCTGGAACGATTGGCCAGACATGCACTCTGGAAGCTCCTGGTCAGACAGTGAACGTGCATAATGTCCAAGGTGGAGCAGAAGGAGGAGAAATTACTCCTGCTCTGGATTTCCCCGTTTTCTATTCCCTTTTGAGGTTGCAGAAAGGACAAGGGAGAAGATGGATAACAGAAAGGCTTAAGGAGAAACCAAAGGGTGTGGTTTGTCTTCAACTGACAATGGCTGCCCAAGTATCTTTAAAGGAGGTTGTCCATTTTTACTGATGACAATAGAGACAGCCATTCTTTTTTCCCCAAGAGAATTTGTTGTGAAACAGTGCCACAGACCCTCTTGGCCTGCCAGTGAGTCTGTGTAAGTCCTCACCGGTGAGTCTGTGTAAGTCCTTCACCTGTGAGTCTGTGTAAGTCCTTCACCAGTGAGTCTATAAGAGTCCTTCACCAGTGAGTCTGTGTAAGTCTTTCACGGGTGCTGCTGAAGATCACCTCACACTGTAAGAAGGCCGTCTTAAGATTAGCCTCTTTTAAGCCCCATGAGGGAATCTCAATGTTTGTTTTTGCTTTGTTTTTAGCTCCATTGATTTTTTTTGGTGTGAATTTTACATCATGCACCTAAATCCTATTTATGTCTCTGTCCCTCTATATCTGCCCTCTGCCCTTGCAACCTCCCTTCCCTAAGAAAACCAACATCAACCAAAAACCAAAACAACATCTCACCGAGGAAGCTGCAGTATTGGTGTGTCATAGTGTGTCACACAGTATATCCTTATGCCCAAACTTTATGGTTTGGGGCCTCTGGCTTCTGCTATACCTTCACTACTGGATCTTCACCAGGGCTCCTCTAGGATATCTGTTGTTGTCCTGTGTCATGGAGATCCTGCAGCTTTGGTTCTGTAGGACTGTCCCGTCCCCTCCTTCTCATGATCCAGCAGTTCACAGATGGGGAAAGACACTGGGGTGGGCCAACTCAAAGTCCTAGATCTGGGCCTGGGTGGTAGCTGAGTTAGTTCTTCAATCTTCCAGCTCTCCTGTGCCACTAGGGCCATGTCTCCTGCTTTGCACAGGCAAGGGATGGGACCAGATTTCCCATGTTTACACCATTTGGGCCAGCTTCACGCACCTAAGCCACCAGGGCCAACTCTACTATGTTGCCCAGGGGAGGTGCATGGCCAGCTCTCCTGAAGGCTGCAGCCATAATGGGGCAGGGCTATTCTGAGTTTAGACCAGTAGGGGGAGCTAGCTAACCTCTGTCCCTGATAGGGATGGTGAATGGCATCTAGGTTACCCAGTGGCTTGATTTAAAGAACTGAATAGTCTCAGTTGCTTTGCGTTGTGGGGTACCTTCCTTCCTTTCTTTCTTCCTTCCTTCTTTCCTTCCTTCCTTCCTTCCTTCCTTCCTTCCTTCCTTCCTTCCTTCCTTCCTTCCTTCCTTGGTTCTTCCTTTCTTTTTATTTAGATTTAGATTTAGAGATAAGTACAAAGAGAAAAGATTATTCTGTCAGAATCCTACCACTGATGAGGAAAATGACGAGTAACAGAATAAAGATGAAAAATTCAATCTCCTCAGCAGTAAAACTCATGAAGTCTCCCTGGAGTCAGCTGAAGATCTCTTTGCCCACTCCAGGGGTAGTTTCAGAGGTCAGAGCTATCTGAAAAAATTCTCTTGTTCTCTGAAATACCTGGAAGTGTTTCATAGGTGAGGGGGATCCCTTCCTGAAACAAAGGAGAAGTAAATCACTTTGGGATCTCTACAGTGCCCAGACACACACTCACTCCAGGACTGGGCAGGGTCTGGAAGATCAGTGCTTCTTCCTATTCTTTCATGGTCAGTAGCTCTTGGAAGAAACCCTTAGCTCCAAGACCTCAAATGTTACTGTCTAGGGGTCTAGATCAGGTTACTTTCCCATGCCAATTAAAGAATTAAAGGCAGGAACAATCTTGAACTCAGCAGGGAACAGCAGTGAGAATTTCAGACACATCAGACATGAGCAAAAGGTTAAAAGTGTCATTAAAGGCAAAGAAGCCCATAGCAATGCATACATAGTGACCCCTCGCAGAACACATTGGGGTTTTTAGAAGCTGAAGTTCATTTTCTCGTCAGTGCAGGGAGTGGGGTGTCTTAAGAGTCTTTTGTGGCCAGGGTTGGGCCCTATTTCCTTAATTTCAGATTGGTCAGTTTAAACAAAGAAAGGGAAGTTGGTAGACCCACAGCTTTGGGTAAATGCATCCAGGTTCAACCTTGTGCTTATCTGACAAGCCTGGACAGTCAACTGGAAATGGGGGATAGTGATGGGAGAAAGAACCTGCCAGGCCTTTGTCAGATCAAGAGGGTCAAGAGGGAGATGGAAGTATGCCACCATTTTCTGTTTCCTTCTCTGTCTGTCTACCCATCAGTGTTCTAACTCCCAGTCCCCAGTTTTAGGGTTAGGGTTAGAATTAGGTTTGGAGGATTAGGGGTTAGGTTTAGGGTTACTTAAGCTTAGCCTTGACAGTTGGGAGGGTTAGGGTTAGTGATAGAGGGTTAGGGTTAGGGTGCTGGGGATAAGGATTAGGGTATGGGATCAGGCCTCATGGTAGAATTAGTTTTCTATTGCTCTGACAAAACACTATGACCAAGGCAACTCACAGAAGACTGTATATTGCTTATAGTTTTAGAGGGTGGGTCTATGGCACCTCGGCAGGAAGATGGCTGTCGGTCAGTATGGTGGTGGAGCAGTAGCTGAAAGTTACTTCCATATTCACAAAGGCAGAGGGGAGGGGGATGGGCTTGGGAAAGACAAGGGCTTTTGAAACCTCAAAGACTGACTCACTTTCTCCAACAAGGAGAAATCCTTCCTAAATAATCCCATGAATTGGGGAGCAAGCACTCAAACATGAGCCTATGGGACCCACGATCATTCAGATGATCACATAGGGTTTAGGTTAGTGTGTGGGGTTAGGGGGAGGGTGAGCTCTTGCACGGTTTCTGTCTAAGAAGGAAGAGGTGGTGACCTTCTCAGTCAGCTCCCTAAGTGTTTTCAGGAGGAAAGCAACACAATTCTTTTGTCTGTCTGTCTGTCTGTCTGTCTGTCTGTCTGTCTGCCTGCCTGCCTGCCTGCCTGCCTGCCTGTATTTGGTAGGGTGTCACTTAGCAGCTTCTAACTTAGCCAAGCATAAAAACAAGTGGTCAATTTTAACCTCAGTAAGATGTCTATACACACATGCATGTTTACACACATGCACACACCCCATTGGGACTAATTTCTACGAGGTTACTGCGGATCATCACTCCTACTCCCAGGAGAACTGTAACCCTAATGTTAATGCTTCCACTGAGATATTGGAAGTTAACTAGGATCAGAATCAATACTCCTTATTCCTTGGTATTGGCTGACACATATCTATTCCACCAGTCTAAAAAAAACACTTTTACAGGGTCAAGATGCATGCCACATTCGTCTTTCTATATTTCACAGTGCTAGGATATGTAAAAAAACTGCACAAAGCTGGTACTACATAGAAGGTATATATATATATATATATATATATATATATATATATATACACACACACACACACACACACACACACACACACACACACATACACACACAGATAATTACAGCTGTATACAGGAGGATATATATTTACACAATAAAGTTTGAAAAATTTCTAACTTCTAGTCTTTTAAAAGATGGTAGATAATATATAGTTTAGTGCCATAGGCATAGTTATCAAAGGTGTGGCCACCACCGCTCCGCTCATAGTTATCATGTTTTAGTAGACAATTTATGGTCCAATTTTCTCATCCAAAGTATAAAAGCACTAGACCCAAAATTTTCAAAGGATGAAATGATAATGTCTGTTTAGGTCAGTGATTGGTTCATTGCCCACATTACTTAAGGATTAACTATAGATACTGAAATATTATGAAAGTACCGTCTGTCCAGCAGTGAACAGGAGGCTGGCACAAACAAGGTTAGCCCAGAGAACATAAGATCACTGGGTTGATAAAGCCTTTCTGCAAAGGGCCATATAAAACAGTAAATATCTTAGGCATAGCCCTGTGAATAACTTATTCACCCCAAAAGCTAATAGTTTGTATTTGTTTATACTTTACATGTTAAAGTTGAGCAACCAACTGTTCTTAGTTCATGGGCCTAGCTCAAAGCAGCAAACCTAGTTAGCCAAGCAGGAAAAATGATAAAGTCGGTGCTCGGAAAGGTCACACAAGGAAATGTGAGGTATGGAAAATTAACTGAAAACGTGCTGCCCCATACTTAAAAATCTTGGCAGGGTTGGCTTGGTGGGGACGTCATGGCTGGAATTAGTGTCAGCCACTTGGCCCGGTTCAGCTGCAGATGTGCAGTCAGTCACATCCCCAGGTGCAACTGGTGCCATAAAACGAGCTACTTGAATCTCACAGACATGCATGAAGACTTCGTCCCTTGTTTCAGAGGTACCTGCAGGTAAGGTTAGGGCTATGGGGAACATGGAAGCAGGAAGGCAGGTGTGGGGCCAGGAGAGCCATGAAGCCGTGAGCAGCAGGCCTGGAGCAAGAGCAGGGTCCAGGAATGTCCAACTCTTGGAAATCTTATCCTGAGAACAGCAGGAGTAGGACTTTTCCCTCTCTCCTCTAAGCCTACATGTCTCGATGCACTGAGACCCAAGCCCTCACCTTTGCCCCACCAGAGGAGGTCCTGTAAACTGGCAGCCAGGTTAGCCTTCTCCTCTCCTTATAAGGTCATGTCCAGCATGCACCTGGAATCCCTTCTTATGCAAATGAGACACCCTTAACATTCTGGCCCAGACCAATGATGTACACTCACTCCATAGATTCTACCCACCCCCTAAAGGTTAGGTAGCCTTTGTTCCCCTCTCCCCTCTCCTGAAGCCTTCTTGAGAAGTCTGTTTTTCACCATGCTCACAGCTCTCCATTGCCTGAAGTCTGCATCACCCCTCACCATTTCTGCCCCCCACTTCCTCCCCTCAGGGTCCCCTGCTGCAGTCACAAACCTACTAAACTGGGAAGGGCGGGAAAGCAGAGCCTGAATAGCAGGCAGGTAGGCAGGGCACTGGAGTTATATGTAGCTAAAAGAACACATCCTGATCTGTAAATTAGAAGCAGGGGAAAGCTAACTGGGAATGTTGTGGGCTTTTGAAACCTCCAAGATAAAATCCAGTGAATACAGCTCCTCTGTCAACACTATGTCTCCTCATCCTTCCCAAATTGTTCCACCAGCTGGGGAGCAAGTATTTGAATATATGAGCCTATAGGAGTCATTCTCATTCAAATCACCACAGAAGTGGAGACCCTGGTTCTGACCCCTACATGGACCTGCCTCGTATGTGTCTGTGGGACACAGATACAGGGTATCTCTCAACCAGTGTTCAGTTAGTGTTCTGCTTGGCTAGGTTTGAGTAGCAGAGACTGTGGGATCTTTGTGATTAGACACTCATAGAACTTCTAAGCTAAAAAGAACAACACTACAATTAGCAGGAGAGGAAATAGAAAGGTAGGAAAAAGTGGCAGGGGAGAAGGCTGAGCACTGACAAATACATGAAGAATCTAAACCCATGTTGTGAAAACAGGCCAAAATAAACACCCCGTCCAAATGCCCTGCAAATAAAATAGGAGGCTCAACCAGCTCAGAATAAACAAGTAGAATGAATATTAGCCAAACCATACAAAGATCTGGCCCTAGAACAAATTTACTAGCACTTGCCCAAAAGCAACAGGGATGGCTGAGCATAAAAGTAACACTAATCCATATTCTTTTCTTAATTGAAAAGAACTTTTCCATACAATATTCACATCTTAGTTTATCCTTTGTCTCCTCTCAGATTCCCCCTACTCCTCCAGCCTTCCAACTCTATGCCTCCTTTTCTTTGTAGAAAACAAACAAGTGGGCCATGGTGGCCCAGGGAGGCCAGAAAAAAGACATCCATTGCTGGCCCCGGGTTGTCCTCCCACACCCCTACCCTTGTCCAGGGAGGCTAGAAGAAAGATCCCCAAGCACCTGCCACAGGTGGCACTATGATGGGCTAATGTGTGATGGAGAGATGGGAGAGATGGAGCATGTGGTGGAAGAGAAAGTGAAGCCAAGGAGTTCATATACTGTGGAGAAAGGGGGAGCTGAAGAGTCAACTCAACAGTGGTGAGAAACAGGCAGATATGAGGAGACTATGGTGAGATCCTGGCCTGGGCTTCTGTCAAAGGCCATGTCTGGGTCTGTGGTTCTGTTACAGCTGGGGTCCATGTTGATGTCTGTGGCCTGAGTTACCACCAAAGGCCAATGGATGTCTGTGGTCTGGGCTGCCACTGGAGACCATGTGGATGTCTGAGGGCTATGCTGCCAAAGCAGGACATGCTGATGTAAGTGGCCTTTGCTGCCATCTGAGGCCATGAGGATATCAAGGCCCATTCTGCTGCTGGGCCATGTTTGGGTACTGGTTGTTTGACAGCCAGGGACTGTGTTGATATCCCAGGCCTATGTTACCACCAAAGGCCATGCAGATGGTAACATAGACTGTCACCTGAGGCACTGTGTTGACCTGCCCTCCCCCACTCTCCTCACTGGACATCACACTCAGGACAAATGGTTATGACCATCACCTGGGCAGCAGTGTAGAGCTAATCCAGATGGCAGGGGTGTAGGTGAGCTGGCCCCAAGAACAGGAGGATGTGCCAAAGGTGTGAGCTAGTACCAAGGGCCTGAGTGCAGGAGAGCTGGCTCTTCACCTCATCTGCCATGGGGTGGGGTGAGTGAGGGAGACATGACCTTCTCCCTCCTTGACCCTTGCTGCCTGTGGCAGGTTAGTGAACTGTCCCTGAGGTCCTAAGAGTGGGAGAGCTACCCCCTACCCCCATCATCACTGCAGCACTTAGGATAGCAGGCCCTGCACCTTGCCTGGGCAACACAGTAGAGCTGGCCCTAGTGTTGAAGGCACAGATAAGCTCACCCAGAGGGCAGGAGAGCAGGAGAGCTGACCCTGCCCCATGTAGGTGCAGCATTGGGTGAGCTAGCCAGAGCAGTGTCGGAGAGCTTGCCTTGGCGGTATAGGCCCAGAAAAGCTGGCCGGCTAACCAACTCAGCTACCTTCCAGGCCCAGATCCAGGGCTTTGAGTTGATTCACCCCATCTATTTCATCTAGGATCTGCTGGAGTGTGTGAAAGGGCTAGGCCATCAGATCCTAAGCTGCAGGATCTCCATGACACAGGGTAACAACAGGATATCTGAGAAGAGTTCCAGTATTGATGGTGTAGCTGAAGCCAGAAGCCTTGAACCAGACCAATGACTCACAACAATGAACATTTGCAAGTAAAGATGTGTGGACGAAAGGATATACATGTATTGTATGACACACTACAGCTTCTATGGTGAGATTTTTGTTTGCTTTTGTTTTTCTTTTGCAGGGGATGTTGCAAGGGCAGAGGGTGGATATGAAAGGACAGGGAGATGAGTAGGACTGGGGCGCATGATGTGAAATTCACAAAGAATCAATGAAAAGTTAAAAATAACAACAAAAGAAAACAAACAGGCCAATAAAGAACCAGAATAAGACATGCCCACACACCCCCACACACCCCCCCACACACACCACCACCACCACCACAAACAACAACAACAACAAAGAAAAAGCACTAGAAACACATATTAATGCAGAGTCAGCCCCCCAATACAAACAAAACCCATAAAAACAAAAATAGGAACCTATAATGTACACGCAAAAACCCAGTAAGGTAAAAAATGGCCAAACAAAGCAATATGAGATGAAAAATCTTCAAAAATACATTGAGATTGTGGTGTGTGTGAGTGTGAGTGTGTGTGTGTGTGTCTGTGTGTTGGGTATCTACTGCTAAGCATGGGGCTGCCCCTTAAGTGTGGTTTGTATATCTAGGGAGACTCCATTGGAGGAACTGTTTCCTTTGCAAGTGGTTGTCAGTTGGAGATAGCTTCTTGGTTAGAGACAGAAGCTCATGTCCACTTCCCCTTCTCAGTGCCAGGACCCAGTCTATCATGGACCTGTGTAGGTCCTAGGCATGCCATGACACTGCCACAGTCTCTGTGAGTTTATATGTGTGTCAGTCTTATTGCATTTCCTTGGTATCACCCACCCCCTCTGGTTCTTAATAATATTTCCACCCCTTCTCCCTGAGCCCTGAGAGTATATGTGATGAAGACATACTATCTAGGACTGAATGTTACAAGGTGTCTCGTTCTCTGCACACTCTTCAGTTCTCTATTAAGGTCTGATAGGTCTCTCTATTAAGTTCCATTTCCTGCTAGAGACAGCTTCTTTGATGACGGCTGATTGAGATACTAATCTGTGAGTACACAGATTATCATTAGGAGTCATCCTTTTGCTACATTCCTTCAGCAGAACAATAGTATTTGGTTTCCCCCAGGTCTGCTGCCTATCTAGTCTCAGGTTCTTGGACACCCAAGCAGTGTCAGGCATGGGTTCCATCTCATAGAGTGGGCTTTAAGTCCAGTCAGATAGTGGTTGGTTGCTCCTACAACATTTGAGCCACTGTTGCACCAGAGCATCATGCAGACAGGTCACCACTGTAGATCGAAAGGTTTGTAGCTGGGTTGTATTTACCATTTTCTTCTGGTCATATGCTGAATACTTTCTAATACCATGGGTGCTATTCAGTATGGATAAAGGCTCTACTAAGGCTCCAGCTTAACTTCACTGTGTTCAACGAGACATGTAGGTGTTGTTTTCAGCAATAGGGCCTTACCATCAGTTTGCAGAGAGCAACTGAAAACCATGGCAATAGCTTAGTTGTTTGTGAATTTCCATGGGACCCCTTTAGCTAACAATTCAACTAGAGGTAACACATTTCTGACACTGAAGGTTTCAGTTGGGCAAAAGTTGTCTATTTTGGGGCTTTGTTTCTGCCATCATTTGATGACTCCATTTAGATTTCTTTCATATAGGTACACATTTTAAGAAGCTTCTGCTGTAGTAGGTTTTTATATTATAACTCAAAGGGCCCTTAGTGTTGGTCCTTCCTGCTATTCCCTCTCTTCCTTACCTCTCTCCATTAAATTCTTAAATTTTATCCAGATCCCAATCCTGTCTCTCGATAACTATATGTCTTATTTCTCCTTCCTGGGGAGATCCTCCCTTCTCTTCTTCCCAAGTCTTGTAGGAGGCACAGAGGTTCTTGTGCTCACATATAGGCACTGGGGAACCAGAAGTGTTAAATACACACGGTTGTTTCTTCAAAGAAAGGGATGCATAATCTGTTATCATCCTAGAAGGCTAGAAGGGGACATGGTTAATAGCTTAGTGACCTCTGCATTATCTGTGTGGCAAAAACCACACTGGATCCTCCCCTAGACCCTTATGGTGAGCTTTTCAATCTTTAGAACCTATCCTTATGGAAGTTGTTATATGTAGTCGATCTATAGAACCCATATTTATGGAAGCTATCACAGTACTTTACAATGAGTTTCGATGTAGTCATATCGTAAGCTTTATTGTGCTCATGGGATTGAGTTAATTATCAGCAGGAGAAATTTCATCAAATGGTGTTGGGCTTAAACAATGACTAAAATAAACTCCTTTGGGTCAGACTTTTGAAGTTTGAACCAACACCAGCTACTTAGTTGTGTTGAACTGAACTACCTTCTTGTTTCATGTGGATTATTAGTTTGCTGGCCATGGTAGTCACAGAGACTCCCTTCCCCCTGCAAGTCCCTTACTGTATACCTAACCTCTGTGGTTATATGAATTGTAACAAGCCTAGAGAAGCCCAAATATTAATGTTAAATATAAGAGAATACATATTTGTCTTTTTGAATGTGGACTACCTCACTTAGGATGATTTTTTTCCTAGCTTTATCTATTTACCTGAAGTTTCTTTATTTTCTTTCTTTCTTTCATTCTCTCTCGTCTCTCTCATTTCTCTCTCTCTCTCTCTCTCTCTCTCTCTCTCTCTCTCTCTCTCCCTCCTTCCCTCCCTCCCTCCCTCCTTCCCTCCCTTCCTTCCTTTCTTCCTTTCTTTCCCTTTTGGAGTCTTACTATGTAGCTCTGGCAGTCTTTGAACTCTTTATCTAGATCAGGCTGGCCTCTATCTCATAGAGATCTGTGTACTTCTGCCTTCAAATCCTCTGCTTGGATTAAAGGCATGTGTCATTACTCCTGGTTTACCTGAAAACAGTATGACTTTGTCTTTTTTAAACAGGTGAACAATGTTCCATTGTGTAAATGTACCAAATTTTCGCTATCCATTCATCTGCTGATGGACATATAGGGTGTTTCTAATTTCTGGCTATTATGAATGTAGCAGTAATGAACATGGATGAGCAAGTGTCTCTGTTGTAAGTGGAGTCCTTTGGGTATATGCCCAAGAGTCGTATAGCTGGATTTGAAGCATATCTATTCTCAGCTTCCTGAGGAATCACCAGACTGCTTTCCATAGTGACAGTACAAGTTTGCAGTCCCACCAGGCATGAATGAAGGCTCCTCTGACCCTACATTCTTACTATAATGAGCTGTCATTTTTTTATTGACCTTGGCCAATTTGACTGGTATAGGATGAAATCTCAAAGTAGTTTTGATTTGTATTTCTTTGATGACCAAGGATGTTGAACATTTCATTAAGTGTTTCTCAGCCCTTTGTATTTCATCTTTTGAGAACTCTCATTTACTTCTGTACCTCATTTGTTAATTGGGTTGTTTTTATTTTTGGGTTTTGGAGACAGGGTTTCTCTGTGTAGCCCTGGTTATCCTAGAACTCACTCTGTAGACCAAGCTAGCTTCAACTCAGAGACTTACCTGCCTTTGCCTCCCAAGTTCTGGAATTAAAGGTATGAGTGAACATGCTAGGCTTTATTTTTTGATGTCTAGTTTTTAAAAAATGTCCATATATTTTATATAGTAACCACCTATTGGAGTACTTAGTAAAGATCTTTTCTTTTCCTATTTTTGTAGCCTGATGCTTTGTTTCAATGGTAGTGTCCTTTGCCATACAAAAGCTTTTTAGTTTCACAAGGTCTCATTTATTAATCGTTGTTCTTAGCACCTGTGCTATCAGTGTCCTGTTGAGGAATTCTTTTCCTGTGCCAATGAGTTCAAGTGTGCCCCACTTTTCTTCTGTCAGGTCCAGTGTATCTGGCCTTATTGTTGAGGTCCTCGATCCATTTAGAGTTGGGATTCTTACAGAGGACAAATTTGCATTCTTCTACATGCAGCCATCTAGTTTGATCAGCACCAATTGAGAAATTGGTGTCTTTTTCTAGTGTGCATGTCTAGCTCCTTTGTCAAAAATCAGGTATCCATGGTCCTGTGGACTTACGTCTTGTCTTTAATTCAATTCCACTGATCAACATGTCTGTTTTTATACCAATACCATGCTGTCTGTGCTGCTTTTATTAATATAGCTTTGTAGTACAACTTGAGATCAGGAATGGTAGTGCCTCCAGAAGTTCTGTTATTGTGCAGGATTGCTTTCGTTATCTTGATTTTGTGTATGTGTTTCCATATGAAGGTGAAAATTGTCCTTTCAAGGTCTGTGAAGAATCATGCTGAAATTTTGATAAGAATTGCATTGAATCTGCAGATTGCTTTCAGCAAGACAGCCATTTTCACTATATTAATCCTATTGATCCATGAGCATATGAGATATTTCCATCTTCTGATATTTTCTTCAATTCCTTTCTCAGATGTCTTAAGGTTTTTGTTAGATAACTCTTTTACTTATTTGTGTAGAGTTACTGGGAGATTATCTATCTATCTATCTATCTATCTATCTACCTACCTATTACCTACCTACCACCTATTTAGCTATAGTTATTGTGAAAGGTATTGTTTCCTTGATTTCTTTCTTAGTCTGTCATTTGCATATAGAAAGACTTAATTTTTGTGTGCTAATTTTGTATCCTGATACTCTCCTGAAAGTTTTTCAGCTGTAGAAATTTTCTGGTGGAGTTTTTAAATAAGCATAAATAAGTATCATTTATGCTTAAAACAATATCATCTGAAAAATAAAGATACTCTGACTTCTTCCTTTATTGTTGGTATTCCTTGATCTCCTTCAGTTATCTTTTTGTTTTAGTTAAGACTTCAGGTACTTTACTGAATAGATATGGAGAGAGGAGCCATCCTTGGTCTTGTTTCTTGATTTTAGTGGAAATGATTTGAATTTCTCTCAGTTTAGGTTGATGTTGGCTGTAAGCTTTCTGTAACTCACCTTTTTTTTTTTTTTTTTTTTTTTTTTAAATTTTGAGGTATGTGCTTTGTTCTTTTATCTCCTTAAGACTTTTATCATAAAGACATGTTGGATTTTGTCAAGTTCTTTTTGCATCTAGTGAGATGATGAGATGGTTTGTCTTTTAGTCTGGTTTATATGATGGATTACATATAGTGATTTACATATGTTGAACTCTTTTTGCATGTCTGAGATGAAGCCTACTTGATCACAGTAGGTGATCATTTAGATATGTTCTTGGATTTGGTTTTCAAATACTTTACTGAGTAATTTTTCATCTAAGTTCATATGGGAAATAAGTCTGTAATATTCTTTCCTTGTTGGGTTTTTGGGTAAAAAGGTTTAGGCAATATTCCTTCTGTTCCTATTTTGCAGAATGATTTGGATAGTGTTTGAGTTAATTCTTCTTTGAAAGTCTGGTAAAATTCCATGTTCAATCCATCTGGACCTGCCATTTTTTGGTTGGGAGACTTTTAATTACTGCTTCTATTTCACTAGTGGTCTGTTTAAATTGCTTATCTGATTTTGGTTTAACTTTGGTAGGTTGTATATATCAAGAAATTTATTCATTTCATTTAGGTTTTCCAATTTGGTGGAGTACAAAGTGTATAAAGTGTATCATTTTAAAGTGTATCAAGAAGATCATCCACCATGACCAAGTAGGGTTTATCTCAGAGATGCAGGGATAGTTTAATATATAAAAATCAGTAAATGTAATCTACCATAGAAATAAACTGAATGATAAAAACCAAATAATCATCTCATTAGATACAGAAAGGGCCTTTGACAAAATCCAATATGCCTCATGATAAAAGTCCTGTAGAGATTGGGGATACAAAAGACACACACAAGCATAATATAGGCAATTTACCACAAACCTATAGGCAACATCAAAATAAATGGTAAGAAACTCAAAGCAGTTTCATTAAAATTAGGAATAAGACAAAGTTGTCTACTCTCTCCATATCTATTCAATACATAACTTGAAATTTTAGCTAGAGCAAGAAGACAACTGGAGGAGATCAAGGGGATATAAATTAGAAAGGAAAAAGTTAAAGTATTGTTATTTGCAGATGATATGATTGTATACATAACTGATCCCCAGAATTCTACCAGGAAACTTCCATAGCTGGCAAAACACTTTTAGCAAACTGTGTGGATACAGGTTTAACTAAAAAAAAAAAAAAGTAGCCCTCATATATACAAAAGACAAATTGATTAGGAAAGAAATCAGGGGAACAACACCTTTCACAGTATCTTGGGGTAACTATATAATGGAAAGTGAAAGACTTGTATGATCAAAATTTCAAGTCTTTGATGAAAGAAATTTAAGAAACTATCAGAAGATGGAAAGATCTTCTATGTTCATGGATTGGTAGAGTTAACATAGTAAAAATAACTATCATACAAAAAGTAATCTACAGATTCAATGCAATTCCTATCAAAATTCCAATACAAGTCTTTACAGACTTTGAAAGGTCAATTCTCAACTTCATATGAAAAAAAATCCAGGATATCTAAAATAATCCTGTACAATAAAATAACTACTGGAGGTTTCACTATCTCTGATTTCAGGTTGTACTACAGAGCTGTAGTAATAAAACCTGCATGGTGTTAACTACAAACAGACATGTTGATCAATAGAACTGAATTAAAGACCCAGACATAAACTCAAACACAGATGGACTCCTTATTTTTGATAAATAAGCCAGAAATAGAATGGGCTATATAGTGAGTTTCAGGACAGTTAGACCTGCAAAGAAACCTTGACTCAAAAACCAAACCAAACCAAACCAAACCAAACCAAACCCAAACCCAAACCCAAAACCAAAAATAAATAAAAAAAACCTCCAAACCAAACCAAACCAAACCAAACCACCACAACAACAAACCTCCCAAGCCCCCCCAGCGCCCTCCGCCCCCCCTAAAAAAAAGAAAAGGAAAAAAGAAAAACCAAACAAACCACAAAGTACCACTTTGGGTGAGAATCCAAACAGCACCAAACATCAACAACATACCAGCAATCAACACACACATTTTAATAGCGTCTTTAATTATCACAGGCCTCAATCCTCCAAACAAAAGTCACAGGCTGAATGAATAGATCAAGAAACAAAATCCATCTCTCTGTTTTCTACAAGAAACACATCTTAGCTTTAGATTGGCTCCACCTTAATGTAAATGGCTAGAAAAACTATTCCAGTCAATTGGGACCAGGAAGCAAACAGACATCACGATCTGACAAAATAAACTTCAAACTAAATATAAGCAGAGGAAATGAGAGATACTTAATCCTAATCAAGGGGACAGTTACCCAAGAAGACTTTACTATCTTAAACATATGTGCACCAAACTCATAAAAAATATACTACTGGATTTAAAGGCAGAGATTAACATCAACCCATTAATAGTGGATGATTTCAATAATACCCATTTCTCCATCACTTGAACAAAAAATAAGCAAAGAAACATTAAGAATAACTGACATCATATGTCAAATGGACTTAACAGATAGCTACAGAATATTCCACCCAAACATCAAAGAATACACATTCTATTCAGAGGCACAAGGAAACTTTTCCAAAATAGACCACACCCTGGGACACAAAATAAATCTTTACAAATTCAAAAGGAATGAAACAATTCCTTGTATCCTATCTGGCCACAATGTAATAAAACTAAAAACTGACAGAAAACAGGTCTCTAGTAAATATATAAACTCATTGAGATTGAACAACTCATTACTGAGTGATGAATGGCTCAAAGAAGAAATGAAGAAATAAAAAATGAAAGTGAAAACAACACAGAAAATCCTGTAGGACACATTGAAAGCAGTCCTATAAGGAAAATTTGTAGCTCTAGGTGCTTACAGTAAAATAAAATAAAATAGATTACAAATAAATAACTTAATGACACCATTGGAGAAACAAGAACAAACTAAATCCAAACCCAGTTGTTGGCAAGAAATAATAAAAATCAGAGTGTAAACCAGTGAAATAGAAACAAAGAAAAAAATAGAAAGAATCAATGAATCTAAGCTGCTATTTTGAAAAGATAAATAAGATCCATAGACCATTGGCTCAACTAATTAAAAGTAAGAAAGAGGACCCAAGTTAACAGACTCAGGAATAAGCAGGGAAATATTACAACGGACACCAAGGGAATTTAGAATATTATGTGGTAATGCTTTAAAAACCAATACTTCATTAAGCTAAAAACCAAGAAAGGAGCCTAGACAGACCCATAACAAATGAGGTGACTGAAACAGTAATGAAAAGCCTTCCAGCTGAAAAACATAGTCCATGCTCACATGGATTCGCTGTAGAATTCTTTTAGTAATGATCTACACCCACTTTTTCTTAAACTATTTGAAAACCAGAAGTAGAAGGAGCACTCCCAAATTCTAACAAAGCCTGTATCACTCAAATACCTGAACCAGAAAAAGGTACAAGAAAGAAGAAAACAACAGGCCAATATCCCTGATGAACATAGACTCAAAAACACTGACTGAAACATTCCAAATAACATATAGGTATATATCAAAAAGATTTTACACTATGACCAAGTTGGCTTTATCCCTGAAACTCATGGATATGCAACACATACAAGTCAATAAATGTAATAAATCACACAAATGGACTAAAAGTCAGAAATCACATGTACATCTCAATAGATGCCGAAAAAGCCTTTGACAAAATCCAAAATACCTTTATGATAAGGTCATAGAAAATGTAGAGCTAGAGGGAACATACGTTAACATAATAAAAGCTGTGGATGAGACATAGCCAACATCATCCTAAATAAAGAAAAGCTTGAAGCAATGCCACTGAAGACAGGAACTAGAGAGGGATGTCCACTTTGCAGCTTCTTTCAACACTGGGCTTGAAGTACCAGCTGAAGCAAAAAGGCAAGAGAAGGAAATTAAAGGCAATTAGAGAAAGAAATTAAATAATCCCTATTTGCAGATGACATGATACTATGCATTAGCAATCCCAAAAATTTTACCAGAAAACTTCTAAAAATAACAAATTTATTAGTTGCAGATACCTAAACCTATACACATATACCTATAGCTATAAGAAAGGTTAATTTGTAAATTAAGCCCAGTTTGTTACTTGCTTTTTTTTAATCAAAAATACTTATGTTTATTTTTTAATTTTTAGCTCATACATACTTTTGATATAGAAAAATCTTACAAATTGCTTAAAGTGTATAATAATTATTTTTGTATTATCTTTTTATTGGATATTTTATTTACATTTCGGATGCCATCCCCTTTCCCCATTACCCCCCCAAAGAAAACCCCTATCCCATGCCCCCTTTCCCTTTTTCCTTTTATACAATTTTTTAAAATGTTAATCAAAGGCTTTATAAGTTTGGTAATGCTCAATCAGAAGTGTAACCCAATACCCAACCTAGATATATCAACTATCTTTGACTTGGGCTGGAGAGATGGCTCAGCTGTTAAAGGCTAGGCTCACAACCAAAACTTGCTTTTCTAAAATACAAAACGCCTGACAAGAAGTTATTTAAGGGTGGAAGACTTCATTTTGGTTTATAGGTCAAGGAGATATAGTCCATCAGTGTTGGGGAAGAGTGTTGGCAGGAGCAGGGCATTGTTGGTCACAGTCCTTCCAGGGTCAGGAAGTAGAGGTTGCTGGATCTGTGCTCAGCTCCTTCTCTTTGTGTTCAGTCCAGAACTTCATTATGAATAGTGCTGTCCACATCCAGGTCAAGTCGCTTTGCAGTTAAACCTCTCCCAGAGCTATAACCAGGAATGTGTTTCCATGGTAATTCTTAAACCAATCAAGTTGACAATGAAGATTAACCATCATAAGTAGGAAAGAAGTGTATGTCTATTTGCCACCCTTTAAAATATACAAACATGTAACTATTACATTCTCACATTTCTTTTCTTTTCTATCTTTCTTTCTTTTTTGAGACAGGGTTTCTCTGTGGAGCCCTAGCTGTCCTGGAACTCACTCTGTAGACCAGGCTGGCCTTGAACTCAGAAATTCGCCTGCCTCTGCCTCCCAAGTGCTGGGATTAAAGGCGTGTGCCACCATTGCCCAGCTCATTCTCACATTTCTAATCATGAGAAAGTTATATATATATATATATATATATATATATATATATATATATATATATATATATATATGACTGTGCCCTGATAATCCTATCAATATATCAGATAATCAAATCACAAGGAGTGATTTCATGCCTTCTGAATTTGTAAAGATTTATTTTGTGTCCCAGGGTATGGTCTATTTTAGAAAAGTTCATACATATGTGTGTGTGTATATAAAATTTTATTCTTGGTCCTTAATGAAGCAGATTGTAGAATTCTTTATATATATCAATTATATATACATATATATTAGGACCAATTACACACACACACACACATATTAGTATTTAATACATATAGTATTTTAGTCTTGGTCCTTAATAAAACAAAATACATAATTCTTAGTATATTATACTATTTTTTCCTATGGCCACCTAACGCTCGGTTATTTATTAATACAATGTATATAAAGCATCTCTACAAGCCACCAGGAACGGTCTGAGACCCAGCTATTCATTCGCATTTCTAGAATGGCTGCTGAGTGGAATCCATTAAGCCTTACTTACTTAGCATCTGTTCAGGGTAGGAGTCTGCACCCCACAACCCCGCCTCCATTAAGAACTCTGAGAACCCAGTGTAATCCAAGGCAGATACTTTGAGACTCTTAGACTGGAACTGGGGCCAGCAAAGTACCAGACACATGGACTGTTGGAGTATTGTGGTATAAGAAATTCTGTACCCGAGTCATAGATGAGCAAGATGAGACCTCCCAGGTCCGTGTAGAAGGTGCCAGAAATGCTCCGACCTGGACTGTCTTGGCATGGTGGCTTAGGCATAGCGTGTATGGAGACACCCACAGGCTTTTTTGAAGTAGTGGTGGTGAATGGTCTCTTGGGAACTGTGAACTGGACTGTTTAGCATGTTCACTGAAGGTCCTTGGGGTTCTTTCAGCTGGCATTACGGGTTTGCTCGTTCTGTCTGAGAGTAGAAAATTTCCACATTCTAACCCTAATCCTAACTTTGACGACGACTCCTAACAACCATAACCCTAACCTTTGTAGAGGGTGAGGCCTTCATGCTTGTGCACTTGCCTCTGAAACTGGCCAAACACTGCTCGGAAATCTTCACTCCGACTATTACATTTAAATAGGATTTGTTTTTGATGGTGGTGGTGGGGACGACGCCTGCGCATGCGTAGCAGCTGGCCACGCGGTCCTCTAGCGTTTACCCGCGCAGCGTACCGCGCAGGCGCAGTGTGGAACGGCCTGGAAGCTGCTGTGGCAGCTGAGGGAGTGGAGCAGTATGGCCACCAGACCGCAGCCGTTGGGTGTGGAGCCCGAGGGATCAGCAGACCTGCTCCACGGGCCTGAGGGGGCCAGAGGTAGTGGTTGAAGGGTGCCTGGGTTGGCCTGGTGAGCTGGCGGGGTGAGCGGAACGCCTGTCGAGGTCTGAGGAGATCCTTGTGGGTGGGCGCGCACCCCCGGAGGGGCCTGACTGGGATTGCTGACTGGGATCTTGACTGAGGAGAAGCCAGCTTGCCGTCTCCCTGTGACGCCAGCCCTAGAGTGGGGTTGTTGTCGGTCCCACACCTGTCACCTTCAGAGCGGGCCTGCACCGGGGCCTGTGGCACCAGGCCGAAGCCCTGTGACCCTACTGAGCTGGAGTCGCCCTTTTGCTGTCCAGAACTCCATGCCATCTCAGCGCCCCTGCCATGGGGGTGCTGGGACCGCATCCGAACAAAACTCCCGTTCTCAACTTCTCTGCGCTTTTCTGTGTTTGGGGCGGTAGGATGATATTTTTATTGTGATAAATTTAAGTTTATACAAAAGTGTAGAGCAAGGTGGGCTTACGCTGTGACTCTACTGCCCAGCTTTGATGTTTATGATTGTTTGTCAGTTCCCCCCCCCCAACACTCAGTTCTTTGTTCTATGACCGACCACCTCAGACAGCAGTGTCCCCCATAAATGTCCCATATGTATCTAGAGGACAGGTACTCCAGAAAAATAACAATTGCCACAGCTGTACAACAGCACCAACAATTCCTCAATCACATAAAGTATCTAGTTGCTCTTAAACATCTATTATTTTTTTATAGTTTTTTTTTTAAATAAAAGAAAGCATTTCTTTTATTTAAAGAATTGGGGGGTTTGTTTACAGTTTCTGCAGGGTTAGTTTATTTGTATCATGGCAGGAAGTTTTTCAGTTTAATGAGGTCTCATATATCAATTCTTGATCGTAGAGCCTGAGCCATTGGAGTTCTGTTTAGGAAATCGTTCCTGCCTCTGTGCCAATGAGTTCAAGACTCTTTTCCACTTTCTTTCCTATTAGATTCAGTGTATCTGGTTTTATGTTGAGGTCCTTGATCCACTTAGACTTGAGCTTCGTGCAAGGTGACAGATATGGTAAACTGGCAGTTAGACCACCACCATTTATTGAAGATGCTTTTTTTTTTTTCTGTTATAAGTTTTTGGCTTCTTTGTTGAAGATTAACAAAGTCCATAAGTGTGTAGTTTTATTTCTGGATCTTCAATTCTATTCCATTAATCAACCTGTCTGTCTCTATACCAATACCATGCATTTTTGTAAAAATCACTATTGCTCTGTAGTACAGATTGAGGTCACAGATGGTGATTCCCTTAGAAGTTCTTTTATTGTTGAGAATTGTTTCCACTATCCTGTTTTTTTTTTTTTTTTTTTTTTTTTTTTTTTTTTTTTTATATATGAAATTGAGAATTGCTCTTTCCATGTCTTTAAAGAATTGTGTTGGTATTATGATGGGAATTGCATTGAATCTGTAGATTGCTTTTGGTAAGATGGCCATTTTTACTATGTTAATCCTACCAATCCATGAGCATGGGAGATCTTTCCATCTTCTGAGGTCTTCATCAATTTCTTTCTTCAGAGACTTGAAGTTCTTGTCATACAGATCTTTTACTTGTTTGTTAGAGTTATACCAAGATACTTTTTATTATTTGTGGCTATTGTGAAGAGTGTTGTTTCCCTATTTACTTTCTCAGCCCATTTATCATTTGTATAAAGGAAGTCTATTGATATGTTTGAGTTAATTTTATATCCATCCACTTTGCTGAAGTTGTTTATCAGCTGTAGGAGTTCTCTGCTAGAATTTTTGGGATTGCTTACGTATACAATCATATCTGCAAATAGTGTTACTTTGATTTCTTTGCCAATTTGTATCCCCTTGATTTCCTTTTGTTGTCTTATTGCTTTAGCTAGAACTTTGAGTACTATATTGAATAGACAGGGAGAAAGTGGGCAGCTCTGTCTTGTCCCTGATTTTAGTGGGATTGCTTCAAGTATGTCTTCATTTAATTATTATTGGCTGTTGGTTTGACGTATATTGTTTTTATTATGTTTAGGTATGGGCCTTGAATTCCTGATATCTCCAATACTTTTAACATGAAGGAGTGTTGGAATCTTTCAAAGGCTTTTCAGCATCTAATGAGAAGATCATGTGATGTTTTTCTTTGAGTTTGTTTATATAGTGGATTACATTGATGGATTTTCATACATTGAACCATCCCTGGATCCCTGGGACGAAGCCTGCATGATCATGGTGAATGATTGTTTTGATGTATGTGTTCTTGAACTGGGTTTGTGAGAATTTTATTGAGTATTTTTGCGTTGATATTCATAAGGGAAATTGGTCTGAAGTTCTCTTTCTTCATTGGGTCTTTAGGTGGTTTAGGTATCAGAGTAACTGGTTTCATAGAATGAATTAGGTAGTGTTCCTTCTGTTAATATTTTGTGGAATAGTTTGAGAAATGTTAGTCTTTGAAGGTCTGGTAGAAGTCTGCACTAAGACCATCTGGTCTTGGGCTTTTTCTGGTTTGGAGGTTTTTAATAACTATTTCTATTTCCTTAGATAGTTTACTTGATCTTGATTTAACTTGGGTACATGGTATCTGTTTAGAAAAGTATCCATTTCATCTAAACTTACCAGTTTTATCTACTATAGGCTTTTGTAGTAGGTTCTGATCAGTCCCTAGCTATCTGCCTTTTTGAGTCAAGATTTCTGTGTATCTCAAGATAGACTTGACCTTGTGATGTAGGCTAGGTTGAACTCAAACTGTTGCTCTTCTTTCCACTTTCTCTAAGTTCTAAGACTTCAGGTAGATGTTATTACACCTAGTATCCCAGTCTTATACTTATAAGACCTAGCTTTTATAATATCAGCAACACAAGAGAACTTAAGTATAGCACTGCCCTCACCTTGAGTTTTATGAAGAGAATTTGTGTGGTGCTATTGTACCCTGTAGGAAAAGGCTAACCATGGAAAGGCCTAGTTCAACTTTGGTAATATTCATTTGGGACAAAGATCAGTAACACTGTTCTGGTTAGACATCTGTCCTCAGCTAATCTTAGTATCAGCCTAGGTACGGGATCCTTCTCCTGGCTGTTTATACTGCTGAGTTTGAAATGTTTGGTTTTATTTCTACAGGGCGGCGTGGGTCCACACAGAAAATTGAAGACTTAATGGAAATGGTGAAAAAGTTGCAGAAAGGTCACGTGTCTCTTACCATGAGATTTGAAGTCAGGCAGATGTAGATTCAACTCCAAGCACTGCTATTCACAAAAATAAGAAATTATTTTACTTACATTAACTTTAAAACTTAAATTTGAATATGTGTGTGTGTAGAGAGATAGCTCAGTAGTTAAGAACACTAACTACTCTTGCAATGGACAGATTTGTTTCCCAGCACTCATATGGTGTCTCACAAGTATTAGTAAGTCCAGTTCTAGGAAATCTGATGCCCTGTAGGTACCAGGCACATGTGTGGTACATATACATATGTGCAAGCAAAACACTCATACACATAAAATCAAAATAGGTGCTTCTGAACATAAGTTTTAATTTTAAAGAAAATTTAGTGTGTGTGTGTGTGTGTGTGTGTGTGTGTGTGTGTGTGTATGTATGCAATGTGCATGCTCACACATACCATGTAATGAAGTCACAGGCTAGCTTAAGTTCTTTCATTCTCCTATGTGGGTTCCAGTGATCAAACTCAGATTGTCAGGCTTGGTAGCAAGTGCCTTTACCCACTGAACCATCTCAATGGCCCCTTAAATTTTAGTTTTCGAACTAAAAAGGGAGCCCTGATGATTTAAAGTTATAGCAGTATGAGAGTGAATAGAAGGCAAAATGTTTTCCCAAAGCCCTGTCCCAGGTTTTCTTTTACTCCACAGCATTCTGTTAGATCCAGAGGTTTTACCCATAATCCTCTTCCACTTTACATCCTGCCACCTTCTACTTGATTATATGTATCCTGTTTCCTTCTCATTTCCTCGTCAGGGCACCCTCCACTTTACCCAGAGAACTTGAGGGCCTTCCTTCCTTGATGGAAGGCCCCTAAGACACTTTCCCGTGTCTGTCTTGACCTTTGCCTATAGACCTTTCCCTAGCTTCATTTCTCTTGACTGAAGTTTCTACAGCTTGACTCAGTGTCTCTTATCGGCCTGTTCCTTGTCCTTTCAATCCTAGATTGAGACCATAATGTAGCACCTGTACATCTGAGATGCTTAGGAGATTGTTGTGAAGTAAAAGCTGCAGAATGCCAGGCAGACATACTCTATCAACAGTGAGCTTCCTTTTTGCTTTGCAGTGGGAAGTCTAGAGCCCCGGATTGAGGTCCTGATTAACCGTATTAATGAGGTTCAACAAGGTGAGCTCAGTGACTGGCTGCTATCTAGGACCAGCTATATGTTTTAACATGCCAGGCCCAGTAAAAAGTAGAAATACAGGGGTCCTTGTTAAAATCTCTGTAGTTATTTCATGAGAGCATAAATGCAGGGCCCTTCTGCATATAACTGCCATAGTCAATTGCCTGTGAACACGGTCTTACTGCCACCTGAGCCTAGCAAGAAGGGCCAGGATTTAGAAAGCCTTGTTTCCTACTTTGTAAAATCTGGGCCCCCTCTAGGTTTTCTTGGGGAAGACTGTGAAATCTTATCATTTGTGCTTGAGGTCGTACTTACCAAATGTTTGTCCTACTCTTGGCAAAGCAAAAAAGAAAGCCAGTGAGGAGCTTGGAGAGGCCCAATCTGTCTTGGATAGCCTGCAAAAGGAACTGGACTCATGTAAGTTAACTGAGAGTCACTAGAGATTTCTATGATGTCTTAGACTTCTATTGTGGTCCTGCAGGTACTTGATAGCCTCACCAGGGCCATGATTGTTCTCCTCATTTCTTCTAGCATTCCCGTCTTCTAATAGAAAAGTTGTGGAAATGCCTTTGAGGACACTTCTGCCTTGAGTCCTTTGCAGAGATGATCCTCCATGTATTAACCCAGATAACACAAGTTATTGCCTCACACTAGCATCTGTGTGTTATTGGAGAGGTCTTTCTTAGTCATCTTGCATTACCTGATCACATAGCCCTTTTGATTGATGTTGTTTTCCCCAGTCCTAATAGTTGTTATTCATGGTCATGGATATCGTTTGTGAAAATTAGGACACATTGTGTTTATAGAAATGTGGATACCCATAGGGTTAGGAACTTACCTCAAAGAAACTACATCTGGGTTAGGGTCACAGTTATATCTTGCCTCTCATATGACTGCCCTTGAGATGTCTGTGTTTGGTTTCTAATGCCTGAACCTTCATCATCTTTTCTAGTATATGAAGAGAAAGTACGTCTGAAGGATATCTTGAACAGAAAAGAAGGTATTCCCATATTCCACATTTCTAGGCTTTGTGATACCCTGTGTAAGCCCACTCTGTCTAGTAGCTAGAAACTTAAGAACTCCCAACCTTATGACATTCCTATGGCTTTTACCAGACCCAGAAAATTTCAAACTCCACTTAAGTGTTCACAGACTTGTCGTGATCTGTTTTGTTCCATCTGTCAAATTAGATGCCTTACCAAGCATTCAGAGGGCTCTATTGTCCTTACAGAGACCCTGAGGATTATGCAGCTGCACTGCCAGGAGAAGGAAAGTGAGGCACAGAGGTAAGATGCCATGCCTGTAGTAGTCTCCCTAAGTGTTCCTGTTACCTCCCACACTACCTGCTATGTTAGACACAGGCTTCATTGCAGAGGAACAGAATAGAAGCCCCCAGCCCTCCCTCCAGGAGAGTCATTCAAAGAACATGGCTGAGTGTTGGTTTCCTTCCCAGGAAGCACAGCATGTTGCAGGAGTGTAAAGAGAGAATTTCTTTCCTGAGCTCCCAGATCGACAATGAAAAGGCCAAACTAAGAAAACTGAGGTAAACCTCAAGGCATGAGGCTTGGGCTGGGGATGTGCTATAGGTATAGTAATGCCCTTGATGGCCAGGCATAGTCCTGGTTGATCAAAGGGGTGAAGGTATTGCTTGCAGAAGAGTGTACAAAGTCCCTGGGTGTTATATAGACTCAGACCGTGGCCAGGCTCTGTGGTAGCTCATGGCCATCATGGCTCTGTGGTTGGCTCCTAGGTTGGATTTTGAAGAACATCTGGAGACTTTGATGAGTCAACATAAGGACACCTTGGAATTTCATGTGAGTCATGAATGCTATCACCTATTATACTTGGCCCTATGCAAGCCTTGGTGTCTCTGCTGTCCCTGTAAATCCAGCCCCTGGTGACCACTCTTGAGGTACTTGGTGTCCTCAGTATTGGTCCTTCACATTTACTCAAGTTACTGTGTCCATTCAGTGTTCTCTAGGTACTGTGGTAGCACCAAATGGAGTCATTCATTGAGAGTGTCCATGGATGTGCATGAGGCTATCCTAGACACAGTAGAGATATCACAGGATGTGCATGAGGCTATCCCAGACATAGTAGAAATATCACAGGACAAACAGTTGACATTTACTGGGACATCTCCCTATTGGGAGTTCCCAGACACTCAGTAGGAAAATAGGCTGGATATCAGAAGAGGTCAGTGAGGAGATAAGAGGACGCCAGGAGGAGAGAAGAGAGGAAGAAGCACTAATAACTAAATCCCCAGAGAGTGGCTCAGGATTGTAGGTTTGCAGATTTTAGAGTTTTGAATACTTTCCCTTGAACCTCTTTAGAGGTTAAAGGTCCGAGGAGAGGGCATGGCAAGGTCAGTGTCCTGAGGTTAGGCCATGGCTGGCATACACCAAGGGGCAGGGTACTAGGAAGTGAAACTCACTGAGAGGAGAAATGATTAGATCTACAGGCTTCTCTGAAGCATGAAGAAGCCAGGAAATCTGGACATATTTTCTTGTTTGTGCCTCTCCCCACCCCAGAAGCCTGAACATCTGACAGAGGAGATGTGTGTTTTGGACAGCAGCAAGGAGCAGCTGCTTAAGGAAGGTGAGGTCAGGGCAGAAGGGTGGCTCTCACTTGCACCAGCCTGCCCTCACCTGCTTATTACTCTTTCTGTAGAGACACTGATTAAGGTAAAGCTGGAGGATGTGAAACATCGGCTGTGTACCCTGTGTGGGCCTGAGGGTTCTTCCACCTTCACTGAGGGACTCTTCCTTCGAAGCCATGAGGCAGCTGCTGCAATGTAAGATGCAGGGTGGGGTAGGAGAAGGAAATGCCCAGCACTGATTCCTTTCCACACTCTCAGGCAGATGTTCAAGGATGAGAACAAGAAAGCTGAGGAGCTCCTAGAGGCTGCAGCCCAGCAGCACCAGCAGCTGCAGCAGAGGTGCCAGGAGCTACAGCAGAAACGGCAGAGGTAGGCACGGAGCTCCTGTGTCCTCATTTATCCCAGGAAGACGAATGGCAGTTGTTTCCCCTGTTCTGCCTGTATGTCTCTCATACTTTCTTGATTTTCCTGCTTTTATTCTCTTTGTTCACTTCTTCTTAACAGGCTGAAAGAAGAACTAGAAAAGCATGGGGTACAGATCCTTGCTCAAGTTCAGAGTATGCAAGACAAAGAGGATAGCTCATGGAGGATGGTAAATCTGGGAGCCAGAAGGGAAAGGGAAAAAGTGGTATTCTCCAGAGTATAGTCTGTGGAAAGGGCATTCCTACTGTGGGAGGCACAGCTGAAGCAGAGGTGTAAACTTATGGTAGCATGGGCACAGAAAAGTGGAAAGGGGGTGGTAGGAGCAGGGAAAAATGCCTGGGCCCTTTACCTCCTACAGGCCAATCCTAAGCACTTAGAAGTCCACGAGGAGACAGTCCATGAGCGCCCATCAAGCAGGATGTAATACCCTCCTCAGCCTGGAGGACATACTAACTCCAAACATCACATGGGGATGTTTTATGTAGCTTTCTTCATCTGAGTATGTGCTGAGTGGAAGAATGGGTGTTGGGGCCAAGCCCCTCAAGTCTTTAAACCTCAAGTCTTGGATCAGTTTTGATTCTCAACTAGCTTAGGGTCCACACTGCCAGCCCTTAGCAAATTCTTTCCATGTTTCTTGCTCACCACTAATATCCGACACTCTTCTACTCTTGGACAGAAGGATACAAATATGGACTTTCTTATAGGATCTGAAGCCACTCTGTAATTTAGTTCCCTCATGTAGGTTCAGAATAGCATAGACTTTGAAACAAAAGGAAGATACATCACCAGTTCTTAATTCTTGCTATAAACCAACTATTCAAGCAAAATAAATGAGATTTGAGTCTACATGTAGTCTATATTGTTTGTGAGCAATCCCAAACTGTTGCCAGGAACATGCTAAACTAAAAATGCTCTTTTGTTTGGGGAGGACATAAATGAGCAGACCTTCCTCATTCATCTGTGGTTCTGTTGGGTCCTTGTTTGGTTGCCATTTTTTTTTTTTTTTTTTTTTTTTTTTGGTTTTCCTGGTAAGATGCAGATGAATGTATATTTACCCCAAATATTGGAAAGGGACAAAAAAGGAAAGATTCTATCAAATCCCACTCAGTGAATAAATGAATTAGCGGGGTGATTTACAGGAGCTATACCTTTTTAAATTCTGCCTCAGTCAGGTTTTGTTTTTTATCTTACAGAATGCAACACTTGGGAATTTTGTGGAATCCTAGCAGAGGATTTTGTAAGGGTCTCCTGAGGGTCTTTTGATACTTCCCTTCCATGCATAAGTGAATGCTAACAGCTCTATTCTCATAGATCGTGATGTCTGCTGTGTAGCTTATTTCATTGCCATTATTCAGGGATAAAGTTTTCTATAGGTTGCCACAGTTACTATATTTTCAAAATGGGCATGGGCATGCCAAGCTTGGAAGAAATACGTACATTAAAAGCAATAGTAAATTCCTTAAGGCCAGACTGTTTCTAAAGAATTGCACTCATGTTTTATTTGTTTTGAGACAGAGTCTCATTTTTAGTCCTGGCTGGTTTGGAATTTGCTATATAGACCAGGCTGGCCCCAGACTCACAGAGATCTGTCTACCTGCCTTTGCCTCCTGAGTGCTGGGTTTAGAGATGTGTGCCACCATGCCTTTTTGCAACTGTATTTGTGAAGTTAATGTTGCTTCCTCAAAAAGACAACCAGACTTGAACCATCTCAAGCTTTACCACTGAGAGAGGATAGTTGGTGACTGCTGACCAGGTGTCAACCTTACAGTGGCCAGATGATGCTACAATTAGTTGATGGCCCCTAGAGCTACATACATACTATCTTTCCTTTGTCACTTGAGAATTTCTCTAATGGTAATCTATGAAGTTGAAACATCTCTACCTCAAAGCAAATTTTAAAATTACACTTTTTTCCTTGGAAGCAATCTTGTCATTATGGAGCTACAATGATCCAAACACCTTCAGTGGGGCCACTGTTATAGTGTCTGTTAACTTTGGGTTTCAGTAGTACCCCAAGGTAGATGAGCTAGAAAGTTAGGGTCAGCATAAAGCTGCTCACATTATAATCCCAAGAACCTATGAGTATGATACCTATATGGTAAAAGAACTTTGAACATATTGTTAACTCAGTGTCTTGTGATGGGCAGATAACCATGATCATCCATGCATGTGTAAACAAATTATGAGAAGTCAGGGGCAGATAGATTGGAAGATGTTATACTACCGGCTGTGAAATGCTATTGCTCACTGGGGAACTTTCACATGTGCAAAGGGACAAGGCACTCATTAAATCCACAACTAACATAGTTTATCAATATTTTATTCTTTTCTGTTTTATTTTATGATAGGAACTCCATATTCTTGGAATTTCTTTAAACAGTTCTATTTTAAGGGATAATGATGGGCAGCAGTGTCAGGCAGTTTCCAGGTCTCATGAACGAGGAATGACACAGAGTTTAAAATGGGGTGGGATACAACCAAAGCCAATTGCAATAGGATTGAGGTCGATATCTTTAGGGTCAACCAGAGACTTCAGATTAAAATGCTGCAAAATAGCAGACAAGAGCAAGAACAGTTCCATGCGGGCCAGGCCTTCTCCAACACATACACGCTTTCCTAGAAGGGACAACAGTGCTGATGAGGTACTGAGGGACCCAAGCAGAGCTAACACTAATAACATTGAGGGCTTGGAGGTATGGGAGGAGGTTTCAGGCACACCACCTAAAGCAGGATCCACCATCCCTACCCATTGGTCCCTGAACACTAGTGCTCATATGTCAGAAAACATGAATGTCAGTGACACTGACTTGGACCAACAACTGATACCATTCACTGAGAACTCCACTGCATAAACAAGTGATAGTTTAGGGAAATGGACCCAAAGCATATTTGCCATAACTTCAGGAAGGTGGGGCTGGCAAAGCCTATGTAAACATAGGCTGTTTAAGTTATCAAACTGGCTGTGGGATCTCCCTTTACAGGAACCCTAGGTGAGGCCCTGTGATGGGACCATCTGGGGAGGTTTGGATGCTTCCTAAGAGGAGTCCAGGTAGCAAAAGATAGAGTTTAGTAATTTTTGTTGAAACTTATGAAGATTAGGTAATACATTTTTGAGAGCTTTTTACTGAGTCTGGTTAGAATAGAAATAGCTGAACAATTAATTAGAAAACCATGTCCATTCTGTGATAATCCACCCAGAACTCATTTCCTGGGCTCCTTGTGAAATGTATCATTTGACTTCTCTGAACAGGGAGGAATGTACTTGGGTTATATCTTACAAGGGCATGATGGAGTTGTGATGGTAGTCCTCATCTAGGATCCGGGAAGAGCACATGAAAAGTAAGTTTAGGATTGAAGAAGACAGTTTCCCAGGGAAGGCATGACTCCTGAACTCTGCTTACCTGCTGAAAATGCCTTGAAATAGTCACTGTACTTGAACTTCCCATTTTCATTCAGAAAATGCTCAGGTTTAAACTTCTCTGGATCTGGAAACTCGTAGCTGTCATATAAAAGTGAGTCCAGAGTTGGAATCACAACTGTACCCTGGAAGAAGTAGAAGTTCTATCAGTCAAGTTAACAAAACATAGGCTTTCATCTGGAAGACACTAGTGAAGAGGGCTCTTGGAATTTTACATATGTAGGTTAGCATATTTTTAATTTGCAGTGTTGTTTATTTAAGGACTATGTAGAAAAAGAGACAGGGATCAAACCAGGTCTAAATGAAAAGGAAGGCCCTATATCTTTCATAGGATGGGTTCCAGGCTGGGTTGTGCTGCTGTGGGATCTCAGTTTTAGAGTGGTCCATAAGTCCTCTGGACCAGTTGAGGTGACATTTTCCATTTCTTTGGTCATGAGGTTATTGGAGTGACTATGGGTAATGCATTCTGCAGGGAATGAATGAATGCTGGCTTGATTCCCACATCCAACCACATATGCTTGTCAAAGGTGCCCTTGAAGGTATCCTGAAGGGCAACCTAGGTGATAAGCTAACAGGACAATGCCCATGGAGTGCTTTCCAACTCATGCCTGACCTTGGGAATGACATATCCTTGGAACACTGTGTCTCGAGTTGCTTCATGGGGCAGGTTGGAAGGGACAAGATTGATGAATCTCTGGATCTCATGCACCACAGCATCCATGTAGGGCATATTTATTCTGTCTCTGACAGCAGGGACACGGCTTGGCCCAATAACCCTGTCAATTTCTTCATGAAGTTTCTCTGCCAAGATATGAATGAGGTCAATCTCAAGGGTTAAATCTAGAATTGATGTCTAGGTATCATCTACCCATATCTATGATCATTTCCATTTACCGGCTCACCTATATACCCCTGTAAACCACCCACTTTTCTATCCACACACTTATTTACCCACCAGTCCAGTACCCTCTACACTCTTACTAACTACTCATTTACCTACTCATCCCTCTATCCAAGGATCCCCCAACAGCTCCATTCACCTACATATCTGTCTAATTATTCTTCCATCTGTCTGCCAAGCTACCCATTATATGTTTATGAATCACTTAACCTGCATTTATAATCCCTAAGTACTTTGAATTGTTAAATCATTTCCTTACAAATGTCAGTGAAAGCTAAGACCTGTGATATTATTCACAGTTGACAGGAAGTTTTGGCATCTATTGTCATAGTTGGAGATATTTTTCCAATCTCTTTATATCAGAAGTAGAGATAAAAGGGTCTTGGAAAGTTCTTCTTAGAGGGAAATCTTTGCATTATTACTCTAGGACAGTTTACTATTGCTAAAAGTAGGAAGAAGGTGATAAACTAGACTATAGTTAATAAAAATCTAAATATCCCCATGATTATAACAGAGGCAACAGCAACCTTTGTCAAGTTCCTTGGTCTTTCTGTGCTTGGGATTTACTATAGGACTTTATAATATATGGAGTGAAAAAAAGAAAGTTGCAATAACTTGTGTATGGTATGGTATAAAGCATGCATAAAATAAAATTAGTTATGTGTTGATATTTAGTTAACATTAAATGTCCCAGTCACATGGGCATGCTACATAGTGGGCCCAAAGCATCACCTTATCTGGGGAGTGAGACAGGGAAATGTGGGTTAGTGGGGCTCTAGCTAGTAGATGTTTCATTTTTTAAAATAGCTCTGAAGCAAACACTGCAAAATATCAATAGATGTTCAATTTGGTAATTGATGTATAGATGCCTGTCACATTTACTTACTCCTTGACTATATTAGAAATTCATTATATTAATAATTTAAAACATTTTAAAATTTATGTTTCCCAAACACAGTAATAAAAGTTCTAACTACTGTAATTTGTACATTTCCCTCTCTGGACATTAGTCACTTCCCATTTTTTTTTTCTGTGTGGAAAGTCAAAGGCATTGCTGACAGGAAGGTCAGAGCTCAGATCTTGTCCCTGTACCAGACAGACACACAATCATGTTCTTGGGAAACATTACTTTGTATGTAGTAGCTGCCCAGATCTATGCTCAGCTCAGAGAATGGCAGGCTTTCAGGCCTTTGAGCACCTTCACCTTAAGTTGTCAACCCCCTCAGTTTCTCTACTAAAGGTGAGCCCCAGTGACTTACATGTAGGGGTTATCACACTTCCTCTATTTGATAAATGTATGTATGACCATCTACATAGTGGGTTAAGGGTCCTGTGCCTGCTTCAGGCACAGAATTATTCTTTCTGCCCAGATTTTGCTTTCAAAGCCTTGAAGAGAAAGTGAAATGGATTTAGGACAGCCCTAATTGCTTCTTTTTCAGTTTCCGTTTCAGAGCTCCTTGGGGTAGGGTGCTCTGGGATGACTCCAGCCTGGCTCTTATCCCTGTCTCAGCCTATAAATCCAGGAAATGTTTTTCAGGGGAGATTGGAACATTATTTTCTTCATCAGAAATTATTTATAGAGCAGATCACAGACTCACTCCCCTTTCCATTTCAGCACTGGGCCATAAACATCCCAGTGGAGTGTTAGGGACTAGCCAGTCTTCAGGATACTAGGTCTTGGGTACAAACAAGGTCGTGTGCTTTTAAAGAAGTTCAATTGGTGACTGGGGCACTGAAGGTAAGTAAGCAGCCACAGAAGACAGCTGAGGCCTGACAGGTCTCAGCTATGACACATGGGAGTTTGGCTTCTCATTTATGTACCTTCAATTTCTGGGTATTTCATGAGAATCAGGAGCCCATATCTCAGAGTTGTGCTGGTAGTCTCTGTTCCTGCAAAGAACAGGTCGGCCAAAGTCACAGAAATATTTTCCATTGTGTACATGGGTTCTTGGCTGTGTTTTTCCTGTGAAGTTGGAGACAGGGATCTGGTAAGATCTCTTTAGGTGTAAGAAGGTGATGCCTATTGCTCTTTATCAGGGAGGGACAAGGTTTTGTCAGACACCTGTGCTATCAGGAAACAGCTCTTTCTGCCTCAAGACAAGGGAAACTGATGCTTCCAGGAAATAGGCAAAGCATAGGAAAGGGTTTCTTAACCAGGCCACAGGGTCTTCCCTTGGTCAGTAGTGCCAGGATTATCTAATAATGACCTTCTACTGCTGTAGGGGTCAGGCTCAGCCTCTTCTCAGTGCTATTTGGATCAGGGTCAGGAAGAAGCTGAGTTGATAACAATTTCTCAAATGGAAATCAGTGCAGAGTTTTACATGTTTTCAAGCTATTACAGCAAGAAAGTAAGGGGTAGGCATGCAAGAGGTGTAGAGGCTGCAGGAGAATGAAGGTGGGGAGGCCTAGAACTCTGGAAGTTAAGCACAACTGATTAATAAATACCAAAAGGTATGCTGAAGTTTTCTCAGAAAAGACTAGATTTCTCAAAGGGTTGCAGTTCAACTTGGCCTGGAGGGTGCTAACAGAGGGCCTCTGCCATCCAGATGTGATCAGGGAAGAGAATGGTGGTCATGCTGAAGCCAAGTGTGTTTACTGAAAACCATGACCATCAAGATGCAGCCATGGTGCTCAGTGTGAACACCAGAGAGTGGGTCATGATGTCAGATGCACTCTGCCCATCCCAGCAAACCCATCTTGTTCTGTACCTTCTCCATCTCTGTGAGGAGACAGTCAGTCACATCCCGGGCGCAGTTGATGTCCAGTGTCTGAAGGTGTTCCTTGGCTTTTTCAAGTGTGTACTGTCTTATTTCAGACACATTTTTCATGACTTTTCTATGGCTTCCAGGTAGATATTTTAGATAATCCGAAAAGTAATTGTAAACCTAAGGAGAACAAAACTATGTAACTGATAGGATTCTACAAACAATGAACTTATGATATGTTCATAAATAGTATGATAATACTATTTAAAATATTGGGTCCAATGGCATCTTTTGGGAGTGCTGTTCTCCAACACTAGGTATGTGTATGTACAGTCAAGTATACACAGGTCCTGAAGTGAGAAGGATGTTGAGCCAACCTAGCCAAATGCCCTCCTGTATACTCCTGTAGTTTGATTTTCTAGGCCTGTCACTCTCATGCAATCTGAATGTTTCTTTCCCTTCTAATGGAAACAGTGCAACTGAAGGTTTATGGAAAAGGAGGAGCATGGTCACCTGGACCCAGGGAGTACTCAGCAGGTAGAAGTTTTCATTGAACAAACTCATGAGCCTCAGACACGTCTTGTCATTGTAATCGAAACGTCTGTGGAAGAGGATATCCGCAATGACATTGCAGGGTGCACAGCCAATCAGAAAGGTGGGGTCAAAAGGCTGGCCTGGAAAACAGATTGAGTGTGAGCACCTCACAATGGCCTTCTGTGGCTATCTCAGCCTTCCATGAATTCGCACTGAGGACACAGTGAATGTGTGAGCCTCCAAGTGTCTTTACTTTTTAATGCTACTTAGGGAACAGCAGTCATGCCTAGCAGCCACTTTTGCTCTCCTGGAAAGAGCTGGGACTCAAATTGAGAAGGCAGTACCAACTTGATCTCTTCCTTCCCCAGGTTCCTTTAGCTGCCAACTGCCTCCATGTTGTTCAGTGTACTTGGAAGCCTACCCACAACCCTTCTCGACTGCTGAGATACTAACCTTTGGTCTTTTTGAGCTCCTCCACCAGGAAGTGTGCCTCCCTTTGGATGCGGGCCTCATTACCCTGTTTCCCCATTCCCCAGTCGCGAAGGATGCTTAGGGAAAACCTCCGCACATCCTTCCATGTGGGTCCATTATTGAAAATAATCCCTAAGAAAAAGGGACCAACAGGGGTTACTATAAATACACAATTCTGGAGAAGTAAGGAAGGAGAGGGAAATGGTCTTGGGTGTAGTGTGGTTTATGTTGTGTGCCTGGCCCTTTAAAGGATCTCCAGTTGCTAGTCAACTGGGCCTTTAAGAGAACTGCTTGATCCTATGACCTTCAGTGTCGGGGTTGCCTCTTGGACTTCTGGGAAGAGGAGAGCCTATAAAATGCCAGCAGAGGCTGAGAAAAGGGGATTAGGGGCCAGGTGGTAGAAGATGAGATCAGAGACAAGGGTTAGAGAAGACAGTTGATGCAGAAAGAAAGAAGATCCAGTAGGGGCTAAAGAAGAGAAGACAGTTGGTGCAGAAAAGAGATTGAGCAGAGTGAAAACAGGAGACTGTTGCAGGAGAAGCTGAGCTGAGCCAGAGAAGATACTGTTAGGGGACAGGAAAACGGGGAGAAGGGTCAGTTTATGCAGACTGTTGGGGAACTGAGGGAGGAGTGGTTGGGAGAAATCTTTGAAGTGGCTGGGCTGGAAACTGGGAGGAGGGCTGGCTGGGAGTTTAGAGAACTGGTTGCTGTTTGTAGGAAAAGGAGACATTAAAAGAAACATTAACAAAGAGCCCACGAAGTAGGGATAAAGAAAGGTTACACTTGGGTATGGGGTGGGCTGTACAGGTGCAGAGGAAGCACAAGCAAAGGGAACCGACAGGCTGTGTTTCACAGTTGATTCTTCTGAGCATCTGTTTTCTTTGCTTTCCTACTTTGCTCTGAACCTTTACGATGCTAAATAAACTGCAGGCAGCCACTCTAAAAGTGGACTTTCCTCTTTCTGCCTCCTAATAAAATTCCTAAGCAGCATATCTGAGCTCATGGATTTTAACCTTTACAACATAAGCCCTTCAACTCAAGACTTTATGGTTTCAAAGCAACATCCTTTACTAAAATCTAAAGGTCAGAAGACTTCCCAGTTTGGAGACATTAAGGTAGAAAGACAGAGTACTATTTCCTCTCAATGAAATGTTATGGTGTATGTCCCCTTCAAAGAAAATGTATTGTTCTTCCTCTTAGAACATGGCCTGGTGTCTCCACCCTCTCCCCTCTGCCCCACTCTCCATGAAGACACTGGAATTAATAACTCTGAAAAGAAATTTTCTTTCCTTCTATCTCTATCTCAGCTAATTCTGTGTGCATTTTTTCATTCCTTAAAACTGAATTTAAGTCATCCTGACTGATGTGATGGCTTGCTAGCTGTCTCTTGGAGCTCTTGGATCCCCTTGGAACCAGTTCAAGGTATCCAGGGTCAGCCCCACCAAGTCCCACCCAGCTCTTGCCTAGCAAAGCCCTTTGGCCTCCCTACACTCCAGGAGTCTTTCTCTTTCTTTAATCCCTCCCCAGTCTTCTTACTTTTTCTACTATCAGTAAATAATGTTTTGGTATCTACTGTGTCTAGGCTTTGAGCATTCTGAGACATACAATAATGAGATATTTACATGGGGCCAGGGCTTGCTTGCATTTTATAATCTCATAATCTCACCTATGTTAACAGTCTAATCACATGTGAGATGCCTAGTGGAACATGCAGCAGAATATGTGGAAGTTCTAAGGGGACATATGCTTACTATGGTCTAAAGAACTTTCTAGAAGAGATGGCCAGCCTGAGAGGGGAAAGGGATGTATGTAGCATGAGCTAAGATTGTGGGTCAGTTTTATCTCAGTGGCTGAAAGAGTGGCAGAGCTGGCAGCCGATCACTGTGGCAAGGGGGGCTTTCACTAGACTAACTATCCAGGTCAGGACCACACATTCTCAGCATTTACTCAAAGGACGCATGCACTTTTATTTTGGTACATTGCTGCATATTTGTGCTTAGTGTTATTAGAACAATCATTCACGCAAAGAACACTGGAAACTCAAAGTTATCCTTAGGCCCAGCTGAGTTCACAAGAGTCCTCTGCTGTGTGGGATGTATGACAATAGGACTTTGAAGTCCCCAGGCAGGGGCAGCAAATGCCTTTTGAATCTAGCATGTGGAGAGGCAGGTCCTAATTGTGTTGGCCCATTGCCTGAGCTGGGCTAGAGGGCACATGAAGGTTTGTGCCCTTCTTAGCAAGTTCTTGTCACCTTGCTTGGTCTCTCTTCAATTAGTAACTCCTATATTGAGGACACGGACTGAGAGTAATTCTGTTTTCTTTTTTTCTTCCTGAGACAGTACAGAAACCCACACTATTGATTAGGAAACATCAAATGTTTGAGGTAAAATAGTTTTGAAAACACAAACTGGAAAACCAAGCTAGACATGAGGATAAGACATAAAGCTGACCATGCTTTGATCTAAAATCTCTCTCTCTCTCTCTCTCTCTCTCTCTCTCTCTCTCTCTCTCTCTCTCTCTCACACACACACACACACACACACACAGCTTTGTTGAAATTTATAACCGTGCTGACTCAGGTGGAATCAGGAAACCTTATCTCTCATCTGCTTTGGGATACCTGGAATGAGAAAGAGGAAATAAGATGGTACAGCTAAGATGGAGGCTGGGCAGGCATGAGGCACCAGTGAGCCGGGAGCAGCTCTGGTTCTGGGTTCCACACTTAGGAGATGGAGCTGTGAAGACACAGGAAAATTAGCCTGCATTTCCATCTGCAGAGCAGAACAGCATGTGCGCTCTCTCTCTCTGGAGCTTACCAGCTACAATAGAGGAAAGCAAATGCCTAAAGCCTGGTCCAGCCCTGTAAGCAGAGTGCCAGGCAGGGCTAGGTAAGTGAAAGGACTTGGGTGCATGCAACCAGCTACAACTCAGAGACAGTTGAGGCTGAGTGGAAAGAGTCCCAAGAAGTATAGAAAAGCACAAGGTCCTGAGGAGGAATCCTCTGGGGGAGACTTCCTGGGTTCAGAAACAACCTGGCTGCCATTCTCTGTAAGTTGATTAGGGCTGTGGTGAGGATGGAGGTCTGCAGGTGTTCACAGTGCCTGCTCAGTACAGACCTCAAAGCAGCTTCTATGGAGGCACAAGATAGCATCTGAGCTTTTGCCTCTTTCTTCATTCTGTTGCTGTCACTAAGGTTCAGAAGTTCAAATGGTACCCATATTACGCTCTGTTAATTTGCCCCCTCCAATGGCCTAAAAAGCCAGCTTACCCTTGTTCTTGTACTCCTGGAACACAGGAATGTCCCCTCGACCAGAGAACTCATTCTTGTGGTTTAGTAGCACCTCCTTGACAGCCTTGTAGCCATGCAGGACCACGATGCGCCTTGAGCCCAGGTGCAGTGTAAACACTGGCCCATAGCGCTTTGCCAACTACAGGGACCAATGCACAGAAGATAGACAGGAGTCAGCCTGCTTTAGACAGCTCATGTCTCCTGTTATTGTTCCTGTTCTTCACAAAGAGTTAGAGGAACTTGGGGGAAAGGGTATTTTGTCTCATCTGATATGAGGATACTTTCTCTACTTTAAGTTTCTGGGTTTGGGGGAGACCTTCCTTCTATCTAGACACAATTCTCTTCTCTGTGCCTGTTTAATCAATGCCAACACTCACCACCCTCTTGTTTGCCTCTAAAGCTAAGGCTCTACCTTACCTGGCAGTACAAGTTAACTTGGAGCCAATGCTCTCAAAGCCTGTAGTTACCCTGCCATGTGGAAAGACATTAATTCCATGCCTGATAGCATTTTGGGGACTGGTTAACCCATGTAATGTTCACAGCATTAGCAAAAGGCAGATGCTGTAATTCTGGTGAATCACAGTTGGCTCAGTATTTTCCTTTCAGTCTGTTCTTTGACACAGGTTGATACCAGCCAGGGTACACCTGTTGTTGTGTCAGTTGGCACAGGATGATACCAGGGACAGCAGTATCTCACAATCACTTCAATTGCACAGGGCCTCTGGGCCTGCATGGCACTATTTTCTGTGAGTGTTCCATGCCCAAGAGGGACTGAACTGTTAATTCAGTGTCATGGTAATCTGTCATTGGATAACAGCTGACAGTGAGTTTAGTATATACACATTATATCTAATTTCTCATTTTCTTAATGCAGCAATGTTTTCCTTACCTTGGTGAAAGACTTAGGGACATCCTTCAAATCCAGCTGAAAAACGTTTCCAAGGATAGGAAGTGGGAACGGTCCCGGGGGCAGGTTCCAACTGCTATAGATCTGCTTCCAGATGGATATGATGAGGAGGGTGACCACCCACACCAGCAAGGCAATGGTGATGCCAAGAACCGCCATGGTGCCGCTGGGGCTCCACTGTAAATTTGTAGGAATTTCCTGAGGAGAAAGAAGGATTTTATAATATGTCACTGAGAAGGAGGGTGTCTCATCAGCCAATAACTACTCTTCTCCCCTAGCCTAAGGTACTGGTTTATTATTAGCTGTAGTTGGCCATCATTTCAAAGGCTGAACCTTGGAGCCATTGCCTCTTAGAAGTTGCATCTACTGATCTGACACAGATGAGGCTGGGCTCTGTCAATATTCTGGTCACTGGCACCTGTCACAGTGCTGGCGAGTACATGGAAGAATACCTCATCAACTCATAGGTCAGTTCTGGGGGTGGGAGGCCGTCCTCCCCCATGGCATGGGTCAGCCCAGTGGGCATGCATTCAGATCATGTTTGCATGTGTTCGTTTTCTGGGGAAAGGTTTTTGCAAGGCTCTGCCAACCCTCTACTGCTCATTCCAGGCCAAAGACAGCACTAGGCTGTAAACACTTAACTTCTGATCTGACACCACAGCACTAATGGCCTGTCTGGAAATTGAGGGCAGAACAGGAAATCTCTACTTTTGGGTCCCATTTCACATCGAATCAACCAGAAAATTCCATGGAGACAAAAAAGCAGCTGTAAATAAAGTTAACCAACTTTGAGTTATTCTGACTGTATGTGTATGCTAGTATTTGCAGTTCCAAGGACCAAACCCAGGGCCTTGTACCTGCTAGGCAAGTACACTTGGAAGGTAGCACTAGTCCTCCGGCAGTCCCACTCAGTGGTGAAAAAGTATGTGGAAAATGTTTTTCAAAACAGTTTGTCAAATTCTGAAGAATAAAAGATCAGGATTTTTATTGGATTTGTTTCATGCATTTGTTCATCCAGGAATGCAGTACTGGTCCACAGTCCTTTGGATCATAAGATGTCAATACATGTAAAAATACTAATTATTTCTTTCATATAGTCTTATATTCACTTTTCTGTTATGGTTCTAGATATATTGTAAACCTTTGTATATTTAAAAATGAAGACATCTTTTTGTCACATTGTCTTCTAACTGACAATGCAGAAAAGATATTAGTTTATGCCTTATGATTTTATATTTTTGTGTAACTGTACATCTTTTGATGCATTAGAAAACATGACAGTGGATCTAAGCAACAGATTTTTGAGTTATTTATGGCCCATGATTCTTTCACCTATATAAAATGATGCTGTACACCACACACAGTATTCTAACCTGAATGTTCTCTGAATAAACTATTAGTATAGACTATGCTGTCCTTCAAACCTCAGTTGTGGTTTTGCACTGTGCTCATTAAGTAAGTCTTCTAGACTAGCAGGGACAGTTGTCATTCTTTTAAAATTAATTTTTGTTTCATACAACACATCATAACCAAAGTTTCCTTTTCCTCCACTCCTTTCTCCCCAGATCACTCCTCTGTTTCCCTTTGGAAAAGAGCAGACCTCCCAGGGATATCCATTAAGACCAGGCACAAAACCTCACATAAAGGCCAGATGAGGCAACCCAACAGGAGGAAATGGGTCCCAAGGGCAGGCAAATGAGTCAGAGACACCCCTCACTTCTGCTGTAGAAGTCCCACAAAACACCAAGCTAACATCCTTGGCATACATGCAGAGGACCTAGCAGAAGCCCATGCAGGCTCTAAGATTGCTGAATCTTTGGGCCCCTATAAGTCCTGTTAGTTGATTCTGCAGACCATACTTTGAGATTCTACCTTAGACCTGTCAAAATGCCCAAGATCAATAGCACAAGTGACAGCTCATGCTGGTGAGAATGTGGAGCAAGGAGAACATTCTTCTATTGCTGGTGGGAGTGCAAACTTCTACAGCCACTTTGGAAATCAACCTGGTGGTTCCTTAGAAAACTGGGAATCAATCTACTTCAAGACACAGTTATACTACTCTTGGGCACATATCCAAAGTATGCTCCATCCTACCATAAAGACACTTGTTCAACTATGTTCAAAGTGGCCTTATTCATAATAGCCTGAAACTGGAAACAAGCTAGATGTTCCTCAACTGAACAACGGATAAAGAAAATGTGGTACATTTACAAATTGGAGTATTACTCATCTGTTAAAAAACTGACATCATGAAATTCACAGGTAAATGAATGGAACATCCTGAGTGAGGTAACCCAGACCAGAATGACAGACATGATTAGTGCCTGGCCCAATCATCATCAGAGTGGCTTCCCCTGGAAGCTGATTAGAGCAGATACAGAGATCCATAGGCAAAAATTGGGTGGAGTGAGAACCTAAATTGGAGATTTCAATCATGTCCCTCTTCTTGGAGTTTGGGGAACCTTGTGGCAGAGAGGGAAGAAAAATTATAGCATCCAAGGGGTTGAAGACAGGTGTCATGTTTAGCTGTGACTTCAGGACCAATTGTTCCTGAGATGAGACCTAATGGTGTGACTTGAAGATGAACGAGTCACTGTATCCTTGAGTCTTCCTGATTCTCCTGTGCTTTCTGGGTGGCATAACCCTGGTCCTAGGATATCAAGTAGGTTGTCTTCACTATTAGCACATGCTCTTCTGTCTTGGGCCCAAATTTGTCCTTCTGGTAATGCTGGAGGGGCACAGTGCTATTTGCTCAGGCTGAATCAATCTTGGGATCTGGTAGACTGAGTGGGAACATGAGGGTTTTGTAGGTAGACCAAGCCTCTGGAACCTGTGACTGAGACTGCCTGAACTTGCACATCTCACCTAAACACAAACATATTGAGAGTCAGAGTGTCACCAAATGCTGGTGTAGTCTGCAACCAAGGTGAGTAACTCAGAGATTTTCAGTCTATAATGTTGTTGAATGTGTAGACAATATCAGGTAATATAGATATTCATGTCTTTTGAAAATAATGGCATTTATGTATGTCTGATTTTTTTGAAGCAATGACCTCTATTTTCTTTGTATATTACTCAATTGTCTGAACCTTGTAGACTGGGACAGCTAATCAATTGGACAGAATGACTGTACATAATGCCACAGAAGTGGTTGTTTCTTCATGATTTTTATCACATTTGTAGTGCCAAGTGTGCAAATGATGATGATGAAAGATGTTTCCTTTGTACCTAATTGACTAACAGTATTAACTCAGCATTAACTGTGCTAAAAGTACTAGTTGAAAGTTGAGATGATGACAATTTTTTGATTAACACATTTTTGTTTCTCTTCTCATCTTTTCCTTCCCTCCATTCATTCATTCACTCATTTTTTTAAAATATAGGGTTTCTCTGGCTGTCCTGGAACTCACTCTGTAGACTAGACTGGCCTTGACCTCAGAGATATGCTTGCCTCTGCCTCCCAAGCACTGGGATTAAAAGTATGTGTCATCACTGCCTGGCTCAGTTTTTGTTTTTCGATCTTCCTTTTTGAGTCTGGAAATATTGTCTTATGTAATGCTCTTATATGCATAATTTACAAAATGTTACTTTTAGTTGGTAAGTAGGTCCAACTTGTTAATAGTATTGCTGTTGATCTTACATTTGTACTATAAACAAAAATAAGACATTGATTTTTGTTTTCTGTTATGATCTTGGTTTAAATTGTGCAAACTCTGGAAACCATGGAAATATACTCTTTCTCTCTCTGTGTTTTCAAATGCTTTAACCTGTAGGGAACTTTCTGAACTTTGATAGAACTCACTGATAAAACAATAGAGATATAGTATTGTTTTTTATTAATTAATTAATTTATTCACTTTAGAAGCCCCCAGCTCCTCCTGATACCCCCTCACATAGCCCCTCCCTCATCCTTCCCACTCCTTTAGTTCTCTGAAGGGGGAGGTCCCTTGTGGGGAACCAACCCATCCTGGCACATTAGGTTACTGCAGAACTAGGTATATTCCCTCCCACCGAGGCCAGACAAGGCAACCCAGTTAGGGGAACAGAATCCACAGTCAGGCAATGGAGTTAGAGTAAAGGCCTTGCTCTAGTTTTTGGGAAATCTGCATGAAGATCAAGTAAAGTGTTACTTATAAATATTTGAAAGATACTCTGGGGGAGTTAAGAAAGGGATTTACTATATAACCCAATGTGGCATTAAACTTGAGATTTAGAAATATATGCTTACCATTAAGAAGATACTTTTGCATTTGGAATGCTTAGGCAAGAGGATCTTCATAAGTTCAAGGCTAGCTTAGGCTACATAGAGAGAGACACTATTTCAAAACGACAATGAAATCTCACAAAACAACAGCAACAACAACAATGAAAATGATGACAAAAGCCTTCTACAAAAAACCTAGGTAAAAAACCAAGATACTTTTAATTGGGAAAGAAAAATATCTCCAATAACAGGTCTAGACTGTAAGTGGATAAAACCCAAGGCAAGAGTCCCCAAAACCCTCAGAAAATATTTTCAACAAAATCATAGAAGAAAAATTTCCTAACCTAAGGAAGGAGATGCCTATAAAAGTACAAGAAACATACAGAACCCAAAACAGATTGGACCAGAAAGAAAGTCCACTCACCACATAATAATCAAAACATTAAACATACAGAACAAAGAAAGAATATTAAAAGCTGCAAGGTAAAAAGAACAAGTAACAACATATAAAGGTAGATATATTAGAATTAAATCTGACTTCTCAGTAGAGACTCTAAAAGCCAGAAGGTCCTGGACAGATGCCAGCCCAGACTACTATACCCAGCAAAACTTTCAATCACCATAGATGAAGAAAACAAGATATTCCATAATAAAATCAAATTTAAGCAACATTTATCTACAAATCAAGCACGACAAAAGATACTAGAAGGAAAATTCTAACCCAAGGATGTTAACTACACCCATGAAAACATCGAAAATAAGTAATCTTGTGTCAGCAAAACCAAAAAAAAAAAAAAAAAAAAAAGAAACTCATACACACACACACACACACACACACACACACACACACACAACCAAAATAACAGAAATATCTCTCAATATCAATGGACTCAATTTCCCAATAAAAAGACACAGACTAACAGAATGGATGTGAAAAGAGAATCCACCTTTCTGCTGCATACAAGAAACATACCTCAACATCAAAGATAGACTTCAGAGTAAAGGATTGGAAAAGATTTTCCAAGCAAATGGACCTAAGAAGCAAACTGGTATAGTCATTCTAATAGCTAATAACTTCAAACCAAAATCAATCAAAAGAGATGAGGAAGGACACTTCATATTCACCAAAGGAAAATCTACCAAGATGACATTTAGATTCTTAACGTCTGTGCTCCAAACACAAGGGCACCTACATTTGTAAAAGAATCATTACTAAAGCTTAGACCACACATTGAAAGTGGGAGTCTTCAATACCTCACACCCATCAATGAACAGGTCATCAAAAACCAACCAAGCAAAAAACCAACTCATCAGCCACCAAACAAACTAAATAGAGAAAAACTGGAGCTAACAAACATTATAAACCAAAGGACCTAACATATATTTACAGAGCATTTTACTCAAATGCAAAAGAATATATTTTCTTCTTAGCATTTCAAAGAACATTCTCCAAAATCAACTACATGCTTGGTCACAAAGCAAGTCTTAACAGATACAAGAAAATTTAAATAAACTTCTGCATCCTATCAGACCATTATAGGTTAAAGTTGAATTTCTTCTTCTTCTTTTTTTTTAAAAACAAAGTTCTTTTTATATATATATTTTTTGGTTATTTTATTTATTTACATTTCAAATGTTATCCTCCTTCCGAGTTTCCCCTCTACAATTTCCCTATCCCATGCTGCCTACCCCTGGCTTCTATGAGGGTGTTCTCTCACCCACCCACCCACTCACTCCTGCCTCATCACCCTAGCATTCCCCTACATTGGGGCCTTGAATCTCCACAGGACCAAGGGCCTTTCCTCCCATTGATGCCAGATAAGGCAATTTTCTGCTACATAAGCAGCTGGAGCCATGGGTCCCTACATGTGTACACTTTGGTTGGTGGTTTAGTCCCTGGGAGCTCTGGGGAGTCACAGGAGGTAGAGGGAGAGAGGGATCTGGGATGAATAGGGAGGGTGAGGAAAAAAGAGGGGCAGGATCAGGTGTGGAAGGAAATGGAAAAGAAGTACAGAGAGTCAGGAAATTGAATAGAGGTGTGTAGCAGTGGGGGTTGGGGAACTAGGGGTAGCTACTAGAAAGTCCCAGATTCCAGGAAAGCAAGAGGCTCCCAGGACCTGATAGGGATGGTATTAGCTGAAATACCCAACAAAGAGGAGAGAGAACCTATAGATATATCCGGAGGTTGGGCATGGCCCCCAGTTGAGGGATAGGGCCACCCACCCATCTCAAAAATATTAAGACAGAATTGTTCTTGCACATAGGAAATGCAGAAACAAAGAGTGGATGTTAGGCCATCCAGAGACTGCCCCACCTAGGAATTTATCCCATCTGCAGACACCAAACCCAGACACTATTGCTGATGCCAAGAAGCACTTGCTGATAGGAGCCTGGTATGGCTGACCCCTGAGAGGCTCTGCCAGAGCCTAACCAATACAGATGTAGATGCTTGCAGCCAACCATTGGACTGAGCATGGGGAACATAATGGAGGAGTTAGGGGAAGAACTGAAGAAGCTGAAGAGGTTTGGAATCCCATAGGAAAAACTTAAAGCTGAATTTCAATAACACCAGAAACAACAGAGAACCTACAAACTCATGGAAACTGAACAATACTCTGCTGAATGACTACTGGGTCAAGGCAGAGCAAAGAATGAAATTGAAGACTTCCTAGAATGCAATGAATGTACAACATACCCAAAAGCAGTGCTAAGAGGAAAGTTCATAGCACTAAGTGCCTACATAAGAAATTGGAGAGATCTCATACTAGCAACTTGATACCACGTCTGAAAGACTTAGAACAAAAAGAAGCAAGTACACCAAAAAGGAGTAGAGGGCAGGAAATAATCAAACTGAGGGTTGAAGGAACAGAGAGAACACTACAAAGAATAAATGAAACAAAGAGTTGGTTCTTTGAGAAAATAAAAAAGACAAACCTGTCTCCAAAGTAACTAAAAGGCAGAGAGTGAATATCCAACTTAACAAAATTAAAAATGAAAATGGGGACATGACAACAGGCATGGAGGAAATACAGAGAATCATAAGGACTTTAAAAACCTGCACTCCACCAAATTGGAAAATCCAAAATAAATGGGCAATTTTCTTGATAGATTCCACTTATCAAAGTTAAGTCAAGATCAAGGAGGCAGTTTAAATAGACCTATAAGTCCTAGGGAATAGAAGAAATCATTAAAATTCTCCCAACCAAAAATAGCTCAGGGCCAAGCCAGCTTCAGTGCAAAATTCTACCAGACTTTCAAAGAAGAGTTAACAGTAATACTTTCCAAATTATTCCACAAAACAGAAACATTTGGAATACTGCCAAATTCATTTTATGAGGCTATAGTCACCCTGATATGCAAACCGCACAAAGATTCAATATAGAAAAAGAAATACAGACCAGTTTTCCTTGTGAACATTGAGGCAAAAGTAGTCAACAAAATACTAGCAAACTGAGTCCAAGAGTGTATTAAAAGGATCACTCAGCATGATCAAGTAGACTTCATCCCAGAGATGCAGGGCTGGTTTAATGTACAAAAATGTGCCAATATAACCCACCATATAAACAAACGGAAAGACAAAAAAAATCACATGATCATTTTATTAGATGCTAAAAAGTTCTTTGACAAAAATCCAATACTTCTTCATAATAAAAGACTTGGAAAGATTAGGGATACAAGGGTCATACCTAAACATGATAAAGTCAATTTACAGCAAGCCAGTAGCCAAACATCACATTAAATAGAAATGGAAAGTCAAAATAATTGCACTAAAATCAGTAACAAGACAAGGCTGTCCACTCTTTTCATAGCTATTCAATATAGTACTTGAAGTTTTAGCTAGAGCAATCAGACAACTGATAAAATGAAAAGAGTACAAACTGGAAAGAAAGATGCCACAGAATAGCTATTTGGATATATGATAGTATACATAAGTAACCCCAAAATTCTATCAGGGAACTCCTACAGCTGATAAACACCTCCAGTGAAGTGGTTGGATACAAGATTAACTAAAACAAAGTCAGTAGCTCTTCTATATACAAATGATATGTTGACTGAGAAGGAAATCAAGGAAACAACATCTTTCCTAATAGCCATAAACAACATAAAATATTGTGGGTAACCCTAACTGTGATGGTTTGTATATGCTTGACCCAGAGAGTAGCACAGTTGGGAGGTGTGGCCTTGTGGGTGTGGGCTTTAATATTCTTGTCCTATCTGTCTGGGAGTCAGTCTTCTACTAGTAGCCTTCAGATGAAGATGTAGAACTCTCAGTTCCTCCTGCCCCACATCTGCCTGGATGCTGCCATGTTCCCGCTTGATGATGATGGACTAAACCTGTAAGCCAGCCCCAATTAAATGTTGTCCTTTATAAGATTTGCCTTGGTCATGGTGTCTGTTCTCAGAAGTAAAACCCTAACACATTAAGCAAGTGAATGAAAGACTTGTATAACAAAAACTTCAAGTCTTTGAAGAAAGAAATTGAAGAAGCTATCAGAAGATGAGAAGATCTCCCATGTTCATGGATAGGTAGAATTAACATAGTTAAAATGGTCACTGTACCAAAAGCAATCTACAGATTAGATGCAATCCCAATCAAAATTCTATCATAATTCTTCACAGACATTGAAAGGAAAGTACTCAGCTTCATAAAACCAAAAAACCCATAATAGATAAAATAATACTGAACAATAAAAGATCTTCTGGAGGTATCATCATCTCTGATTTCAAGCTGTACTACAGAGCTATAGTAATAACAGCTATATGGCATTGTTATAAAAACAGACAGGTGGGTCAATGAAATCTAATCAAAGACCCAGACATAAATTCACACACCTTGGACATCTGATTTTTGATAAAGAATCTGGAAATGTACATTATGAAAAAAGAAAGCATTTTCAATGAACAGTTGCTGGGTTAACAAGTTGTCTGCATGTAGAAAAAAAGCAAGTAGATCTGTATTAATTACCCCAGACAAAACTCAAGTTCAAGTGCATCAAAGACCTCAACATAAAACCAGGCACACTGAACATGACGGAGGAGAAAGTGGGGAGTTGCCTTGACTGCACTGGTATAAAAGACAACTTCCTAAAAAGAACATGCATAGCACAGGCGGTAAAATTGACAATTAGTAAGTGGTATATCATGAAACTGAAGAACTTCATAAGGCAAAGGACAGTGTCAAAACAGCAGCCCACAGAATGGGATAAGATTTTCAGCAACTTCACATCTGACAGATGGCTAATATCCAAAATATATGAAGAACTCAAGAAACTAAACATCAACAAACCAAATGAACCAAGTTAAAAATGGGGTATAGAGCTCAACAGAGAGTTCTCTATAGTGAAAACTCAAATGGCCAAGAAACACCTAAAGGAAATGTTCAGCATCTTCAGCTATCAGTGAAATGCAATTCAGAACTACTCTGAGATTCCATCTTATACCTGTCCGAATGACTAAGATCAATAACACAAGTGACAGCTCATGCTAATGAGGATGTAGAACAAGGGGAACATGCCTTCATTGCTGGTGGGAGTGCAGACTTGTAAGGTCACTTTGGAAATCAATATGGTGGTTCTTCAGAAAACTGAGACTCCATCTACCTTAAGACCTAGCTATAAAACTCTAGGGCATACACCCAAAGTATGTTGTATTCTACCACAAAATAGTCTACTTGGGAAACTATGTTTGTACTGGCTTTATTCATAATAGCCTGAAACTGGGAACAACATAGATGTCTTTTAACCAAAGAATGGGTAAAAAGCAATGTGACACATTTATACAACGGAGTACTACTCATCTGTTAAAAAATGGCATCACAGACACACACACACACACACACACACACACACACACACACTGATGGCCTTTTCTTCCATATAAATTAAAATCCTTGCAAAGTCTCCCCTGCAGCTCCTAACTATTCTGTCAGCTAAAGATTGACTCTTTAAATCAAGCACAGTCAATCCTTGACTGCAAAAACCCACTGCATCCTTTCCAGCTGGTCTGCGAGCACACAGGAACACATCTTTCCTTTTTTGCTTTCTATGTTGAAATTTTTTCCTGAAATAGTTCAGAGGCATTCTCCTTTTACAGCATTTTGAATTAATTAAAGTCAGTGCAGTGGAGGCAGTTGAGGTGCAGAAGAGAAGGAGCCTATGACTGGTACATCTTCAGTCAACACAGTGATTGCTTATGTCTGGTTTCTGGGACTTTATAATCTTCGAGGGGCTAAATGCATATGTTTTATGCTCAAATCCTGAATTAGACTTAAGGACAGTCTACAAATGGGAAAATGATGAGTTATTTTGACTCATAAGCTGTGCCATAAGAAATGAGATAAGGAATTTATTGTTTCCCATGTCTCTATCCTTCCATGAAGTCGCCATTGTATTCAACTTCTACACACTGTTTGTAGACTTGAAAGCTTTCCTACCAAGCAAACCATGTTGATAAATCTCTTCTGAGAGCATTCTGAGTTTTATATGTATAGCAAACAAAGTAACACTTAACACTAATTAAATGAGGTTAAATAAAATCACTTCTTCAAAATTGCTGTGAACAGTACTAAACAGATGCACGGCACTATTAATGCTATTAATTAGAAAAAATGGCATCATAGAATTTGTAGGCAAATGGATGGAACTTGAAAAAGTCATCCTGAGTGAGGTTCCCAAGACCAAGAAAGACAAACATGCTATGTACTCAGAAGTAGGTATTAGTTGTTAAGTAAAGGTGAATTGCTCTACAATCCACAGATCCAGAGAGGCTAAGTAACAAGGAGGGCTCTACGAGGGGATGAATGAATCTCCTCAGGAAGGAGAATAGAACATCTGCAAATGGCCATCTGTAACCAGGCAGAGTAGTGGGACTGGGATACCAGCCGGAAATGGCCATCTGTAACCAGGCAGAGTAGTGGGGCTCGGACACCACTCCAACCACAAAACCTTCAACTACCCTGCCTGCAAGATGTGCTGGGGCCATGGTTTTATGATACATGTATTTCTTTTCCAGTTTGCTTGATCGGATTTTGTTAGTTCCTTTTCTTTCTTGATGCATTGGCATCTAAAGGCTTCCTGCTGTTTTACTCTCATGATATTTCCATGTGAGGCCATTAAGGCTTTATGTTCTTAATTAACTTAAATAGCTTAATTAACAAACTTAGTGGAATTTTCTTCTCCACTCCACACAATGTGGAAAGTTAGAAATTTTAGAATATTAGCTTTAGATTTGTTTGGATAAATTTCCTTTTCTTTTATAAATTAATTTTAGTAACGACACTAATATTTACAGTGCTCCTCTCTGGTGACTATACTGCGCTGGCCTCTTCCTGTCTTCTAGGTCGTATCTGGTTCATTTTGGAGTCTGTCCTGGTTTCCTCCTCCCAGGCATGTGAACTCGGCTACAGCAAACAAGTTTCTATGAGGAAGAGGTCAAGCTCTATAAAGGTGCCAAAGTAACATCCCCCTCCTGATCATGGGCTTCTCCACTTGGGACAGGTCACATGTCAGACTTCGTACTCTGACTTTCTGTTCCTTTAACATTCTTCTTACTCAAAGAAGAATGGGACTCAGCAGGCATAAATCCTTAGGCCACAATGGTTTAAAACATAGTAGGCAAATATGCCATTTTGGATACCTAAAAAGCTAGCTAGTAAAGTGAGAGTTGATTCAAGTATACTCTTGCAAATTTTCTCTTGTTTTTATATAGCAAAATGTCAGGCCTTGTTAAAATCTTCTTTCCAATGAAAAGGAGTCCAGACTAGAAATTGGTTGGATAAGTAGCTGTTATTTAGTACTACATTTCATTAAATCAATGGCCTTGACTGACGCCCAAAATTCTCTTCCAAGTAAAACAAAAACATAAAATACACAGTATCAGTACAAACAAGCTAGCCTGGCCTGGGGACAGAGTTCCTGACATCAAAGGAGTTGGAGTCACTGTGTTGTCCTCTGCCAGATGGTCTCCAAGTCTGAGCTTCTGTTTAACATTCTGGGAGCAAATGTTTTTCCTACCAACAGTGCAAAGAGTTAGACCTGAGGGGTGGAAGAAGCATCCATTTCCTGAGTTTCCAGTGGGCTCTAGCACTCTGAGACCACAGTGGAGATGGTGCACAGCCTATCAGCCATGCACAGCTTACCCAGGGCAGGAGGGAAGGCAAAGCCAGGGGACGAGGTGAAAGTGGCTAGGCAGCATATACTTCTTGTGTCCTTAGTAATGTATTTGATGTCTAGAGGGAGGTGGTGCTGCACTTCCTATAAATGGTAGAGCCTGCTAGTTTAATTAGCCCCTAGGCCTAATCCAACACTGCCATTGCAACTGTGCCCCACCCAGAGCTGAAAACTGCCTCGAGTGTTGCTCCTGTCTCTGAGGTTTTCTTGCACCTTTGCTATTGTTCATTTTTTAATCTTTATTTTAATATGTGATTTTATGACATTTGTGTTCCCCGAGGCCTGATTTTTTTCAGCCACTATTACCTCTGTGAGTTGCATCAATAGTGTGGAATGTGCTGGTGGCCGCTGAGTTTAAGATGTCACACTTTTTGGGAATTTTTATAATTTATTTTGCAATGTGAACTTCTGTGGATATATAAACTTTAAGTTTGTAATTATGTAAATAATTTCAAAATATTACTAAGGAAACATAAACAAATTGCTGAAGAAATCTAAATATGTTTTTCAACCAAGGAATCCTAACAGACTCTTAAACAAAGTTTATAAACATCAGAGTAAGTGTGGGTAGTTTGAAGAAACTTGGTTTTAGAGATTCTACTCTTTCTACTCGATGAGTTTCTCTTTCTACTCAATGGCCAGGTCATCACACAGCAATAGTTTACTGAAAGAAACCATATTGGCATTTTGGTAATGGTTGAAAGCTACAAGAGGAAAGATCAAGAAAATATATCAATGTTAGTATACAGACTAAACTTTTTAAATTGTTCTATATTTATATAGTTTGTATTAATACCACGTTCTCTTTTAAACATAGATTGTTGTCTGCTGTCCCCAGGCTCCAGTGACACTGGGGCTGTAGCTTCTGTTTTCACTTTCATCCTACCCTCACCCTACGCAGGGGCTTGGAGTGGAGTTGGAATCTGGTTCCTGCTCGCTTGGGCCTTGGCTTTCTGTTTATTCATTATTTGTTTTTTTAATACTCCCAGTCACTTCTTTCCCAATTTCTGTGTGCTTTCTCTTTTCCTTTCCACAGAACATAGTCTCTCCTTATTCTGACTCTTGTCACTCGGGGGATCTTTGCTTTTGTTTTAATGACAGAGTTTTTTTTGTCGTGGGTTCAATGTCTTACTCAGAATCATTTTGATCTGATGTCTAACGATTTTATGATTCTGTAACCATGAAGTATTCTGCGTTTCAGGCTGTCTGTTTTGTTTGCAGTTGTTGGCAGTAATCGCCTAACTCTTCTGTGAGATCTGTCACACCGTCTCTTCCATTTTATTAGAGTATTCTGTTTTTTTCTTGGATAAGCAAATTCAATCAACTTCTGCTCGCTGTAGTGTTAACATGTAAGGCCTCACTAATGCCATTCTGTTAACATTTGCCAATATTCTCTTTTCTTTCTTTGGGTTAGATGATGTCTATAGTGGTACACTTTAAGTCTTCTCTTCTTAACCTCAGTATATCTATTACAGGCTTCAGTGTTTAGATTTCAGTATCAGTGTAAAACATTTGTACTTATAAAAATTATTTTAAGCTAGTATAAATAGCTTTTATTCCATAAAGAAATTTGCATTTTTTCTTCACCCTTAAAATATTTTTGAATGTTCATAACTTAATATTTGTATAACGTATATCCCTTAACAAAATGTGAGGCATTGTAGGCTGCCGTCCTGACTCGGCTGGTCAAGATGGCGCTGGCTTCCGGTATGATCTACTGGTAAACAAGTGCACTGCGCATGCGATCACCCTTGGGCCAACTCAGTTTGGCACCAACCCCTCCCGAGTGGGACATGCTAATGAAACACTGCAATCCTGACCAATCGCACACCTCCACGCGCACCCTCCCACCGGGGCTGGGCATATAAGCAGCTCGCTCCGGGTGTTCAAGGTCCCCGGGTAAATGATGAATGAAGTGCTTCAATAAAGGTGTTGGGAAGGATCCAGTTGTTTGCGTCTTCCTTGCTGGTCGAGTGGGGGCACGACAAGGCATGTTTTTGTTCATTAACACAATTGGGTTGAGAGATGCTAAGAAATCAATAAATTATACTTTATTGTGTTTCCAAAGACCTGTGACGTGTGTGTAAGGGAACTGAAAGGTGATGTCAGCCTTGAATGTGGACAACTCTGCCCAACAGGCTCTGAGCCCAGATGGAACAAAGGCTGAAAAAAAAAACAACCAAAAACGCCTATGCATGCAAACAAGCTCGATTCTTGAGCATGTGCTTTTTTTAAAATTGAAAGACCCAAATTTATTTTATTTAATTTATTTTATTTATTCTTCTCTCACATATTATATCCTGACTATGGTTTCCCCTCTCTCCACCTCTTCTAGTCTTTCCCCTCTCTTCTCTCCCTCAGATCCACTCCTCCTCTGTTTTCCTTCAGAAAAGATCAGGGCTCCCAGGGATATGAACTGAACTAGCTAGTAAGTCTCAATAAGACTAGGTACAAACCCTTGTCAAGGCTAGACAAGCAACCCAGTAGGAGTAAAAGGGTCCCAAGAGCAGGCAAGAGAGTCAGAGACACCCCCACCCCAGTCCCACTGTTAGGAGTTCCACAAGAACACCAAGCTACACAACTATATCACCTATTCTGAGGACCTTGCTGAGATACATGCAGGCTCTTTGGCTGTCACTTCAGTCTCTGTGAGCCCCTATGAACCATGCTTAGTAGATTCTGTGGGCTGTGTTTTTTGGTGTCCTTGTCCCTTCTTGCTCTTATAATCCTTCTGCAGCCAAATGTTAGGCAGAACTGAGGGAACCCCATGGAAGAAGGTGAGGAAGAATTGTAGGAGCATGCGGATTTTGAAAATAATTTTTATTAATTTCTTGAGAATTTTGTACAATGAATTTTGACTGTATTTATTCTCCTCACCCCCGCTGCTCCCAGGAACACCCCTTCCTTTCCTACTCATTTTGCAGTGTTTTAATAAAATCCATCAATTCTAATATGTGCTGTTTATACATGAATGTGCAGCCTTCCATTAAAGTGTGGTCAATCTACTCATCAGTGGCTATGTTCTTAACACCACCACCACCACCACCACCACCACCACCACCACCACCACCACCACCACAACAACAACAACAACACGAATTCTCTTTTTCCAAGCAGCTCTTTGGCTGTGGGTGGAACTTCATGTCTACTTCTCTCTGTGCTGGGATTTGGTCTGTTTTGTGCATGCATGGGCTTGGACATGCTGTATAGTCATTGTTGTTTATATGTGCAACTTCCTGTTGTGTCAGGAGGACATTGTTCTCTTGTATTCGTTTACTGCCTCTGGCTCTTACACTCTTTCTGCCTCTTCTTCCCCAGTGATCCACAAACCTTTCGAGGAAGCAGTGTAGTATAGATGTTTCATGTAGGGCTGAGCGTTTCCATAGGCTCTCATTTTTGGTATCATGGCCAGTTGTGGGTCTCTATGTTAATCATCACCTATCAAAAATAAAAGCTTCTTTGGTAAGGGTTGTGGGTATAAAGATAAATCATTAGGAGTCCGTTTAATATCACATTCACTCAGCAGAATAACAGCAGTAAGGTCTCCCCTGGGAACTATGACCTGTGTAGTCACAGAATGGTGTCAGGTATAGGTTTCATCTCATGGAGTGGGACTAAGTCTAATAATAAAGTGAATGGTCACCCCCACAATGTTCATGCACCAGTGGGCATAAGTTAACAGGCAAGACATTACTGTAGTTTGCAGAATTCATAGTAATTACTTCCAGTAGTGTGGATAGCAACCTTCCAGCACTATAAAAGCTATCCAGTGGGTTTAAACTTCAAAGTTTGTTCTCCATGATATACATGGTGTACTCAACAATAGGGTCTTACTGTCAAGTTCTGGAAGGTAACCAACATCATTGGCAATTGCCTGTAATGTTTGGGGATCTACAGGACTGTACTGGACAACATCTCCAAAAGATGAAGCCCATTCCTGTTTGACAAATGAACTTTTCTTTCTTTCTTTCTTTCTTTCTTTCTTTCTTTCTTTCTTTCTTTCTTTCCTTTCTTTTTGCCTTTGTTCTCTAGTAGGGGCATTGTTGTCCCATTATAGGGTAACTAATATGTATATAAATTTATATTACTTAAATTACATATATATTTTAATTATGTATACTGTTTTAATTTTATATATATATATATATATTTTTTCATAATGACAATCTGAAGTATCTGTGAAGTTTCTTCAGTAGTGGGAGGTTCTCATGTGACTTCCTCAAAGGGTCTGTGGGGTTATGTACCCTTCTCTATGTTCCCTCTCATCCCTCACCCCAATTTAACCTTCCTCATTCATTAATTCCCTGTAAGCTTTTATACCACCACTTTCTATCTCCCTTTCCTTGAATTCTACCCCACATGGCTCCTTAATAATTTCTTAGCCTTCATGGATATTCCAAATGAGCATACGTATCTAAGGATCAAAGATAACAACAAATGAGAGATAATATGTAACATTTGTCTTTCTGGGCCCGGATTACCTCACACAGAATGATTGTTTCAAGCTTTGTTATTTTAACTACAATATTCATAATTTCCATTGTGTAAATATACAACATTTTTATTTTCTGCTCAGCAGTTGATAGACATGTAGGCTATTTTCATTTCCTGGCTATTGTACATACAGCATTAATAAGTATGAATAAGTAAGTAGGTATCTCTATAGTAGGTATAGTGGTTTGAATAGGAATGGCTATATATATATATATATATATATATATATATATATACAAATATATATATATATATATAATTTAAATAATATACAATTAATACACACATATGTTATTCTATAATGGGACAACAATGACCCCATTTGAATGAATGTCACTATTTGAAAGGACTAGAAGGAGTAGGAGGAGATGGTCACTGAGAGTGGGCTTTGAGGTTTCAGAAGCCCATGCCAGGCCCAGTGTTTCTCTCTCTGTCTGGGATCAGGATTTAACTTTGAGCTACCTCTCCAGCACCACATCTGCCTGCCACCATGCTCTCTGCCATGATAATAATGAATTAAACCTCCAAAACTATAAGCAACCCTCAGTGAAGTTTGGTTTTTTTTTTTTTTTTTTTTTTTTTTTTTACAAGAATTACCTTGGTCATGGTGTCTTTTCACAGCAATAGAACACTGACTAAAACAGTAGGCTAGAGGGTATATGCTTAAGAGTGCTGCCGCTTGATCATATGGTAGATCTATTTTTAGTTTGTGTGTGTGTGTGTGTGTGTGTGTGTGTGTGTGTGTGTAATTTCTGCACTGATTTCTATAATGGACACACAAATTGGCACTCCCACCAACAATAAATAAGCATTTGCCTTTCCTACATCCTTGATAGCATTTGTCATCATTTTTTTTCATAGTCATTTTGACTAGGGGAAGATGAAATCTCAAAATAGCTTTAATTTGGATTTCCTTGATGATAAAGGTTATCAAATGTTTTAAAAATGTTTCTTAGACATTTGTATTTCCTCTCTGGAGAACTTTTTATCATTTTATACCACATTTTAAAAATTAGGTTGTTTTCTTGATGGTTAGTTATTTAGGTCTTTGTGAATTCTAGATTCAAATCCTCTGTCAAATGTATAGCTAACAAATATTTCTTCTCTATTTTGTGGTCTGCCTCTTCACTCAAGGGGTGGTATACTTTGCTGTATAGGACATTATAGTTTCGTGGGGTCACATTTATTAATTCTTGATCTTATGCCTTTAAGAAAACCCTTTCCTATGTCAATGAGCTCAAGAGTATTGACTACTTTCTCCTCTATCAGACTCAGGATATTGTGTCTTACATTGTTATCCTTGATGCATTTGAGTTGAGTTTTATTCAAGCTGAGAGACAAAGATCAAGTTTCATTCTTCCATGTAGCTATCCACGTTGACCATTTCACAAGACCATTTCCCGAAGATGCAGTCTTTCCTCCAGTGTGTATTATTGATTTCTTTGTCAAAATCAGGTGACTGTAGGAGTGTTAGTTTATGTGTGAATCCTAGATTCGAATCTGCTGAATGAATCTGTTTTATGCCGGTGCCATGCTGCTTGTATTATTATATCTTTGTGGGATGTTGATATGTTATTTTTATTGCTCAATGTTGTTTTGGCTATCCTGGGTTGTTTGTGTTTCCATATGAAATGTAAGATTATTTTTCAATTTCTATGAAAAAGTGCATTGGAATTTAAAAGGGATTATATTGGGTCTGTAGAATGCTTCTGGTAGTATGGCCATTTTCACAATATTAATCTTGCCAGTCCACAGGCACGGTAGGGCTTTCTATATTTTGGTGTCTTCAAATTTCTTTTCAGTTTCTTAAAGTTTTCATTGTGTAGGCCTCTAGCTTCCTTGGTTGGTTTTACGCCAAGATGTTTTAGGTGATTGCTAATGTCATTGTTTCTCTGGTTTCTTTATCTCTGTGCTTGTAATTTGTATGTAGTAAAGATGTTGATTTTTATGCCTCAATTTCATATCTTGCTGCTTTGTTGAATGTGTTTTTTAGGTGTATAAGTTTCCTAGTGAAGTATTTGATTTTATGTATAAAATCATATCATCTGTGAAGAAGGAGACTTTAACTTTCCACTTTCCTATTTGTATCCTCTTTATCTTCTTCAGTTGTCTTGTTGCTCTAACTAAGACTTCAAGTGCTATATTGAACAGAAGGTGAGAGAGTGGACATAACTTACACTGTTCCTGATTTTACTGACAATGTTTTAAAGTTTTCTCTATTTAATAAAGTATTGGCTATAGGCTTGCCTTATATTCCCTATGGTGGTTTGAATATGCTTGGCCCAGGAAGTTGCACTATTAGGAGATGGGGCCTTGTTGGAGTCGGTGTGGCTTGTGGGAGGAAGTGTGTCACTGTGGGGATGGGCACTGAGACCCTCCTCCTAGTTATGTGGGAGACAGTTTGCTCCTCAATTCTTTTTAATGAAGATGTAGAACTCTCAGTTCCTCCAGCACCATGACTGCCTAGACGCTGCTGTGACAGTAATGGACTGAACTCTTAAACTGTAAGCCAGATCCAATTAAATGTTGTTCTTTATAAGAGTTGCCTTGGTCATGGTGTCTGTTCACAGCTGTAAAACCCAAAGTAAGACATTGTCTTTCTTATGCTGAGATAATGTACCTTGTATGCCTAAATTCTCTAGGGTCTTTATCATGAAAGGATGTTGAATTTTGTCCATGGTCTTCTTCTCTGCATCAAATGAGATGATTATGTGGTTTCTGTCCTTGAGCCTATTCATATAGTAGATTAAATTTATTGATCTATGTATGTTGAACCATCCCTACATCTTTGGAATGAAACATACTTGATCTTATTGGTTAATCTTTTTGATGTAGAGATGTCTTGGCGAATAGAATAGAATAGAATAGAATAGAATAGAATAGAATAGAATAGAATGGATCATCCAGGCATAAACGAATACAACTACAGCCACTTATTTTTTTTTTAACAAAACTTTTAAAATAGTACCCAAAACAGAAAGTCTCTTTAACAGATGTTGCTGGGAAAGCTGGATTTTCTGGATGGTGAGATACTCCCAGTGGGTAAAAGTCCCTGCTGTCTGAGTCAATCTCCAGAATCCACAGTAGAAGTGAGTTCCAAATGGTGTTCTCTGACTTCTACGCACACCCTGCATCATCAGAACATGGTCAAAAGAATGGTGAACAATGCCTGGAGGAACTGTGAGAGAGAGTCCAGGAAAAAAGGCAGAGGGCCTTTAACCTCATTCTGTTCCTTGGATTGCTCTTAGAAATTATTTTGTGCCTTCCGTGTTAAACATTTATATTCAGTTTATAAGATTTGTTTATTCTTGTTGGATGTCAGGACATAACTATAGAACCAAATCTAGTGAGAGGGTATGATGAATGCTGTCCTCTGTGTGCTTTGAATCTGGCCATGGCCTTTAGTCTTGCTTTTGTGCCTTCCCAGATATAGTTTATAGTGCATGCCAGGAAATTGTGTTTAATTTATTTTTTTCTGAGGAAGTTCTGGGAAAGAGCTGTTCTGTTAATATTTAGTATGTGCTTACTAAAGTTTATTTACTTGTTTTTCTGATTATTTTCTTTCCCGAACTCAAATGACCTTCCTTGGATCATTGCTTTCTTATATTTATGTCTAAAAGCACACCAAAACTGAAGTACAATTGTCTATATTAGATTGTAGTCCACCCTATTCTTTAAGGTCTTCAACTCTCAGGTATCACAAACAGATCTGCGTAGATCAATAAAAGTCAGTGCTGCATCACTTGTGTGCCCACAAGCACCTATGGTCAAAATAATTAAGACAAAAAAGAAAGAATTGGATCGATTTGCATTCTTCTACATGCTGACCTCCAGTTGAACCAGCACCATTTGTTGAAAATGCTGTTTTTTTTCCTCCTAGTGGATGGTTTTAGCTTCTTTGTCAAAGATTAGGTGACTTTAGGTATGTGGGTTCATATTTGAGTTTCCAATTCTGTTCCATTGATCTACCTGCCTGTACTAATATCATGTGGTTTTAAAATCACTATTGCTCTATACTACGGGTTGAGATTAGGGATGGTGATTCCTTCAGAAGTTCTTTTATTGTTGAGAATAGTTTTCATTATCCTGTTTTTTTTTGTTATTCCAGATGAATTTGAGAATTGTTCTTTCCAATTCTATGAAAATTTGCATTAGAATTTTGATGGTGATTGAATTGAATCTGTAGATTGCTTTTGGTAAAATGGCCATTTTTACTATGTTAATCCTGCCAATACGTGAATATGGGAGATCTTTCTATCTTCTGAGGTCTTCTTCAATTTCCTTTTTAAGGGACTTGAAGTTATTGTCATACATATCTTTAACTTGGTTGGTTAGAGTCACACCAAGGTGTTTTATATTATTTGTGACTATTGTGAAGGGTGTTGTTTCCCTAATTTCTTTCGCATCCCAGTTATTCTTTGTGTAGAGAAAGGCTACTGATTTGTTTGAATTAATTTTATATCCAACCACTTTGCTGAAGTTGTTTATCAGCTGTAGAAGTTCTCTGGTAGAATTTTTTTTAATTTTTATTTTATTTTATTTTTTTTATTAGATATTTTATTTACACTTCAGATGCCATCCCCTTTCCCCATTCCCCCCCTTAGAAAACCCTTATCACTTGCCCCCTTTTTCTTTTTGCACATATACATTTTTTTAAAAATGTTAATCATAGGCGTTATAAGTATGGTATTGCTCAATCAGAGGTGTAACCCACTACCCAACCTAGATATATCAACTATCTTTGACTGGTGGAGATACATGAACATCTGCCTCCCTGTCTCCCCCCTCTTTCTCTCTTTCATCACCTCACTTCTCCTCTCCTTCTCCTCCTCTTCTTACTCCTTCTCTCCCTCTCAGTACTCCTCCCACCTTAGCTCCTCCTACATATCACCCTTCCTGTTAAAATGAAACTTTTCTCTCAAAATACAATTAGAGCATAATTATGCCAGTTTGTACCTGTGAGGTACAAGATAGTCCTCATACCCAGTCCAACATTTTGTTGACTAACCAGAACCTCTGTCGTCTCTCCTAACTATAACACTTAGTTCTGAACCTGGCCTCTGGTAGAATTTTTAAGGTCACTTATGTAAGGTCACTTGACTTCTTCCTTTCCAATTTGTATCTCTTTGACCTTTTTTTGTTGTCTAATTGCTCAAACTAGAACTTCAAGTACTATATTGAATAAATAGAGAGATAGAGAGATAGAGATAGAGATAGAGATAGATAGATAGATAGATAGATAGATAGATAGAGAGTAGCCTTTTCTTGTCCCTGATTTTAGGGGTATTGCTTCAAGTTTCTCTTCATTTAATTTGATGTTTGCTGTTGGTTTGCTATATATTGCTTTTATTATGCTTAGGTATGGGCCTTGAATTCCTGATGTTTCCAAGACTTTTAATATGAAGGGGCGTTGTATTTTGACAGAGGCTTTTTCAGCATCTTATGAGATGATCGTGTGATTTTTTTCTTTGAGTTTGTTTATAAAATGGATTATGTTGATGGATTTTTGTATATTGAACCATCCATGCATCTCTGAGAGGAAGCCTACTTTATCATTGTGAATGATAGATTTGATGTGTTCTTGGATTCAGTTTTTGAGAATTTTATTGAGTATTTTTGCATCAATATTCATAGGTAAAGTTGGTCTGAAGTTCTCTTTTCTGTTGGGTCTTTATGTGGTTTAGGTATCAGAGTAACTGTGGCTTCATACAATGAATTGGGTAGTATTCCTTCTGTTTCTGTTTTGTGGAATAGTTGGAGAAGTATTGGTATTAGGACTTCTTTGAAGGTCTGATAGAATTCTGCACTAAAACCATCTGGCCCTGGGATTTTTTGGTTGGGAGAGTTTTAACAACTTCTTCTATTTCCTTAGGGGTTATGGGACTGTTTAGATAATTTATCTGATACTGATTTAACTTTGATACATGGTATCTGTCTAGAAATTATCCATCTTATCTAGATTTTCCAGTTTTGTTGAGTGTAGTCTTTTATAGTAGGATCTGATGATCTTTTGAGTGTCCTCAGTTTCTGTTATGTCTCCCTTTTCATTTCTGATTTTGGTAATTTGGATAGTGTCTCTTGCCCTTTAGTTAGTTTGGCCAAGGGTTTATCTATCTTGTTTATTTTTTAGAGAACCAGCTCTTACTTTTGTCAGTTATTTGTATTTTTCGCTTTGTTTCTAATTGATTGATTTCCTTCCTGAGTTTATTTCCTGCTGTCTATTCCGTTTGGAGTCTCTCCGATTTCTTTATGAGATTACATAGAGCTAGGAATGTTCCTCTCATCACTGCTTTCATTGTGTCCCATAAGTTTGGTTATGCTGTGCCTTCATTTTTGTTAAATTCTAGAAAGTCTTTAACTTTTCTTTATTTCTTCCCTGACCAAGTTATTATTGAGTAGAGAGTTGTTCTGTTTCCATGAGTATGTGTCTTTCTGTTGTTTTCATTGTTATTGAAAACAAGCCTTTGTCTATGGTCATGAGATAGAATGGGATTATTTCAATCTCCTTGTATCTGTTGAGGCTTATTTTGTGTCCTATTATATGGCTGCTGAGAATAAGGCATATGTTGGGCCTAACACAAGGTCTAATCTCCATTTCACCTCCACCCTTCAGTCATGTACACAGGTGAACAGGCCCTAGAGAGATTTACATACTAATGAGGTACCTGAAGGCCAGAGGTGGAGCCAATTAAACATTCCTCCCCAGCCCCTCCCCCCTTCTCCCCTCCCCTTTTAACTCAGGTCGATCCTGGGTTTGAGGGGGTATGCATCCAGATCCATCCACGATCCGCCATGTGAATAAACCAGTTTTGGAAACCCAAGGGCTTCCTCGTGTGTTGGGGCTGCGCCGCTATGAGGAACTGTGAGGAGCCAGGGAGAGACTTTTAGTTAATGAACAGCCGGGTCCAACTTCCAGCTGGAGAAACCCAGAGCGTTCCCAGCCGACTATCCACAGCATGGCAGGAGGAACCGCGGGATCCCCAAGCCTTTTTTTCCCCCACAGGCATATTCCTTTTTTTTTTTTTTTAAGGATGAAGTTTTGTAGATATCTATTAAATCCATTTGGTTCATAACTTTTGTTAGTTTCACTGTGTCTCTGTTTAGTTTCTGTTTCTAAGACCCGCCCATTGGTGAGAGTTGAGTGTTAAAGTCTTCCACTATTATTGTATAAGGTCCAATGTGTGTTTTCAGCTTTAGTAATGTTTCTTTTACAAATGTGAGAGCCCTTGAATTTGGGGCATAGATGTTCAGGATTGAGAGTTTGTCTTGGTGGATTTTTCCTTTGATGAGAATGAAGTGTCCTACCCCATCTTTTTGGATAACTTTTGGTTGAAAGTCTATTTTATTGGATATTAGAATGGCTACTCCAGCATGTTTTGGGGGGTCATTTCCTTGGATTTTTTCCAATGTTCAGTCCTGACAATGTACATATAAGTAGCATTATGTAGACCAAGTAGGTTCTATTTAGGAATATATATATATATATATATATATATATATATGTGTGTGTGTGTGTGTGTGTGTGTGTGTGTGTGTGTGTGTGTACATATACATATGTGAATGTAATAACAACATGAAAATGGAGGCCATAAATTTGAAGAGAAACAAGGAGGAGCATATGGGAAACTTTGAAGAAAGGAAAGGGAGAAATGTTGTGATTATAGTCTCAAAAATAAAGAAAAAGTAAAACATTGTTTTGTTTAACATTCCTCTTGTCATCATTTACTAGAGACTAGAAGCTTAAATCACAGAATCCTATTTTTCCATAGTGCCAGGACCACACTAGAAAACTCAGCGTCAGCAGAACCCTGTTGCATGTGACGTCTGCAGGCAAGCATCCTTTGTTGTCTTTTCTCACTCACGCACACACTGATGTGCAGGCTGTAGACAGGCCACTGCAGGTTGTGCCTTGGACCCCACTTAGTTTCTTTGCTGTGTATCTGTATCTCTTCTGTAGAGCTCACACTAATGCTTTTATTGTAACTGGCAAACATCTATGTTCAAAAGACTCATATTCCCAAACAAGATCACACTCCTCCAGGCACTGGCCCTGTAACACATGTTGGGGGCCCTAGTACAGATCATACCTGAATGGAAACAGGGTTCTGAGTAGATCATGAAGAAATAAATAGAGCTAAAACCGAGGGTTTGTGTTGGAAACTTGTGGGTAGAAGACTTAAATGTGGGCATTTGGATTACTTTGTGTGGAGATTAGAGGGTAAGATCAGCATTTAAACAATAGCAGGTGCATAGCATAAGTGTGGTTTAAAGATTACTGCTCCTGAGAGAAGGCAGAACCTAAGGAGTAGGGCTCGGCCGGAGGCCACTAGGAAGAGCCCTTGGAAGATAACTCTTAGAGGACTCCTTGCTATTTTTTTCCCAAGCTGATTATTATAAAAGCCTGAGTTTAACCCCATCCAGCTTCTTTGCTGGTTGGCTGTAGCTGTGACTGCCTTTCCTGACACACACACTCCAAACACTGTCATCTACAAATCATTCTCTGTGATGTTCTCATCAGAAGTGAGTGAACACAGGTACCATCCCCTTATTAAGCCTCCAAAACTGACAACTTAATAAATCCTCATTCTCAAGTTATCTGTGTCTGGCATTCTGATATAGTGATGCAAAGCCCACCAATACAGGGACCTTTCAGCATGAGTAAGCTGGTGGCTGGCTGTTTTAGGACTGGACATCCCTGAGGAAACAGTTCAGGTGGGTCCCACTGAAATGTTGAGAGCAGCAAGGTCTCTTCTATGGCTGTATTGGGACATAGATTCCAGGCTGGTGATGAGGATGACCCCTGTGTCAAACTTGGCATGTGAAAATTAGGAAGAGGAATCTAACAAAGGAGAAAAGAAACAAGTGAGCATGAAAGAGAAGGTCAGTGCGGAATCACAAAGTGCTTTGTAAATGCTACTGATCCTGTCCAAACACCTGTTGAAATCCAAGTTACAACCAAATGACACTAAGGAACTCGATAGATAAAGCCTGTGAGAGGTTCAGTCACTTGTCAGATATGCAGATTACAGAATGGCCAAGGATCACTCTTCCCAGTATGGCTGTGTGTTGCTTCCTCCATGGACAAGGAGGACACATGGGTTTAACCTCCATCTCAGGGATACCAGCCTCACATAGCTGCAGCATTATACAGCATTATAGTGTAGCTTTTCCTCATTTTTTTTTCTACATTGTGGTCTCTTCTCCTGTCTCCTTTTGGTGATGCCAAGCGTCCTGTCCTGCAGACACTGATGATAACCTGGACTGACCTTTCACTGCTCTTGGTGTAAATTTGCTGTACAACTTTTGCTTGTCTTTCTGACATGCTTAATATTTGAATTCCTTGCTGTTAAGGGCTCCTCATCGAAGGCTAGGGCTGGGATAATATAATAATTCTTTTTTAAAATATGGACCTTACTTTTTATTGGTTATTTTATTTATTTACATTTCAAATGTTATCCTCCTTCCTGTTTTCCCCTCCTCAAACTCCCTAATCCACCCCCTGCCCCTGCCTCTATAAGGGTGCTCCCCTACCTACCCACCCACTCCCACCTCACTGCCCTAGCATTCCCCTACACTGGGAAAATGAGCCTCCACAGGACCAAGGGCCTCCCCTCCTACTGATGCCAGATAAGGCCATTCTCTGCTACATGTGCAGCTGGAGCCATGAGTCCCCACATGTGTATTCTTTGGTTGGTTATTTAGTCCCTGGGACCTCTGGGGGGGGGGGTCTGGTTGGTTGATATTGTTGTTCTTCCTATGGGGTTGCAACCCCCTTCAGTCCTTCCCCTAACTCCTCCATTGGGGTCCCTGTGCTCAGTCAGATGGTTGGCTGTAAGCATCTGCCACTGTATTGGTCAGGCTCTGGCAGAGTCTCTCAGGAGACAGCTATACCAGGCTCCTGTCAGCAAGTGCTTCTTGGCATCAACAATAGTGTCTGGGTTTGGTGTCTGCAGATGGGATGGATCCCTAGGAGAGGCAGTTTCTGGATGACCTTTCTTTCAGTCTCTGCTCCACTCTTTGTCCCTGCATTTCCTTTAGACATGAGCAATTCTGGGTTAATATTTTTGAGATGAGTGGGTGGCCTCATCCCTTAACCAAGGGCCATGCCTAACCTCTGGATATGGTCTCTACATGTTCTCTCTCCCCTTTGTTGGGTATTTCAGCTAATGTCATCCCCGTTGGGTCCTGGGATCCTCTTCTTTCTTGGCATCTGGGACTTTCTAGTGGTTACAATATCCAATATATACAAAGAACTTAAGAAGTTAGATTCCAGAGAGCCAAATAACCCTATTTAAAAATGGAGTACAGAGCTAAACAAAGAATTCTCAACTGAGGAGTCTTAAATGGCCGAGAAACACCTAAAGAAATGTTCAACATCCTTAATCATCAGGGAAATGCAAAGAGATTCCACATCACACCAGTCAGAATGGTTAGTATAAAAAAACTAAGAAAATTTGACATAGTATTACCTGAGGACCCAGTTATACTACTCCTGGGCATAACCCAGAAGAAGCTCCAACATATAATAAGTATACATGCTCCACTATATTCATAGCAGCTTTATTTATAATAGCCAGAAGTTGGAAACAACCCAGATGTCCCTCAACATTAAGAAGGGATACAGAAAATGTGGTACATTTACACAATGAAGTACTACTCAACTATTAAAAACAATGACTTCATGAAATTCACAGGCAAATGGATAGAACTAGAAAATACCATCCTGAGTGAGGTAACCTAGTCACAAAAGAACACATAAAATGTGTACTTACTAATAAGTGAATATTAGGAAAAAAAGCTCAAAATACCCATGATACAACTCATAGACCATATGAAACTCAAGAAGAAGACTGAGATATGGATGCTTCAGTCCTACTTAGAAGGGGAAACAAAATAACCATGAGAAATAGGGAGGGAGGGCTCTGGAAGGGAGAGAGAAGAGGGAGGGAAAAGGGGGCAGGATCAGGTGTGGGAGGAGACAGGGACAAGTATAGAGGGTCAGGTAAATGAACAGTCGTGTGTAGCAGTGGGGGATGGGGATGGGGGTAGCAACTAGAATGTAACAATTCTTATAAAAGCTGGTGTTGATAAGAATAAAACTAATGGTAGTTCCCTGGGAGAATCAGCTATGCAGAAAATTGAGTCTTCCATAGAACCTATTACTTTTTAAAAATTAATTTATTTATTTACATCCCAAGTGCTTTTCTCCCTCCAGGTCTCTCCCTTCTAGAGTCCCTCCTCTTGTCCCCCCTCCCATTTTCCAATGAGAAGGTTGGGCCCTCCTGGCTATCCCCCCACCCTGGCACATCAATCCTGGCCAGATTAGGTGTATTCTCTCCCTCTTAGGCCAGACAAGGCAGCCATGGTGACTGAGCCGCCTGTTGACTAGGTATGTGTGTGTCTTTCCATATTGTGTATGTTCTTTGGTTGGTGGCTCAGCTTATTTACCACTACTCCTTTTTATTGTTCCAAAGGCCAATGTCACTCTTTTCCAGTTACTCACACTATTAGTGGATTAGCTAACTTTTTCTCATTGCTTTGACAAAATAGCTGACAGAAGCAATGTAACAGAGGTTTTGGGTTTGACTAGCAGTTGATGGTACAGTTCATCATGGCAGAATACACGTGATAGAAGTGCCACATAGACACATGGCATCCATATTAGAGATCAATGAATGTTCACACTCACTTCACCTTTTTTAAAAAAAAATATAGTCTGGAACTCTAGCCCATGGAATAGTGATGTTCCATAGTTAGGGCAGGTCTTCCCACCTTAACTAATGTAATCTAGATAATTACTCACTGACTACCAAGAGTCTTGTCTCTTTCATGATTCTGGTTCCTGTTAAGTCAACAATCAATATTAGTCATCACAAGTGGGTAATTAATAACTTATTCTTAGCATCTTCTCCATCCCTCAATTCATTGTCATGTTCCATTCTTCAAAATCTTCTACATATCATGCCCCAACCTTTCCTCATCAAACAAAAATGACATGTCACTATGCCGCCTGAACTTAGGCTCCCTGATTACTCCTCATTCTATCTGAAACTTGTTCAGGTAGTACTTAGTTCTAGCCCAATTTCTTAGTGTGTATAACTAATCCCATCTCCAGTCTACGTATCTGCGTAGTGGCATATCTTTCTGACTTCTGATCACACTTTAATTTCTGTAATGTAGTGTGATCAATTTTGTGTGTCTGGCCCTCTAAAGGATCCCCAGTGGCTAGTCAATTGGCTCTTTGAGAATGCTTAACCAGTGGTGAACAGTTTGACCTTATGATCCTTAGTGTTGGTTGCCGCTTGGACTTGGAACAGTAGAGGACATGAAAAGCCAGCAGAGGCTCAGAGAAAGGGGTGTAGAGTCCAGGAGGCAGGAGAGTAGGGTGAGAGAGTAGGGTTAGATAAGAGAGTTGGTACAGGAAGAAAGAAGGCTGAGTAGGGCTGGAGAAGAGAAGAAACTGAGCAGACTGAAAATGAGTTATGTTGAGCCAGGAGACGTTGAGTTGAGCCAAAGACGATGTTAGGATGCCAGAGTCCAGCTCCAGGTGAGGGTCAGGGCCTGATGCAGGTAGATGCAAGAGTAGCTAGGGAGGACTCAGACATGGGACATCTCTTTGTTTCATTTCATGAGAGATGGGACAGAGAGGAAGCACATCTCGGCGTGGCTTGACCTACTCTGCCAATCTATGTCTCTCACAGGCTTTATATACAAAACATTTCTTAAAAAATTTTAAATCATTTATTACATAATTTCTTAGGGTACAATCTTTCTTGATGATATAAGAGAAACAAAGCAAGCAAACAGCAAATTTTATGAAAACTAAAAATTAACATGATAGAAATCAATTTTAACTCAAAGTCTTTTTCCTTAAAATTGGTGTGGTAAAGCCTTGCAGTTATAGAAATGTTAGGCAGGATGACTCTATTTAACTTTGACTAGTTAATAAATCAGAAGTTCTTTTCTTTCTTTTTTTTTTTTATTATTGTTTAATGTATTTAATAGCAAACTTACAGGAACAGCACAGAAGACAGATGACATTAATAAAAACATGTACTTGCATGTAGGACAACTCAGTTAGAAAAGTATAGTGATGGATGGAATCTACTGTATGATAAAAATGCTACAAACACCATTTAGTTGCCGTCAATAAGAAATTTAATTATTTAAAAAAAATCCAAATGCTGGCATTGTCCAGAAAATTTTAACAGGTTTATTTATAATTGTTATAAAGTTGAACTGTTGAAATGTGTTCACTGAAACATTTTGCTTGCATTAATGCTTTACATCTTGCATTTGTATTAAAAATTCACACACAAATGAACGTGGAGAAACTGTCAATACCTGATTTTGTTCCCTGTTTCCACTCGCAATCATATATTTAGGTACCCTTGACCCCATGGAAAAAATATCTAACATTCAGAACTACTGATAACAGGAAGAAGAGGAAAAAAATTTTTTTTGAGAATGAAATGTTTCACCTCATAGTGGACTCTTAAGCATGCTCTCCGCGTATGCGGTGAGCTAGCTGGATATCTTTTGGCATAATTGTTACACGTTTGGCATGGATAGCACACAGGTTGGTATCTTCAAAAAGGCCAACCAGATAGGCATCACTTGCCTCCTGCAAAACACCAATAGCTGCACTCTGGAAGCGCAGATCTGTTTTGAAGTCCTGAGCAATTTCTTGCACCAGATGCTGAAAGGGGAACTTGCGAATCAGAAGTTCAGTGGACTTCTGATAGCGCCTGATTTCACGGAGTGCCACAGTACCAGGCCAGTAACGATGAGGTTTTCTTCACCCCTCCAGTAGAGGACACACTCTTGCGAGCGGCTTTTGTAGCCAGTTGTTTCCTGGGTGCTTTACCACCGGTGGATTTGCCGGCAGTGTCTGCTTTGTACGAGCCATGGTATGGGCACCTCCTTACTTATCCCCCTTCTCCTTCAAGCAAGAGGTGGCGCTGGTGTTAGAGAGTGGCGGCAGCACAGAGAAGGCTGCGAACACCACACGTTATTTTCTACTACCTGTTATCTCAAGCCTATCCTGTAGTGTTTTATTACCCTGAATATTTATTATTTCTATAGAAGTTCAATCCCTCAGTCTTTTGTTTAATTCTCTCCTTTTCTCCTCCAATTTTCTTTTGTAGTTAACATAGACCACCATCCTTTCCATCGACTTGAATTGTATAGCCCTTTTGGCAGTATACAAGCATTGCTTAAACAAGGGCAATCTTCTTTATTTTTCTATACTATCAGAAAAAGTCCTGATCTGACAAGCCTGCTTAGGAAGCCAGGCAGTTCACTGAGCCAAAATGTTTTTGTGTGTCTTTGTCATAAACCTTTTATTTCAATATGATCTCTATCTTTATTATAATCCGATAAAGGGTAGAGAAATATTAGGATTCTAAAAATTGCTTGCTTTGCCTTCAGGAGGATACCAAGGTTTGTCATTAATTGTATAATAAAAATTGTTTTCTGTCCATACTAGTTCCACACTTCTGAGGTTGGACATACATAACATACATAGAAAGAATGACATGAAAACCTAATGATTCAGTTATGGTGTGTCAGCTCCTGGAATTTTTCTAAGTTTTTCTTCTTTAATGGTTTTTCTCAGATCCTGAGTCACATGCTTATTAATATTACTTAGGTAATGGGTTCTGGGTCTACAACCACCAGCACACCATGCACCACCCCACCCCTACTGCCCTGCCTGCCCTAGAGACACATAGGTGAGATACCTCCACACCTCTGACCCAATACTCCCATCTGCAAGGACATCAGCAAGCCCATCAGCCTGGAGCTCCACTGTCCTTCCAGTGGATGCCCGAACCACCAGCAATGGCAGAGCAGTACACCCTGCCCACCACCCTGCCCACCTCCCAAGAGAGTGGGTCTAACACAACATACACTCAGCTCCACCTGCCTCTCAGAAGGCCTGCCCCAATGTGAGGCACTCAGGCCAACCAAACCAGAGACAACTAAATGGCAAAAGGCAAGCACAAAAAACATAACCAACAGAAACAAATACAATATGCCATCATCAGAACCCAGTGTTACTACTACAGCAAGCCCTGGATATCCTAACACACCTGAAGAGCAAGACTTTAACCTTAAATCCCATATTATAGAGGCCTTTAAAGAGAATACACATAATTCCCTTAAATAAATACAGAAAAACATGATCAAACAGGTAGAAGCCAAAGAGGAAACAAATAAGTTCCTTAAAGAAAGCCAAGAAAATACAACCAATCAGGCAAGGGAAATGAATAAAACTGCCCAAGACCTAAAAATGGAAATTGAAGCAATAAAGAAAGTAAAAAATGGAGGCAAACCTGGAGATGGAAAAATTAGGAAAGAAAACAGGAACTACAGACACAAACATCATGAACAGAATACAGGAGATAGAAGAAAAAAATACCATAAAATGAATACATCAAGCAAAGAAAATGCCAAATGTAAAAAGTTTCTAACTTAAAAGATCCAGGAAATTTGGACACAATGAAAAGACCAAACCTAAGAATAATAGAAATAGAAGAGGGTAAAGATTCCCAGTTCAAAGGGCCAGAAAACATCTTCAACAAAAACACTGAAGAAACTCCCCTAACCTACAGAAAGAGATTGCTATAAATGTACACCAAAAAGATTAGACCAGAAAAAAAATCCTCCTGCCACATAATCAAAGCACTAAATGTACAGAACAAAGAAAGAATATTACAAGCTGCAAGGCAAAAATACCAAGTAACATATAAAGGCAGACATATGAGAATTACATGTGAGTTCTCAACAGACACTCTAAAAGCCAGAAGATCCTGGAAAGATGTGTAGGAGACCCTAAGAGACCACAGATGGCAGTCCTGACTTCTATACCCAGCAAAACACTCAATCACCGTAGATGAAGAAACCAAGATATTCCATGTTAAAACCAAATTTAAACAATATCTTTCTACGAATCCATCCCTACACTAGAAGGAAAACTCCAACACAAGGAGGGTAACTATACACAAGAATACACAAAAAATTAATCATCTTATGGCAAAACCCAAAGAAGACACACACACACACACACACACACACACACACAGAGTGAGTGACACATCCAACATAAAAATAACAGGAACTAACAACCACTGGTCATTAATATCTCTATCTCTCAATATCAATAGACTCAATTCCCCAATAAAAAGACACAGGCTAACAGACTGGATACACAAACCGGATCCATCATTCTGTTGCATACAAGAAATAAACTTCAGCAACAAAGATAGACACTACCTCAAAGAAAAGGACTGAAAAGAGGTTTTCCAAGCAAACAGTCCTAAGAAACATTCTGGAGTAGCCATTCTAATATCTAATAAAATAGACTTTCAACCAAAAGTAATCAAAAGAAACGAGAAAGAACTCTTCATACTCAACAAAGGAAGAATCCACCAAAATGAAGTCTCAGTTCTAAACATCTGTGGCCCAAATGCAAGGCTATCCACATTTGTAAAAGAAACTTAAAGCTCAAAGCACACATTGAACCCCACACAATAACAATGGGGACTTCAACACCCCACTCTCACCAATGGACATGTAATTTAAACAGAAAAAAAAAAAAAAACCAGAGAAACAATAAAACTAGCAGAAATTATGAAGCAAATGGACTTAACAGATACCTCCAGAACCTTTCACCCTAAAACAAAAGAATATACCTTCTTCTCAGCACCTCGTGGATTCCTTCTCCAAAATTGACCCTATAATTAGTCACAAAGCAAGCCTCAACAGATACAAGAACTGAAATAAGCACTCGCATTTTGTCAGATCACTATGGATTAAGGCTGGACTTCAACAACAGAAACAACTACTCAGCTATTAAAAATAATGAATTCGAGAAATTCTTAGGTAAATGGATGGAACTAGAAAATATCATCCTGAGTGAGGTAACCCAATCACAAAAGAACACACATGTTATTTACTCACTGATAGGCAGATATTAGCCCAAAAGCTTGAAATAGCCAAGATTCAACTAACTGACCACATGAAGCTCATGAAGAAGGAAGACCAAGTGTGGATGCCTCAGTCCTTCTTGGAAGGAGTGCCAGGATGCTCAAGGGAGCAAATAAGGTGACAAAGTGTGGGACAGAAAGTCAAGGAGGGGCCCTTGGGAGACCACTCTACCTTGATATACATCCCATGTGCAGTCACCAAAGATAGACGCCAATATGGATGTCAGGAAGTGCATGCTGACAGGAGCCTGATGTAGCTGTCTCCTTGGATGTCTGCCAGAGTCTGACATATCCAGAGGCGGATGCTCGCAGCTACCCATTGATCTGATCAAGGGTTCCCAATGGAGAAGTTAGAGAGAAGACTGAAGGAGCTGAAAGTGTTGGTGGCCCCAAGAGGAGAGCAACAGTACCAGCCAACCAGAGCTCCCCAGGGTCTAAACCACCAGCCTGGGAGCACAAAGGGAGTCACCCATGACTTCAGCTGTATACTTAGGGGAGGATGGCCTTGTTGGGCATGGGTGGGAGAGGAGATTCCTGGTCCCATGAAGGCTGAACACCGAGTGGGAAGGAATTCGAGGGTGGGGAGGGGGAGTGGGGGTAGGTGGGGGCACACCCTTGTGGAGGCAGTAGGGGGGATGGGATGGGGGTTCCTGGGTGGTGGGGGGAATGGGGTGAGGGGATAAAGTCTGAAATGTATTTAAAAAAATAAATAACTAAAAACAAAGAAAACTGAACAATTCTCTACTGAATAATAACTTGATCAGGGAAGAAATAAAGACAGAAACTAAAGACTTTCTAGAATTCAATGAAAAAGAAGGCAAAACATACTCAAACTTATGAGATACAAGGAAAGCAGTGATAAGAGGAAAGTTTGTAGCATGTAGTGCTTTCATAAAGGAATTGCAGAGAGTACATACTAACAACATAACAGCATACTTAACAGCTCTAGAACAAAAAGAAGCAAAACATCCAAGAGGAGTAGGAGAATGAAATAGTCAAACTCGGGGCTGAAAACAGTCAATTAGAAACAAACAAACAAACAAACAAAAAACAGTACAAGGAATCAACAAAACCAAGAGCTAGGTCTTTGAGAAAATCAACAAGATAGACAAAGCCTTAGCTAAACTAATGAAAAAGCACAGAGACAATATCAAAATTAGCAAAATTAGAAATGAAAAGGGAAACATGATAACAGAAACTGAGGCAATGCAAAAAATCATTAGGTCTTACTTCAAATGCTTGTACTCCACAAAACTAGAAAATTTAAACTAAATGGATGAGTTTCTAGACAGATACCACACACCAAAGTTAAATCAAGATCAGGTAAACTATCTAAACAGACTCTTGACCCCTAATGAAGCAGAAGCAGTCATTAAAAGAGTGCCCAGCCAGATGGTTTTAGTGCAGAATCTTACCAGATATTCAAAGCTCATTCAGAGAAGAGCTAATTCCAGTACTTCTCAAACTATTACACAAAATAGAAAGAGAGAGAACACTATCTAATTTATTCTATGAGACTACAGTTACCCTGATACCTAAACCATACAAAGACTCAACAAAGAAAGAGAACTTCAGACCAATTTCACTTATGAGCATTGATGTGAAAATACTCACTGAAATTCTTGCAAATGGAATCCGAGAACACATCAAATACATCATTCACTAAGATCAAATAGGCTTCATCCCAGGAATGCAGGGATGGATCAATATACAAAAATCCATCAATGTAATCTACTAAATAAACAAAGACAAAAACCACATGATCGTTAAATGCTGAAAAAGTCTTTAGCAAAACCCAATATCCCTTCATGTTAAAAGTCTTGGAGAGATCAGGAATTTGAGGCACATATCTAAACATAATAAAAGCAAGATACAGCAGGCCAATAGCCAACATCAAATTAAATGGCTCAGGTCTTAAGATCAACAATTAATAAAAAGGACCTCATGTAACTGAAAAGTTTCTGTAAGGCAATGGACACGGTCAACAAGACAACATGGCAGCCTACACATTGGGAAAAGATCTTCATTAGCCCAACAGAGGACTAATATCCAAAATATAAAAAAACTCAAGAAGTTAAACTTCAACAAATCAAGTAAACCAATTTTAAAGCTGGGCACAACAGAGAATTCTCAACAGAAGAACCTTGAATGGCCAAAGGCACTTAAAGAAATGCTCAACATTTTACTCATCAGGTAAATGAAAATGGAAACAACCCTGAGATTCTACCTTACACTCTCAGAATGGCTAAGATTCAAAACTCAAGGGGCAGCACATTCTGCCAAGGATATGGAGAAAGGGAAACACTCCTTCATTGCTGGTAGAGTGCGAACTTGTACAATCACTATGGAAATCAATCTGGTAGTTTCTCAGAAAATTTTAGTTCTGTTTGAAGAAGTAAAGATCCAGCTATTTCACTCCTGGGCATATACCTAAAAGATGATCCATCATACTACAAGGACATGTGCTCCACTATGTTCATAGGAGCCTTATTATTTGTGATAGCCAGAAACTGGAAGCAACCCAGATGTCCCTCAACTGAAGAATAGATACAGAAAACGTGGTTCATTTACACAATTGAATACTATTCAGCTATTAAGAGTGAGTACATCATGAATTTTGCAGGCAAATCGAAGGAACTAGAAAATATCATCATGAGTGAGGTAACTCAGACCAAAAGGACATGCATGGTATGTACTCACTGATAAGTGGATATTAGCCATAATATACAGGATACCCATAATATACCCCACAGATCCAAAGAAGTTAAACAAGAAGGAAGGCTCAGGTAAAGATGCTTAAGTCCCACCTAGAAGGGTAAACAAAATAGCCACAGAAAGCAGAGGGAGGGAGGGAACTGGGGGAAGAGGGGAGGGAGAGGTGAATGAGGAGGCAGTATCAGGTGGGGGGAAAGACAGGAGAGAGGCCCAGAGGACCAGTAAAATTAATGGAAATCTGCAGCTGTTGGGAGGGTGGGGGGAGAGGAAAATCTCTAGGAAGTTCCAGAGACCTGGGATAGGAGGGACTCCCTGGAGTCAATGTAGGTGACCTTAGCTGAGATGCCTAACAATGGAGACAGAGAACCTGAAGAGACCACCTCCTGTAGCTAGACAAGACCCCTAGTGGAAGGATAAGACTCAGAGGATGCAGACTAAACAAGAAAGAAGAGCTGGTTCATGCTCTTCTTATAACAATAGCCCAACTAGGGCCTTGAGACTCACAGAGGAGGTACCGACAATATCCATGGTGGCTAGGTTGCACAAGTAAAAGTACATGGGACTTTGGAGGCCAGTGCTGGACTCCAGTACAATTTTTTTGCTGCAATGTCTGTGAATGCTATGGCATAGAGGGACAGGATTCAGCCAAGCAGGTTCCCAGAACTATTGCAACATGAACCCAGTCACTACTGTCTGGTTGGCACTTGACATTAGCATTGAACAGCTCTGGATCCACTCCTGTGTCTACAAGCCTCTGAGCCAAGGTCATAGTCCAAAACTTCAGTGTCTGGTTTTCAAACTTAACCATCTTAAAGTTTACCCTGTTGACATAAGGGGGCGGAGTGAATGCATTTCTCTCATGGAAGCTTGTCTATTCATCATCCACCCTTTCTATCTTCTAAACTCCAATTTCCTTCATTTATTTTTCAGTTTCTACCTTTGAAACCTTCATTCTTCAGATTTAGGTTCTCTCCACCGTGTGGTAGAGCATTCCTTGTTCAGGACCTGTCTACTCTGTGCTCAGCTCCTTCCATGCTGTACTCTGGTGACTGTTCTGATGACAAATTTGTGCCCTTCACCTTCATAGCAGACATTCTCACAGACACCAGCACCTCTTGGAAAGACATACTGAGATGTCTCTTGTAGACTCTGTATAACCTTGTCTCCTGGGACCTCACTCAGTATCCTTTCTCTGGTGTGGATCCCCCACCCCCAAATAGCTGTGGCACACTGGCTCAGGGTCTCAGGCATCAGTGAGTATGGTGGGTATAAATAACAAGTAGACTATGTCAGAGCACAGCTCTTTTATTGAAATAGGCTACATGACAGAGCTAGACTCAGGAGAGAAGAGGAAAAGGAAAAGGGAGGAAGTATTTCAGCAGAGACAGGAACCTGCTAAGTATGTCAGCTATATTAGCAGACTGCTGGTCACATGATTTCTGAGAAGCCAGTTCTCTGGCAGGGAAACAGAAGTTGAACTGGCTTTATGATTACATGGCCTTTGTCTCTATAGAGTTGAGTAGGCACAATCCTGATTTGGGTAGAGATCAGCCTTACTCCCACCATGCTCTCTGAGAGCTCTCTGGGATGTGGGCAGTGCTCATCTGGCTTGGGAACCCACACTCTGGTACTTCTGTGTGGTCTCTGGTTGCCCACATCTCTCTTCATAAACTCAGGTCTTCTATAAGCCTTACTTTCTGGGATCCATCAGTCTTCCTGGTTGATTCTATCACTAGCCTGAAGTATCTCAAATATGTCATCCCAGAGAGCCCTCCTCTCTGCCACAGGCCTGTGAACCCAAAAGTACTCTGTGGCTTTTCTGCCTTGGTGACTGATAACCACTCTAAACTCAACAGGCCTATAGCTCATGGCATCACCACTTTCCAGAGCCTTTTTTGTGGGTTTTATATGCACTGTTAGTAGGCAGCTCACTCCAGTCATCAGTGTGTGAGGGAGGGGATGGTGGTTGTTCTTCAGAGCATGGCTCAACTTTTTTGATAATCTTATTGTTAGCCTTTACCAATAATAACCTCCCAGGAAATACCTGTGCCATGACCTGAGGTCATCCACTGACCTTTTCTCCATTAACACACACACATACACACACACACACACACACACACACACACACACACATTCTACCCCTACCAATGAACCTGTATGTGATAATCCTTTGTGGTGCTATTTATCTGACAACGCTCTTCATTGTTGAACTCTCTTTTACTCTCTGCAGTCCTAATCCCTTATGATGTAGCACATCTGTGATGAGTTAGTCAGTGAAGTTGTTTCCTGGCTCTAGCTAATGCAGTAAAACTCACCACATCTGCACTTTCCCCTATACTACCTTCCATCTCTGCTTCCATAACACTTCTTATTTTTTAATTATTACTTTTAATTTTAAAAATCATTTCCAGCACAGGACTCATGACCTGAATTCCCTCAAGCTCATAAATGAGTGTTAGATTAGTTAAATATAACCACCATTTCTATAGGGCATCTTCCTGTCCCCTATTCCAAACTGGAGAGGTCCAGCTATAAAATTTGTCCTAGGAGAAGATGCTGACGGTGCAAGAGCTGATTATGCTTCCTGCTGTCATAGAACAGGTGAGATGCATTTACCTTGTGGGGGATTCAAAAATCTCATTGGTGGTTCTATGTTATAACAAGAATTCTAGATAATAAAAAATATTCTGACCAATTCACAAAAGAGAGCAGTTAATATGCATAACTACCCTGGCTATAAATAAAATTCTCCAAAGTATCATTTAGTGGCAGAAAGATACAAAAAAGAGATAAGAGCTACCTAGTGCCGTCTACAGGGCTTGTGTTACCCTTAAGGACACATAGAGAGATGAAAAAGAATGGGGTTCGTGATGGTTGATCTTGACTTTCAATTTGTTGGGATTTAGGATCACCTAAGAGACACACTTGTCAGTTTGTTTGTAAGAACATTTCCAGAAGGGATTAACTGAGCTAAGAAGTCACACCCTCAATGTGGGTGGTACTTTGCAATGGGTGGTCCAGATAAACAGGGGTTCAAAGAAAAAAAGCAGCACGTGTTTCATCTAGCTGTTGCTGTCTCAGTCTCTGTGTCCCTGTGGATAGTTCATCTGAAATGGACACATATGGAAAAAGCGTTTCCCTGAGTCTTTTGTATTCTGCACTGCCTTTTCCCTATTTAGCATATTGCTCACATGCTAGTATGTCTTCACTCTGTTCTTTTTGCTACATTTGAGACTCTCTAAAGCAAGGTTACAGAGTTCATTGAGTTTTATTCAAGTAGCTTATTCTCCACCCCTCCATTTTTTTTTTTTTGCTTTAATCAATTTTACTTAGCTTTTTATATTCTTCTTTTATGAAAATTTCTCAGCAAAATAAGAAACATCACACCTTTTGGCTGGGGCAGACACCTAGCTGATTTGCTCCCATGAAGACACCATATTCTGAGCCATCCTAGAGGAACCACTGCACTCAGAGCAGTGAGTAAGAACCCTCTCCCACTATCCTAAACCTCAGAGCTACAACTGCGAGCCTGGGGCGCTCAGGACCCATCAAGGCTTTGGTTCCTCTGATGTATACTGGGTATAGCCTATAGTTAAATAAAAACCTATGATGACAATATGGCTTGATGGAAAGACGTTCCAAGGCTTGGTTGATACAGGGGCTGATGCGATAATCATCAAACAAAGTGATTGGCCTGCCACCTGGCCTCTGACCCCAACCTTAACCAATCTAAGGGGTATTGGCCAAAGTCAAAACCCACAACAAAGCTCTAAGGTGCTGATGTAGAAACATAAAGAAAGAAATAAAAAATATACAACCTTATGTTATCTTGGGCCTTCCCATTAATCTCTGGAGCCGAGATCTGTTATCCCAGTTGAGATTGATTATGTACAGCCCTAATAAAGTCTGAAGGAAAATCTGCTGCAGATAGATTTTGGCATCCTGATACCAAAAAGAATTTTACAACACTCCTCTGGAAAGACCCATTAATTAGAACCTGGAATGGGCCAGATCCAGTGTTTATTTGGAGAAGAGGTTCTGTCCGCATATATTCTCAAATGACAGATGTCACACACTGGCTGCCAGAGAGACTGATTAAACAAATAGAAAACAATAACAAATCCAGAGAGGAAAAATCCCCTGAGAAGCATAGTTTTTCTTTACAAAAACCATGAAGATGCTTCACAATTGCCTTCAAACTGGAACAGATCAACCAGCCTACCTATCTTGGAAAGTTCTCAATGCAGAAGGAGACATCACCACCCGTACCTCCAGGGTGGCTCTATTGGACTCTTGGTTCCCTGACTTATGATTTAGGGGAATTCATTGTTTAGACCCAAGACAGAACCCATTACCACAGTTACTATAGTTGTTTTTTAGGTTTAGGATTGACTGGGGCAGACACAGAGATTTCCTTACTTGTTTTGTTAAGATCAAAGCTATGACCAGTTCTGTACTTCTATAGGTTTAGATTTAGAAAGAATGAAATCTGCTATATCACATTTGTAAAATTCATTATTCTCCTTAGCTGAAATAGTGCTATATTTTTACTCCTCTAACAGAGGGAATTGTGTGTTGCCCTTAAAAAAGAGTGTTGCTTTTATACCAACCATTCAGGCATTGTTAAGTCTCTTGTCTCTCAGCTTCATGCTGAGTTTCATTCAAATGAAACCCAAACAGGTCTGTTATTTCAGGCTGAAAGTAGAAGACTCTAAAACCTCTGTCATCAAGACTGATGAGGATTAACCTTTAACCTACGTGCTAAGCCAGATAGTCAATGACAGATAAGAGAACATCTCAAGACCCTTGCCCCTAACAGCTGGGAGGCCTCACCATTATAAGACAGAAGCTCAAACAATGGCTGTTGAGTATCCAAAGATGAGAAAGGGAGGCTGGGGTCCTTTGTTCCAACCTAAGGCAGGCATGGTTTTCGTAAGTTTTCCCAGACTTCCCTTTTGAAAATAAATTTAAAAAGGGGGACCTGTTTAGAGCTGACTCCAAGCAGAAAGTGGCTATTATCTTTGCATCCATCTCAAGCCATATACCCTGACAAGAAGACTCGTTTTTCAACAGTCCACAACAACTGAGCACACTCTGATAAACATCTTGTTTTTCTCACATATCTTATTTTGCTGTTTAGTGCCCCCAGCTACAAGGCACATGTGGTATCCTTGGCTGCAAGGCACATGGCAAAGTGCCTGCAGCTGTGTTTCCCTGCTTGTCCACGAATACAAGGCACATGGTAAAGCATACAAATACCCAGGATTTCTTTTCAATAAAGGAGACATAATCAGACACTCTGTCTTGTCTCCATTCTTTGTGTCTCTTGCCCCTCCATCCCCACTCTCTCTCTTGCTAGACCCTGACCCCACGGACTGGAGCAGCAGCTTGGGCAGAGAGAAGAAGCAGCAATCTTTTTTCCTTAATATCTCTTAACATCAATGGATTCAACTCCCCAATAAAAAGACATAGACTATCAGACTGGATACATAAACAGAACCCAGAATTTTGCTGCATACAGGAAACACACCTCAGTGACAAAAATAGATACTACCTCAGAGTAAAAGGATGGAAAACAATTTTCCAAGCAAATGGTCCCAAGAAACAAACTGGAGTAGCCATTCTAATATAAAATAAAATCGACTTTCAACCAAAAGTAATTGAAAAAGATAAGGAAGGATACTTTATACTTATCAAAGGAAAAATTTACCAAGATGAACTCTCAATTCTGAACATCTATGCTCCAAATGCAAGGGTACCCACATTCATAAAAGAAACTTTACTAAAACTCAAAGCACACATTGCACCTCACACAATAATAGTGGGGGATTTCAACACCCCACTCTCAGCAATGGACAGATCATGGAAACAGAAGCTAAACAGAGACACAATGAAACTAATAGAAGTTATGAACTAAATGAATTTAACAGATATATACAGAACATTTCATCCTAAAAACAAAAGAATATATCTTTTTCTCAGCACCTCATGGTACCTTCTCCAAAATTGACCATATAATTGGTCACAAAACAGGCCTTAACAGATACAAAAATATTGAAATAAACCCTTGCATCATATCAGATCACCACAGACTAAGGCTGGTCTTTAATAATGACAAAACCAATGGAAAGCCCACATACACGTGGAAACTGAACAATGCTCTACACAATGATGACTTGGTCAAGGAAGAAATAAAGAAAGAAATTAAAAACTTTTTAGAATTTAATAAAAATGAGGACACATCATACAAAAACCTGTGGGACTTCATGAAAGCAGTGCTAAGAGGAAAACTCATAGCTCTAAGTGCCTACAAAAAAAATGGAGAGAGCATACACTAAGAACTTCACAGCACACCTGAAAGCTCTAGAACAAAAAGAGGAAAATTCACCCAAGAGGAGTAGATGGCAGGAAATTATCAAAATCAGGGCTGAAATCAACCAAGTAGAAACCAAAAGAACTATACAAAGAATCAATAAAACCAGGAGCTGATTCTTTGAGAAAATCAACAAGATAGATAAACCTGTAGCCAGACTAACCAGAGGGCACAGAAACAGTATCAATATTATTAAAATCAGAACTAAAAAGGGAGACATAACAACAGAAACTGAGAAAATTCAAAAAACCATCAGATCCTACTACAAAAGCCTATACTCAACAAAACTGGAAAATCTGGATAAAATGTACAACTTTCTAGACAGATACCAGGTACCAAAGTTAAATCAAGAGCAGATAAACCATCTAAACAGTTCCATAACCCCTAAAGAAATAGCAGCAGTCATTAACAGTCTCCCTACCCAAACAAGCACAGGACCAGATGGTTTTAGTACAGAATTCTATCAGACCTTCAAGGAAGACCTAATACCACTTCTCTTCAAACTAGTTCACAAAATAGAAACAGAAGAAACACTACTCAATTCGTTCTATGAAGCCACAATCATGCTCATACCTAAACCTCACAAAGACTCAACAAAGAAAGAGAACTTCAGACCAATCTCCCTTATGAATATCATGCAAAAATACTCAATAAAATTCTCACAAACTGAATTCAAGAACACATCAAAATAATCATTCATCATGATCAAGTAGGCTTTATCCCAGGAATGCAGGAATGGTACAATATTCAGAAATCCATCAACATAATCCACTATATAAACAAACTCAAAGAAAAAACCACATAATCATCTCACTAGATGCTGAGAAAGCATTTGACAAAATTCAACATCCCTTCATGGTAAAAGTCTTGGAAAGATCAGGAGTTCAAGGACCATACCTAAACATAGTAAAAGCAATATACAGCAAGCCAGTAGCCAACATCAAACTAAATGGAGAGAAACCTGAAGCATTCCCACTGAAATCAGGTACTGGACAAGGCTGCCCACTCTCACCCTACCTATTCAATATAGTACTGGAAGTCCTAGCCAGAGCAATTAGACAACAAAAGGAAGTCAAAGGGATACAAATAGGAAAGGAAGAAGTCAAAATTTCAATTTTTGCAGATGATATGATAGTATACTTAAGTGACCCTAAAACTTTAATCAGAGAACTCCTAAACCTGATAAATAACTTCAGCAAAGTGGCTGGATATAAAATCAACACAAACAAATCAGTAGCCTTCCTATACTCAAAGGATAAACAGGCTGAGAAAGAAATTAGGGAAATAGTCACAAATAATATAAAATATCTTGTTGTGAATCTAACCGACCAAGTGAAAGATCTGTATGACAAGAACTTCAAGTCTCTGAAGAAAGAAATCAAAGATCTCAGAAGATGGAAAGATCTCCCATGCTCGTGGATTGGCAGGATTAATTTAGTAATAATGGCCATCTTGCCAAAAGCAATCTACAGGTTCAATGCAATCCCCATCAAAATTCCAAATCAATTCTTCATAGAAATAGAAATAACAATTTTTAAATTCATTTGGAATAACAAAAAACCCAGGATAGTGAGAACTATTCTCAACAATAAAAGAACTTTTGTGGGAATTACCATCCCTAAGCTCAAGCTGTATTACAGAGCAATGGTGATAAAAACTGCATGGTATTGGTACAGAGACAGGCAGGAAGATCAATGGAATAGAATTGAAGATCCAGAAATGAACCCACATACCTATGGTCACTTGATCTTTGACAAAGGAGCTAAAACCATCCAGTGGATAAAGGACAGCATTTTCAACAAATGGTGCTGGATCAACTGGAGGTCGACATGTGAAATGATCCATTCTTATCTCCAGATAAGAGGTGTGTAGCAAGCATTAGGCTACTTGGGGGCAAGCATGTCATGGTCGGCAGTTGAGATCCTAGAAAAGCAAAGGTGTTTGAGGAAATTTTTGTCCTAGAAGGCACCTTTGGTCTGTTTTGGATGGCTGAAGAAGGAAAACATCATGTTAATTATGTATCTGGGGTAGGCAGCAACAGTTTGTCTGTAAAAAGAAACTAGTTGTTAATTAAAAGCTGAAACTGGTGATCAGCACGTTGGTTTAACCTGTGGAAGTAGATTAGATGACTTTTGAACCTTCAAAAAATCTCAAAAGTTGAAAAAAATTTTGGACATATATCATGAGTGTTAGAGAGAAAAGAAAACATTTAAACATAAACAAGAAAATTTTCAGTTGAAAAGCACAAACGTTGTTTTAGGTGTTCCTGTTAGGGAGAAAAGGAAACCTTTAAAATTTTTGGTTTAAAAACAGGAAAATTGTTGCAGGTCTTCCTGTTGGGGAGGACAGTAATTTCGGGTTTAGAAGCAGTAGGGGAGGGTCTAGCTCTGCCATGTGGCATCTGGGTGCTCTGGCAGAGAGGTCCTATATTCACCCTTTATTTTTCTTAGAAATCTTAAATGTAGAGAAGGAGAAAAAGGCTAACCTTGACGAAAGCTTAGAGGAAGAGACATAGAGGCTTGATAGGAGAGCCAAGAGTCAGAAGGAGTGAGAGGCTGTGTCTGTGGGAGAGACACATGAAAGCTGGATTTGAGCTGGCAGCTCTTGGGAGAAACTGGCAGGCAGCATGCAGTTTCTCTAGGCTCAACCTGGAGTTTTTAGCCGCACAAAAGAAACTGTCTAAGGAACACAGGGTGAAGGGAGCAAACAGGGTTTGCTTCAGGCGGGCTGGCTGGGCTAAGTAGCTCTAGCTGGTCGAAAATGATGGAAGAGGAGGGGAAAAGCCTATGTTAACAGGCTGTGCATGAAAGACTGACCCCCTGAGGGAGAAACACTGGGGACTAGAGTTCAGAGCCAGTGCTCTTGAAAAGCTAGCAGGCACCCCTGGGGGGAGGGACAGAGAGTGAAGATTAGGAAGTTGCTGCCATCTTGTTGAGTTGGAGAACACATGGGGAGAGAGAAAGAAACCTACACTAGCAGGGAGCATGCAAAGACTGAAGTTGACTCCTGAGAGCTCAAAACAAAAGGGGAATCTCTCACCTAAGAGAAAGTCTTAGAACAAGGGGAGGGTCACAGCAGGTGCTGTGGCCTGAAAGACAGCTGTTAGCTGTGAAGAAGCCCCCTCTGTGGAGCTGGGGGGATGGGCAAAGTGGAGGCTAGGGAGTCTGCCATCTTGCCCTTGAGCTGGAGAGGGAGAGACAGAGAGAAAGAGGAAGAGAGAGAAGTTAAAGCAGAGAAGCTGACCAGGAACACATGGAGAGAGAAAGAGAAGGGCCTAGTCTTTTGAACCAGGCAAGAGCTAGTGATAGTTAAGAGTTAGAGAAAAGATGCTAGCAAAAACCACCTGGAGAAAGAGAGGGGAGAGACAGAAAGAAGCCTGCCTAGTCTTGTGCACAGTTACTGTCCTGGAGTTTCGTGAAGAGGCTTTTTTTGTGGGCACCAGTGGGGGGCACCCTTGGAGCTGTCTCTGCCCGTGTCCTCTACCACCTGTAGGGAACGATGTAGGCCTGTGCATGGGCGTGAGTCTGTGTTGTGTTGAGGGTCCGTGTGTCTGTCACAGCTCAGTTGACTGGAACTGTGGCTCAGCATGGCAGAAGCAGAAGTGAGGGATCGTTGACTGAGTTGGTTCCACACTGCACGGGGGGTGTGTGCTATGGGCCCCATCCAGTGGGGAGACTTCTCACTCAATCTGAAGTTTTGTGGGGTATGGAGCTGTTGGATGGGGACCCCCAGGCAAGAAAGCTTGTGGGGATCGACTGGTCTCAGACTCCTGGGCTCCCAGGTGCTGCTGAAAGCCATGAAAGAGTTGAGACTGGGGACATGCAGTCTGGACCTAACTCTCCTGTGAATGATCTTCTGAACAATCTTCATTGTGGTCTTGGCTCTCAGGTACAAAGACACATGACCCAGGGCTTGGGGAAGACCTCCCATGGGGCAGAGGTTGCCTTGGGTTGCATCAAACAGCCAAGGCTATCCACCACATACAAGTCAATAGTTCTTCTTGTTGGCAGATAACTGTAGCTGGACTTTTGGCTACTTTATTGGGTTTACCCTTCTTCATCTCAATCCCTTCCAACCCCCAACAGTAGGTAGATGAGAAAGGTTAGAGGGCAAAAGGAGCATAGATCTCTTTATACTACTTCCTGATGATTAGGCATGTCGAGTTCCTTGGGGCAAGTCCAATCTTCATTGTCCAGATATCTCCAACCAACAATCCAGCAATCAGCAAACCAAAAATTCAGCAACCCAGCAAACATCAAAAACAGCAGGAGGAACCAGCAGCAGCTGAGGAAGGAGCAGCTGCCATAGCCTATTGGGGCTCTGGCATTTTTATAATCCTCTCAGAATCCCCAGATTTCCAAACATAAACTGTCTTCAGTTGGTAGAATTGTAGAAACTTAGAATTAATTAAAAAAAAAAAAAAAAACCCTCTGATTTTGGTTTTAAACTCAAACATTAACTTCCCCCAGGAACACATCCCAGGAGAAACACATTTCAGAGGCTCAACAAACATTTCAGAGGAAGAAAGACCCAAGATAGGAGTTTATTAGCCCTTAACACAGTAAAACCTAGATAAATAGAAGCTATTTAAGCTGACCTTCTTTATTAGCTACTTAGCAACTGAGCCTGAGAACTGCTGTTAGAGTTTGGCCTTTATGGTTAATGTTTAAGAAATAATTATATAACTGCCTTTATAAGCCCTGTAAATATGGTATAAATGCTTCCCTCAATTTTTGGCTCAGGGCTCTTCTTGCCTTCATACAAGAAAACCCCAGAACCGGCTATTATCAATTTATCAATAAACCTCATGCGATTACAGTGAGTCCCTTCTGTGAGTATTTCTGGGGGAGCATGTCCCGTGTGTTTGGATCCTTAGACTCCAACAGAATCACACCCCTGCCAGAGCATGAGACAAATCATTTAGCTGCTGTGGGCAATCCAAAGTAGCCCCATATCTCATACCTGGGATTAAAACAAAAACATTACATAACTGAGTTTTTAAAGAAACCAAAATGCTTACTACAAATATCTCTGAACCCTGAGCAGCAAGCAGAAGTCTTTCAGACTGAATTGTGTAATGAGACTATGAGGGACCTTAGACCTGGCTGGCTTCTCTCCCAGCGTCTGAGCATCTGCAACATATTGAAGACTGTCACTTAGGAATTCAACTAGAAAATTTCTTAGTTTCAGAGGGCCATGGGAAGAGCAGTGTGTGTTTCCTAGAAGCAAACTTCTCCTGGGCATGTCTTGTTCTATGCAGAGCAGCTGTAGGTTAGTTGCATGTACCCCGAAGATAAGCATTCCAGAATATTCTTTGCTTATTAAATAGTAAAACCAGTGGGGTGTAGAACCTTGGGAAACTGAAATGTTAAAACGTAAAACTTAACCAAGAAAGAAGAAAAGAATAAAACCTTCTTTGAGGTAAGCAGCTATATCAGAAAGGGCTCATTCTTCATCCTGCTTCCTATGGCCCTAGGCAGAATCCCTATGTCCCACCTTCTATGGGGAGAGGGGAGCCTAGCCTGACAAAGAGACAAATTATTATTTGCAATACCTAATACAATGTGTATGCTATAAAAATTGTTGTCATATTGAAGTTTAAAGAAATTATGATAAGAAGAATGTTTGTACATACTTAATACAGAATGTAATTATCTGGGAGAGGGACAGGATTTTGCTTTGTGATATAGACTGACTTTGAACTCATATCTATCTATCTATCTATCTATCTATCTATCTATCTATCTATCTAACCGATTTGGGACACTTAAGATCATCATGAGGGTCTCCTGTGTCAGAAAAACATGGATGCATACCTGTAAATACTTCTGATGTCTACAGAGGATGTCTCACAGGTTTGTTTTCTCTATCTATCTATCTATCTATCTATCTATCTATCTATCTATCTATGTATGTATGTCAGGCCTTGGAAGGGTATCCTGGTTCTTGGGTTGTGGGTTTGGCCACACCCCCAGAACCCAGGCTCCTGACATGAGGTCTGATCTCCATTCAACCTGTGCCCTTCAGTCACATAGGATGCAGGTTGAGGGCATGATTAACAGGTCTTCACCTCCAGAGATTAAAATATTAATGAGTTATCTAAAGGCCAGGGGGGCGTAGCTAATTAAGTTGTTCCCTCCTCTTTTCCCCCTCCCTATAAAAACCAGGCTTCCCTGGCTTTTAGGGAGAGCGTGAACCATCTACACCCATTCACCACCCCATGAACAATAAAAGCTTTGTAAAACTGGACTCCACGTGTCTCCTGGGCCTGCTGCCAGATTCCCGGCCTTTGGAACCCTAAACCTTCCCGATGCAGCCGCTGGCCGGCTTGTCCGTGGTGGCTTTGTGAATGTGGGACCCTCCGCCAGTGGTGTGGAAAGCCCGCCCGGGACCCTGCTGCCAGACCTCTGTGGGACCCCCCCGGACTCCCCCTGCGAGGTGTTTTTTCCCCACAGCTGGCATGACCAACATGTGGTGCAAACACCCACATGTCTACAAGAACCATCCTGGCTGAGTCTGCTAAGCAAGTATACTTCCTGCGAGGCGTGGTGCCAGAGCTCTCCTGGTCCTCTCTTAGTCTATGCCAGCCCATTCCCTGCCTCTTTTCTGCCAGGCATCCCAAGACCCTGCAGATGGTGGCCAATCTCTGTGCATGGACCTGTCACCATGCGCCCCCACAGTCTCCGTCCTGCTGCACACCCACCCATGTGGCAGCTGGGGCCCAGAATGGAGATTCTCACTTAGAGCCCTGCCCCTGCCCCTGCTAAAATCAAGCTGACTTCGCTTCCTGCCCAAGTGCAAGCCCCACTGAGTCCGCTTGGTGCTGTGTGAGTGTGCCTGCTTCACTTCTGCTCCTCTGCGGTAGACCCAGTCTTTCTGAGACATCCACCCCTGACAAAGGACGGTGCAGACCATTGACACAACAGAGATCCACACTCGTGCACCCACGCACAGGCCTACATTGTTTCCCACAGGTGGTGGACAGTGCATGCAGAACCAGCTCCACAAGCGCCCCCCGCTGGTGCCTGCAAAAACTGTGAGTAACATATCTCTCTGTCCACCCTACCCCCTCTTTCTCACTCTTAGCTACAGTCTAACTCCTGCCTAGTTCAAAAAGACTAGGTCTCTTTCTCTTCCCACTTGTTCTCCAGCTCAAGGGCAAGATGGCGGTGGCTTCCTAGCCCCCCACTCTTCTTATCCCCCCAGCTCCACAGAGGGGGCTCCTTCACAGCTAACAGCTGTCCTTCAAGCCACAGCACCTGCTATAACCCTCGTTCTAAGACTCTTTCCCTTGGTTGAGAGACTGTCCTCTCTCTCAAGATCACCAGCTCCAAACTCTAGTCCCCAGCGCCCTGCCAGACAGCTAATCTTCCCCTGTTCCCCTGTCATATGCAACAGGCTACAGCTATTTGGCTTAGCCTGCTTGCCTGAAGCAACAGGGCGAGACCTTGCTTGCTACTCAGCCCTGTGTTCCTTAGCCAGCCTATGCTTCCCCTCCCCCTCAGTCATTTACAGCCGGCTAAAGCTACTTAGCTCAGCCAGCTTGCCTGAAGCAGCAGATCTAAAATCCTGCCTGCACCCTTTGCCCCCCATGCCACCTGCCAACTTCTCTCAAAAGCTGCCTGGCTCCAATCCAGCTTCCACGTGTCTTTCCCATAGACACAGACTCTCACTCTTTCTGACTCTTAGCTCTCCTATCAAGCCCCAATGCTTCTTGCTCTAACTTTTCTTCAAAGTTGGCCTTTCCTCTTCTTCTCCACATTTAAGATTTACCGGCTAAGAAAAAAAGAATGGGGAGGACAGGGGGCCTCTCTGCTGAAACACCCAGCCACCACGTGGCAGAAGAGCAACCACATGGCCGAACAAGCCCCTCCCCCACTGCTTCTTCTCCCCAACAGGAAGACCTACAACAATGCTGGTAGTTTCCAACCAAAAATTTTTGCTTTTTCACCTTTTGTTTTAATGCTTCCTTTTCTCTCTAATACTCATGATATATGTCCAACATTTTTTTCAACTTTTAAGATTTCTTCAAGGTTCAAAAGCCATCTAATTTACTTCCACAGGTTAAGTCAACATGCTGATCACCATTTCTTGAGTCATAATTAACAACTAATTTCTTTTACAGACAAAGTATTGCTGCCAATACCAGATATATAATTAACTTTGTTTTTCTCCTTCAGCCATCCAAAAACAGACTCAAAGATAACTTCCAGGAGAGACCATGATGTGCTTGTTCCCAAGCAATTTAATGCTCAATACCCAGTCTTTACAGAAATCTCTCTGCCAGAGATGCTGCTTCCCTGCTGTGATTATCCTACAGGTACACCCACAGATCCAACAGAGGCCATGCCATCTTTTGAAACCTGCCTGAGATGCCAAGCTGCTTTCTCCCAGCCACCTTGTCTGACTGCAGACTCCAGAGACACGCTGAGATCCAGAGACAGCACCACCTCCTGGAACCTGACAAGCTGCCTCCTCCCAGCCACCTCGTCTGACTGAAGACCCAGAGATGCACGCCAAAACCCAGAGACACTCATTACAGAAGACAGTTCCAGACCTTCCAGCTACAGATAAACTCTTTTTACCAAAGTCACATAGCTAAAGTTACATGTTAGTGAGAAAAACATAATGTGTATTTAGATTAATCAGATGTCATTACCCTCAAACTATACAACCTATATTTAATTGTTTCAATGATCCCCTGCCTTCCAAACCCTACCCTCAATTCCCATTACCCTTGGCTTAGTTATGCTACACTCTCTGGCCTGCATAGTGTTTTCTTTTGACTCCCTCATCCAAAATTTTCACTAAAAGAGAGTGAGATGTCAGGCTGTAAAGAGATGGTTTGGTCTCCCCGGTAGAGCACTGGGTTTGAGGTAGCCAGGGACCCAACAGGACATTGCCTGTCAGGGATGGCATATATCTTCCCCATGCTCCCGGATTCCAGATTACTCCATGTGGTCCACAGCTCTCATTAACCTGCACCTTGCAGATTACAGGTGACACAGAGTTTTATAAAAGAAAAGAGAGTGGGATGTCGGGCCATGGAAGGGTATCCTGGTTCTTGGGTTGTGGGTTTGGCCATGCCCCCAGAACCCAGGCTCCTGACACGAGGTCTGATCTCCATTCAACCTGCACCTTTCAGTCACATAGGATGCAGGTAGAGGGTGTGATTAACAGGTCTCCACCTCCAGAGATTAAAATATTAATGAGTTATTTAAAGGCCAGGGAGGGTGTAGCTAATTAAGTTATTCCCTCCCCTTTTCCTCCTCCCTATAAAAACCAGGCTCCCTTGGCTTTTGGGGAGAGCGTGAACCATCTACACCCATTCACCATGCCATGAGCAATAAAAGCTTTGTAAAACTGGACTCCACGTGTCTCCTGGGCCTGCTGCCAGATTCCCAGCCTTTGGAACCCTAAACCTTCCCGATGCAGCCCCTGGCCTGCTGGTGGCAGCTGTGTGAATGTGGGACCCTCCACCGGCAGTATGGAAAGCCCGCCTGGGACCCCGCTGCTGGACTGCTGTGGGACCCCGCCCCTCGAGGTGTTTTTCCCCCACATATCCATCTATCTATCTATCTATCTATCTATCTATCTATCTATCTATCTATCTATCTATCTATCTGATTTCTGTCTACTAGCTACTGGATGTCCAGTCCCAAGCCTGTATCCATACAGATAATTCGTACTTGTGACTTTTTTAGTGTTTGGGAATTGAAGCATTCTCTGCCCCAATGGAGTTTATGAGCCTTATTCACAAATACAAAAAAGTGCAGTGGACACATATTGGTTGTGATTCAGGAGTGGTTGAAGCCAGAGCCCTAATACGGGTTCTAGAGGAGGTTTAGAGGGAAACCTCTCAGCAGCAGCTCCTGTCTCTAGCCTGTCTTTCACCATTAATGTGATGCTCATTAATGTGTTACTCTATCTGGGAGACTTGTCTATCATCCCCTTCCTCTGAAGGGGCAGCATGCAAAGAATTCACCTTAGTTCCCCAAGCAGGAAGAATTTTCCTGTACTGCATCTGTCTCTTGTCTTTATCGGCACTCTAGAAAGACTGTACAGGTAGCAATCTCCTCATGACCTCTCTGGAGAACATGTGCCCAGGTGGGTTGAGATGGCATCAAGGGAATCTTTAAGTCGACATGGCATTGTGGCTCACCTCTCAGACACCTAAATCCTGATATGGGGAGTTTGTCAATTGCTACTGGCCTCAAAGACATTTGGTAGTGCCTCAGCTACCATTGCAAGAGAAAATATAGGATGTCTACTTCAACCTGTATTTTAGATCCATAACAAATACTCTATAATTGAATTTCCCAGGCAGGATTTGGTACATCCTTTTACTAAGTGTACTAAAATTTATCTGTGTTTCTTTTTTAATTTCTAATTTTATTGTCTCATATATTATGTTTCTACTGCCGTTTCCCCTCCATCCTAGCCTCCCAGTCCCTATCCATTACCCCCATCCACTCTCCCTCCATTTCCTTTCAGAAAAGGGCAGGCTTCCTAGGGATATCAACCAAACCCGTCATATTAAGTTGCAATAAAACTAGGCTCCTCCCCTCATATTAAAGCTAGATGAGGTAACACAGAAGGAAGTAAAGGGTCAAAATGCAGGCAAAAGAGTCAGAGACCGCCCCTGCTTCCACTGTTAGGAGTCCTACAAGAGGACCAAATTACACAAGTGAAACATGTGTAGAGAGCCTAGGTCAGACTGATGCAGGCTTCTTGGTTGTTGGTTTAGTTTCTGTGAGCTCCTATGAGCCCAAGTTAGTTGATTTTGTGGGGTTTCTTGTGGTGTGTTTGACCCTTCTTATTCCTACAATTCTTCCTTTTCCTCTTCTGTGGGATTCCCCGAGCTCCATCTGTTGTGTACTGAGGGCTGCTTCCATCAGGTGCTGGAAGACTGATGACAATTATATTAGGCTCCTGTCTGTAAGCAAAGGTGACACAAACATTGTGAGAGTGATCGACAATGACTGGTTCAGTTTTAGAACCATGCCACAGAAAGAGCCTACCTTTGACACTGCCTGGAGGTCCAGAAACTGGAGGCTGGATATACTAGAGACCCAGGACAGAACCAAACATGATTGGAAAAAAGAAGTCAATGAAGTGTTTCCTAATGATATCAGGGCTTCTTTTAAAACTGGCAACTGGATCTGGACATGTGGTGTTCAGGACACCAGATAAATAGCCTGGACATTGGCCATCGACAGTCTTCATGAAATTTAGCACAGGCTGGACAAACAGATAATGTCTTGAGAGCCCTGTGGCTGGGAAGGTAAAAACACAGAGTGAAGGTTTATCTCAGGAAGAGGTGCATACACCTGCCAGTTGTGATGGGACATTTATCACATTGACATTGATTTTTCTGGTTGGTAAATGAGCCAACCAGCATAACATAATCTTGCCACGTCTCTCTTCTCATATGACCCTAGCGGGATGGTGATCTGAGCAACTCAGAGTAGTAGGAACTTCACCAACATGCACCCAACACCTTGAATCTCTGGGACCAAGCTCTAGTATAGAACAGGATCTGGTGGAAGTAGATGAAGCACTTTCATTGGCAGTCTGAATCTTATTTTCATCCTGACCTTGGCTGAGGGCACTGTACCACACTGTGTACCTGCTGGTGAGGCCACAGTGGTGAATAGTACAATAGGCTCAACTTTGTCCCAGCTGTAGAGTCATGGCTCACATCCAGGGAAAAACTCAGTACTCACCGCACTCTGATTGCCCAAGTCAGGTTACAGGTTGTACTAATTGCTAGTACACATACTCTGGCTGGCAATGGCATCTGACCTGCTTTTTTGTGGTCCCACTTGGTTCAAGCACATGTTGGAGTGGCATAGGACTATTAGAGTTTAGTGCTTCAGGGTCAGCCTGAGATCCTTGTTTGTTTCTTCTGAGTCTGGTTGAGGACCAGCTTAGTTGCTGTGGCTTAGAATCTAAGTCATCTGAGACACCCAGACAGCAAACCTTGACCCCAAGGAGGGCCAACCTTGTTTCTTGGGTTCAGGCTGTGTCCTAGGTACCTTGCCCTGGTCTGATGGTTTAGGGAGAATGAAGCTCCTGGAATGGAGGTGCAGGACTTACTTCTGTCACTTGGATGGCAACCTGCAAGAGAGTGTGTTCAAGAAAATGAACACACTGAGTCTGTCTCTGGAGAGTCTGTCATTGGCTTCAGGATCTGAATGCTATATTTTACATTCCTGGCCAATAGTTGCATAGAAGCAGAGTCCCTCACTGCACTCTCACACCCTTCACAGCCCTTTGCTGATTTTATTTTCATTCCTAGCATCACTACATGTCAGCTTGCTGACGCGTGGCCAACTCTGTCTCCACGGAAAGTCAGGTCCTTGATGCATATGAAATTTGCTCAGGGACTTGACAAAATGGCACAGCATCAACCCACATTCAAAAGCTATTTCCACAGGCCATATCCCTAGCTTGCTCTTTTATTCAACTCATGAATCAAGAGAGTAGAAACTAAAGAGATTGTCCAGAACTCCTTTTTGTTATGGAGTTGAAGAGCCACATTGTCATAGAGATTACATTGGATCTGTCTATTGAGTCTGTCATCTGTAGGTTCTGCACGTTACTCCCCAGACTTTGAAGCCAGAAAACAGGTATCAAAGCAAACCCTCCATACTGCCTGGTAAACTGCACAGCCTCCCTTCTGCTTGTATTCTTCCAGCACCCCCTACTGTTCCTACCACAATAGAAGTTAACCTGTCTGCTGGTGAGATTGTTTCCAGAAAGGATTTACAGAAGGGGGAGATTAGCAGCAACACTTCAGGGACTGGGGACTAGAAAGCATGGGCTAAAGGGAAAAGGAGAAAGCCCTCTGTGTTTCTCTATGGGTTCTGGGCTGCCATGATGGGAGGAACCTTTTTCACCACATATGCCGAAACAAAGAGCCAAGAGTCCATGGACCGAGTCCTCTGAAAGCACAAGACAGAATAAATGTTTTGAAAAGATATTTTGGCCACAAGGATCAAGTGCTAAGTACTGCAACATACCTAATTTGTATCACAAGCCCTGGCATGGTATAGCCTTTAGGAAGAAGAAGGAAGGAAGTTGATGAAGAATGTGTTTAGTCTGGAAAAGATACAGCATCTTCTCAGCAGCAGTTGCTGCAGATGCTGCCCTTTCTCTACTGGATTGAGGTCCCACCAGTGTCTTAGTAGTGGCCACTGATGAACTTCTTCCTCCTCCTTCCTCCTCTTCCTCCCTGATGTTCTTGGAGTGTTTTAAGAAAGTTATTCAGGAGTAACTAGTTAATGCAAAACAAACTCCTTTTTTTTTCTTACTGGTTTGGGTTTGTTTTGTGCTTTTGCACTTTGTTTGAGAAAGAAAGAAGGGTATTAGATAGGTAGGTAAGTAGCTGGTAGGATCTGGGAGTTATGGGAGGGGAAAATATGATTAAAATAGATTGTATGAAAGAGGGATTTCAGCCCCAGTGTTTTGGTTTATGCGTATAATACTTTCCGTTGATACTGTGACTAGGCTTCCACGTTACCCTTTGTGCAGACATCCATCTAGTTTCCCCAAAGCATTTTGTTGGAAAAATTAATCTTTCCCATGAGGTTGATTGTCATCATTTTCATAAGTATGTTGTGTGAAATATATGACTTCATTATTGACACTTAAACTTTACCTCTGTTCCATAGATTCTTTCTATGCACCAGCTTTGACTTCCATGGCTCAGTTGGAAGCTGTGGAGTGGAGAAGTCAAGCCACTCAGCTTTGTCCTTTCTGAGACACTGTGGACATGCTGGCCCCTCAACCTTCCTTGTGAGGTTTACATTCTAAGTCCTAGTTCTAAAACAAGACCCTGTGATGGTTACAGGAGGCAGAGGATAAAAGAGATTTATTCTGTGACAATCACCATTGTCACCCACTGAAATCTTCCAGTCCAGGAACATGGACTCTCTATCTAGATAAACTTTAATTACTTTTGAAATGGTTTGTATTTATCAGGAAATAAAGCTTGAGTGTTTTGTTTACATTGCCTCTAAGAATTCTGTTGTTTTGTAAGTTACAGTAAGTGGAATTGTCCAGTACGTGTATCAGAGAAAGGTTTTCTGAAGCAGTGATAGGTACACTTTGCTTCATGAAACTGCTCTCAGGAAAGCATGTTTAGGAATAGTCCAGGTCAGGAGAATATTATATGCATCTCCACTTAATGTGAGAAAGAGGGTAAGAGCCTGCCCAGGGCTAGCTTGACATCCTTGTTTCTCAGTGTATAAATGAGGGGGTTTAGGGTTGGGCTGAGGACTGAGTACAACACTGAGGAAACTTTGCTTCTTTCTGGGCTGTAGCTGGAAGCAGGACTGATATAGGCACAGAACACAGATGAATAGTACACAGAGACCACGATGAGGTGGGATGAGCAGGTAGAAAAGGCCTTCCTCTTGCCCTCAGCAGAACGCATGCGCAGGATGCTAGCGATGATGTAGCCATAGGATAACAGGGTAAGCACAAAATTGATGCCTCCATAAAAGGCATCTGCCACAAGAGTCATAATGCTATTTATATATGTGGGGCTACAGGAGAGCAGGAGGAGTGGGGGGATCTCACAGAAGAAGTGGGTGATGACCTTGGGTCCACAGAATGACAGCCGTGTCATCAGACCAGTGTGGACAGATGCATTCAGAGCACAGATGGACCACACACTCATGGCCAGGGCCCCACACAGCTGTGGACTCATCCTAGAGCTGTAATGCAGAGGAAAGCAGATGGCAACATAACGGTCATAGGCCATGACTGTGAGCAGCAGCAGTTCAGAGGATGCAGACCACACAAGGAAGAAGAGCTGGGTCATGCACCCCTTGAAGGAGATGGTGTTTTCCTCAGATACTAGGCCAACCAGGACTTTGGGAATCACAGAGGAGGTGCAGATAATATCCATGGTGGCCAGGTTGCACAGGAAAAAGTACATGGGACTGTGGAGGCCAGTGCTGGAGGTGACCAAAGCAATGATCACAGTGTTGCCCATTAGAGCCATCGTGTAGAGGGACAGGAAGCAGCCTGTCAGGAGCAGTCTTAGACCAGGGTGCTCTGAGAACCCTTCCAGCACAAAGTCTGTCACTCCTGTCTGGTTGAGACTCATCATCATCATGGAGAGTATGGAGTCCTCTGCTGTGTCTGTCAGGTTCTGAGAAAATATCACCATTTACCACTTCAAAGTCTGGTTCCAAATTCTCTGCTGTCAAAAAGGGAAAAAGTGAATGTATTTCCCTCATGGTGGCCTCTTGTCTTTTTTTTTCTTTTTTCTTTTTGTCTCCACCACACCATTGGAAAACTACATATATTTTATTTACTTTTGATTTTTCCCCCTAGAAATTATTTCCATGTAGATTTGAATCAAGAGGGACATCTGCTCTTCCTTCATCTTCTTGAACATGTGGAAAAAGCTCAAGTTCAATGAGTGGAATCATCCCTCACTCAGCATCTGCCTGTGCTTTACTTCTCTGTCACCACTAAACAGTGCTTGGCAACACAGCTGGACCCTCACTTCCACAGCAGGCATTCTCTACATGAGGACAATTTTAGATGGACACACTGAGATGACTCTTGTATCCTGCTTCACACCTGCCTCCTAGCTTCTGAGGCACTTTGTCTCTTCTGATATCTGGAGAGGTTACTCTATGGGTAATCTCAACCTGATAATGACATCCCCATGGCCAAGTAGCCACGCATGTCCTGAATTTTACTTGTTATCTGTGGCTTCTCTTGTACTTGGGACTGTCTTGATTCTAATCCACTTTAAATCTCTCCAAGAGAATGTTTTTCAAAACCCTGCCGAATAATCCCAAAGTCACTGTGGGGAGGAAGGCTAGGAGATGACATGCAATGCTTCACGTATGAGAAGGAGAACATTAACTGGGAATGATGAAGGAAGGTAGAAGTTGGGAGGAAGGGTAGAGTAGGGAATATGTGGAGAGATAAACAACACTAAAAGCCTTTTGAAAAATCAGAATCCTGTGAGCTGTAACAACAGCCTCCTTGGTAATAAATATGTGGCCACTGATGCTGTAGTGAACAAATGTTACAAACTAACCAACTATTCTTTCTTTTTTCTTTTCTTTCTTTTTCTGAATTTAAGGCCCACCTCACTAGCTAGAACCCATATTACTGTGGTACTGTTAACAAGGCCAAGAACCTGTGACTAGATGTATCATAGCCCTCAGAAGAAAATCTATTACTATTTTTCTACTAAATGAACATAGCATTAAAATGACTTGTCATAATTTATTGCCATACTCATAGATCAGCCCATCCTTTAACTCCCATCAGAGAATGCTCTTCTTGCAGCAGAGGACAATTAACAAAGGCCTATAATTGGACAATGAACACAGAAAAAGGAACATCAAAATGTCAGACTTAAATGGGAGGTTTAGAGCATAACCGTTTCCTCAACACTTAGGAGTCTTCATGGAAGATGCGAAGGAAATAAGATTATAAGAGCCAGAGGTGGCAGATGACATCAAGCAAAGGATGCCTGGGAATAATGGGGCAGATGCACATATGAACTCACAGAGATTTTTACAGCGTACAAGACACATAAAATCCCAGCATGAGGAGGAGGTTGGCTCATAGTCCCAACCTTAGCTGAGGAGCTATCAACATTTGGTGGCAAAAGCAGAGTCAGTTTTGTTTACTGATGTGATCTCTCTTTATAGACCACACTCCAAAGTAGACTCTATACTTAAAAGTATCTGGCCAACCTCCTGTAATCAGGCAGGACTCACAGTGGAGGGATTAGGACACTAACCCACCCACAAAACTTTCAATCCCAAAATTTATCCTGTCTTAAAGCAATGCAGGGACAATGATAGAGCAGAAACCGAAGGAATGGCCAACCAATAACTGACCCAACTTGAGATCCATCCCTCAGACAAGCACCAATTCTGATACTATTAATGATACTCTCTTAGGCTTGCAGATAGGAGTCTAGCATAAATGTCCTCTGAGAGGCTCTACCCAGCAGCTGACTGAAACAGATGTAGATACCCACAGCCAAGCACTGGAAGGATGATGGGGACACTTATGAAAGAGTTGGGGGAAGGATTGAAGGCCCAGAAGGGGATAGGATATCCACAGGAAGACCAACAGAGTCAACTAACCTGAACCTTTGGCAGATCTCAGAGACAGAGCCCCAACTGGAAAGCATTATGTATGAGCTGGACCAAGGCCTCCAGAACCTAGGGCTGCCTTGTCTGGCCACATTTGTAGAGGATGCACCTACCTTGCAGAGTCTTCATGTGGCAAGGTGTGGAGAGATACCCAGGGAGGGCCTGACCCTCTCAGAGGAGAAGGGGAGGAGGATGGCAGGACAGACTCTATGAGGGGAGGACTGTGAGGGGAGACAGTGTTTGGGATGTAAATTAAAATGGGTAGGTGGGCCACAGAAACAAGAAGCTTGGTGTGTTTTAAAGGAGAAGATATAAAAAAGTTGAGTGAGTAGGGTGGTGGGGATGTGTCTGGGAGGCATTGAGGCGGGAAAACTAACCTCATCAAAATATATTGTATAAACTTCTTAAAGAATTGATAAAAATATTTTAAAATCATATTTCAAAATTGGTGTGCATGTTGGCAATGCACCTTTTATCCCAGCTCTTGGTTGAGGCTGTTGAAAGCCTGAATCATCTACATAAAGAAGGTTCAGATTAGCCAGAGCTACATAATGAGACACTTTCAAAATGCAGAAAATCTATTCAGGAATTAAAGGGAGAGAGAACCTTTGGAGACCATATCCAGAGGTTAGGCATGGCTCCTGAGTGAGGGATGGGACCACCCACCCTTGTCAAAATTTTAACTCAGAATTGCTTCTGTCTAAAGGATACAGGGACAAAGAGTGGAGCAGAGACTGAAGGAAAGGCCATCCAGAGATTACCCCACCTGGGATTCATCCCCTATGCTGCCACCAAACCCAGACACTATTGCTGATGGTAAGAAGTGCTTACTGACAGGAGCCTGATATGGATGTCTCCTGAGAGGCTTGGCCAGAGCCTTACAGATACAGATGGGGATGCTTGCAGCCCACCATGGGACTGAGCACAGGGACCCCTATGGAGAAGTCAGGGGAATGACTGAAGGAGCTGAAGCAGTTTGCAACCCCATAGAAAGAACACTAATATCAATGAACTAGACCCTCCCCTAGCTCCCAGGGACTAAACCACCAACCAAAGAATACATGGGGAGGGATTCATGACTCCAGCTGCATATGTAGCAGAGGATGGCCTTGTCTGGCATTAAAAGAGTGGGGAGGCCCTTGGTTCTGTGAAGGCTTGATGCCCCAGCATAGGGGAATGCTAGGACAGTGGGGTGTGAGTGGATGGGTGGGTGGGTGGGTGGGTGGGGGATCACCCTCATGGAGGCAGGGAGAGAGGGGTGGGATGGGGATTTTTAGAGAGGAAACTGGGAAGGATGATAACATTTGAAATGTAAATAAACAAAATAATTAATAAAAAAATTTAAAAAATCAGTATACCAGAGCAACACCAACACACCCTTATGGAGAATAGGTCATATTAGCAAATAAACAGAATAACCTTAAGCATACATTTTGAAATGAGAAGATGAAGGAAAGATAATAAAGATGCACAAAGGAATGCTATTCAACTATAAAAAGCATGGTACCTTTTTATATACAGTACAATGGATAGGGATGGAGAAAAATATGTGAAGAAAAATAAGCCAGGTACAGAAAGACAGATATTACATTTATCTCTCATATGTGGAAACTAGAAAACTCTATCTGAGAAGAATAAGGATTAATAATATAATAAATGTCAAAGATGAGAAAGTGTTAAGCAAGATATGACAATGGTAACCAAGCCCATTTAGACAGAAAAATAAGTTCTAGGACTCTGCATGGTGGAGTGACGACATTCTGGAGTCATCTCTTATGTATTTACAGACAAGAAGAGAGGAGATCACACCTAGAGAAGACAGAGATGACCATGTCACAAAACATAAACACTTACTTAGAATATGCATAAACATATTGAAATATCAACCCATGTCCCATCAACACATACAGTGATGTTCTGTTACAAATAACAACATTCATCAACACCACTCATGGTAGATTTATTCATATACCAATTCATAAAAATATATCATGGAAAAGCTGAACATAAACAGACAACAATATGGATAGTGCCCAAAGTGTAAGATGAGAAAATAACTGTTTACAATGAACGTATATGATTTTGTGTAGAGGGAATTGCACTTAAAGACCTGACCTGTAGCAGAAAATGCATATCATGTTGCCTCTTACTTAACCTGACCTGAACAAGAGGTGCTAGAGGACTTCTGGGATCATGAAAATGCCCTGCATTTTCATTGAACTGGGCTACATGGCAGGCAGAATTCTGCAAAGTACATCACATGGTCAAAAAAGAATCCAAGCTACTTCCTTAACTATACCTTGAAAGTGTAAAGAAATATTATTTTCAGTTTTTAATTTTAATTTAATCAAAGCCTTGGCTTTTCATCTATCTTCAAAATCGTTTAAGTATGTTAGAGTAAATGAAATTTGTATTAAGTGTAATAGGAGACTGGTGTCTTAAGGTGAAGAGATGAGACCCCAATGTAAAAGGAGAGAGAGAGAGTGTGACCTCTGTGGAGTAGGAATGTTACTGGAGAGGTTAGATGGAGACATGTCTTTTGAACAGTGGAACACAATGCCTTTGCCACATGAATAATCCAATGGCAATATGCACACTTGTGTGTTTACTTTACAACTAGAGATGTCATGCGAGTGTGTGCATATCACCAGACAGGTCTGGAATGAACACAAGAAAACACCAATGATTCCATAGCAGGTGTGCCAAAATTTCAGATCATATTTGTATCAAGCACATTGAAAAATACCATGTCCCAGTCCCCTGAGAACACTTAGAAGGAAGAACAGAACAATTGCAATCAGTGTCTGAAGCTTGATAAACATGCAAAGAATTAAAGGCTTTTTCATGGCCTTGGCATCGACAGTGAGGTGATAGCTTCTAAAAGCCTGTAGTGTAGTGGCATGATATTATATATACCAATGAATAAGGAGCACTTGCTCAAGGAGACAGAGACACCATTAGGGATCTTGTCCATGAACCCTGAAGCTTCAAAAACTGGAAAAAGAGTGAAATCAGACAGGTGCCCAGTTCTGGGTTCCCAAGCGAGAATTGAGACTGGCTAGCAAACTAGAAGGGAGAAGGGCTTTTCTTCTTGAAGAACTAACAGTCGGAAGGAAATTAGAAAAGCAGTACTGTGAATCTGTGATGAGCAAAAGCTGGATTAGATCAGCTCCCCACAGATTTTGTGTCATTTCCACAGGAACAGTACTAACATCACCTTGTGCACCTCACCAAGTGGTACCAGGTGCTGCTTCTTCTTTGGATAAAACCAGGTATTCCCTGTAGGGTATCACAGAGGAGCCATGGTACTTGTATAATCATAGAAAATAAACTACAGAGAGAAGATGGTAGGGGATCATTTTGGTGAACAATGACTGCCATTTTGCTGGGATTGACTAGCTATGGCATGCCATATACTGGAGTATTCCACCACGAAGTGCACAGATTTTCTGTGGGAAAATTTGCATGCACAACATGGAAGAGAATGACATTTCTGTAAAACTATGAATCAATAATAAATCTTTTTCATATGCACTGTGTTTAGCAAACAGTATTTTAATGCCTGTAATTTCTATAGGTCTAGCAGACAATATTATTCTTAGTCAGATGTGATTCTGTTATACAGAGGAAAAATAATAAGTTTTGCAAGTGCTCAACCATAGACACGGTGAAATAGAGAGCTGAGCTATGTCTACCTAAACTCTCTTTCCATGATTCCATCCTGGTCTTTTGGGAATTTAGCTTTGATTGTTTGTGTGACCATTTGAGCCTAACAGAACATGGGAGAATCTAGTATCCAGGTGGGGGGGTTTGTGGACGCAAATTCACAACAGCCTCTCATGATTACGTGTAAGCCAGATCTCAGCAAGGCTGACTTGAAAACCTTCAGAAGCTGAGCCTCAACCAGGAGCAAAGCCGCTGAAGAGCATCACCATGGTCATGAACTGGAGTGTCTGCAGATGCCATGGTTAGGAGCAAATAAAGGCAGAGAAAGCATCTACATTTCCATACTTGTAATTACAGCCCACTTTTTGTTTGGCCATTTTTCTTGACAACTTAATATTAGACAGCTAGGCGACTCCCAGTCATGCCAGTCTTGTCCTGCAGCACATAGGATAGGGCTAACACCATCAGGGCTTTGTTGGTGTTTTTAACTCCACAGAAGCTGCAGGTCTTTTTCTTTGTCTAAACAGTGAACTCTGGACAACAGGATAAAGAAATCTCTGTGGCGCTTCACAACATTTTCTGTGGATACCACAGACCAACAAGACAGTATCCAAGTCCTATCTACTCATCTGTGTATATCTTACATTCATCTAAATATGTTGGCTGCATTTCAAAAGTAGTGTGAGCACTGTGGGTGACGAATGAGTAGGTCCAGTTATGAACATAAGACAAAAATAACAGGCATGACTAAAGTCTCTGATTGTGATTAGATGGTAGACATTCTGCTGTTTATACAATGGAGCAGGATACCAAATCTTTCTATCATAGTCTGATTTCTGACCTCTGACCTAGCACTCTTCATCAAATTCAGGACTCACTGAGAAGATAAGTTGTTTTCCTTTAATGATGACATCCAAACACAAGGAGTAATGTCACTTTCATAGTGAGCCCTTTGTTTTGGTGATCCACTATTAGCCAGAAGAGAAACATAATGGAACTTAGGATTTAACTCACCTTTTTCTGTCACCTTGAATTCAGGTGACAGATGACTCCAACAAAGGTGCACACTGTGCTGAGCACAGACTATTTTCTACAAGCAGCACGTCTTTAGTGTTCCTCTGAAGCTCTGTCTTCCTTTGTTTAGAGGTCACTGACCTTCATAAATACCTGTCATTTTTGAGACCGGGGCAGGCACCAGTCCTGGTGCCTCCTGGGATAGAAACTCAAAGAGAAAGCTCTTAGGATCAATTAAAGGGAACTCATGACTTAATGATCTAAGCTCTTTGCAGACTTGTATAGAGGACAATGGTCAGGGGAGTCACATACTGTGGGTACTACCTGGGTAGGAACTGTTCCTGCTCTACAGCCTCCCTGCCACCAACCCTATGCATGCATTGGTGTTACCATGTCCTGTATGGAAGGTATCACCATGATACAAATTGACTACTCTGCATTCTTCTGAGATTGCTTCATCTGATTTAGACATACACAGTGGGGTTATTCTAAGTATCTTGTTCTGTCTACCTCTTTCTGCCTCTCCCTACACTCAAGCCATTCTGTATATTGCTATAAACTAATGTTCCTTCAGCTCTTCCATTCTGTTTGCTACAATTTTAAACAATTAAAATATTTATTCAGCTCTGAGACTCTCTATAGAAGTAGCATTATACAGACAGAAGAGCTCATATTTAGGATTAAGTATACATTTATGTATACTTAATAATACTTAATGTAAGCATGTAATAACAACTAGAATATAAAAAGCAGCCATTGGATGCCCCAGTGTGGGGGAATTTGAGGGCAGGGAGGTGGGGGTGGGTGGATGGATGTGGACAGACCCTCATAGAAGTAGGAGGAGGGGAAATGAGATAAGGGGTTTCTGTGGGGGGGAATGAGGGAAGGGGATAACATCTGAAATGTAGATAAATTATTGAATAAAAAACCCAACTATAGATAATGGAACTGGCTATTGCAGTTGAGCATTTGAGACTTGTGTCAGCAATTTAATATTACTCATATTACTGGGATTCCTTATAATTGTCAAGGACAAGGAACTGTGGAAGGGGCCCATGGAAGTTTAAAACAATATCTTCATTAAAAAAAAAGGGGGTGGGGAGAGATATATTTCCATACACCACAAATTTATTTCAATCATGTTCTTTCTATTTTATTTTTTTTAATTTTGATTCCAAGGAACTTTCTGCTGAACTCTACAACTAGGCATACTTATGCATAGGTGAAAGAGAAGGACCCAAATACTGGCATATGGCACGATCCTGATCAGGTATTTAATATGGGGAAGAGGGCATGTTTATGTTTTTTCTGCAGGATGCTGAAGGAGCATTGTCAGGAGCCATAATAGGACAAGCTAATAATTAGCAGGTAATCATCCTGAAATGGTTTGCCTTAAATTATTATATAATCTGCGACAAGTGAACCCTTAGTCAGCAAGGCTGTAAGGGACTTATTTTAGGAATGATTCCTGCTATTAATATGCTTTTCCTATTATTATTATTAAACATATGTAACAATCACTAAGCAATAGCACACCCCTTTGGAGCAGATCTCTGCAGATCCACAAAGATGTACTGTCTTGTAGTAATGCTATATAGATAAATAGATGACTTCTTAAGTCTTAATGATGATCCTATAAGAATTCCTAAAATTATATCAATGATTATTAAGCTCTTTAATTAGGTACTTTCCTGATAGTCAAAACTGCAGTGAGAACTCTGCCTGTCTCCTAAGTGTCATCAGTTAATTGCTCTCAGATAGTAACCAGACTTTCTCCTACTCATAGCACATTCCAAGAAGTTGTAAAACAATTAACTAAAGGTAACTAAAAGGGAACTCATGATTTATTATAGGTGTTAGGACAGAAGATAAAATATTGCCTGAGTTTATCTATACAAAACCTCACTAATTTCTTAGTTATAGTTTTAAACCTTCAATGAACCTGTGGAGCTAGACAGGTGATGGATGTTTAGCCAGATAATTTCTCCTAATGGATATGCATGTAAACATTCTCTGTTGTAAACTTCTATTTCAATTTATGATTTGATTTTTGGTGTGAATGTGTGATGAACTTTGTAACATGTGATCATGTACTCTGAAAGATGTATAAGTACTGAGGATAAAGAGATGAGAGTCAGTTAGAATAGTTAGAATAGAGAGATAGAATAGATAGGATAGGATTTTTTTACCTTTCCCCATTTAGAGTAGTATATAGAATAGAATTTTTCCCTTTCCCCAGATGGAATAGAAGTTTTTCCTTTTCCCCACTTAGGACCTTTCTGCTTTTCCCCTTAGATAGCTTTCATAGGAAACTTATAACAACTTAGTAATAAATGCTATAACCACACATCTAAGTGTCTTTTCTTTCTGCGACCTCAGACTAGCAGGCATAAATTAAAGCCCAGCAGTTCCTGCTGAGAGAGTACAAAGGCTATTTACTTAATCCTTTGCTGTTTTGGCGCTGAGGTGCTAAATGCCAGAGACTGCAGTTTCTGGCCACAGGGTCAAGGATGCTAGGTCAGCTACAGTAGTATAGTAAGCGAACTTTTCTAGAATAGATAAGTAAACTTTTGTTATACAGCAACCCTAAATATTTCGTAAGACCAAAGTCTTACCCCAAATCTTGTAAGGCCCAAGGCCTTACCCTGAATCTCATAAGACCAAGTCTTACCCCCACCCCATGCTCTTCCCCCCTTGGCTGCCTCAAGAAGAACTGACAAGAAGAGAAGAAAGAAGATTTCTTCTATTACCCAAGGAGGGGATGGCCACAGGGAGAGCATGGTGGCTGCCAGAGTGATGGGTAAGACATGTTGATACCAGCACAAAGAATGATGCTGACCTGTGAGCTTGCTGAGTGCCCTGACAATGGTGACTGGGAAGCTGTATTGGACATATGTTCCCAACCCACCTTTGCTTACCTATATCCCAGATGGGACAAGCTGCCTTGCCTCAAGTTTTTAGACTTGAGAATCAAACAGAGAAATTGGAACAGAGAATCAAAAAGAGAAATTAAAATAACTCTTGTATTTTTCTTAAATGTGACCAATTCAGACTCAATCATGGACTTGTCTAGAAATCAATCCAATATTGGAAATTACAGTCTTCATTTGGAAGGCTGGTTCTGAACATTTTCAGAGACATATTTGGAAGTTAGCTGAAGTTCTCTATGATGTTAAGTTAGCAAGAGATAAAGTTGGAACAGGATCTAGATTTGAAACAAGTGTTAGTACATGTGTTAAGGCTCTTTGAATTGTCAAGATAAAATTACTTTTGTTTCTTCTACAGTATTTAATGCAAGTTGTGTTGATTTTACACTTTCTAGTTGTGTTAGTGTGTTGAAACCTGGCATGTCTGTTATGGAGGTCTATCAACCACTTTTGTTTTTATTGCCCTGAGTATCACAGAACCTTGGTATTCTGAAAAAAGCTTGCAAGTACTAAAAGAAGTGAGTCAGGCTTTAGGCAGAAGCAAGAGGGTAGTTGGCTTGATTATTGCTGGTATAACAGCTTTAATTTCATTAATTGCTAGAACCACTGCTTCTACAATTGCTGTGACAATTAACAAGAAGTTAAGACAGCTACTTTTGTTAATCATTTAGCAAAAAACATTACTAATGTGTTGAATATACAAGAGGATTTAGATCGGCATTTGGAACAATGGATTGATGCTCTTTATCCTATTCAAATTATTGGAAGGAGGTTCAAAATTTAAGAGTAAGGAGCCATCTTGAGTGTTATACCAAATACCATTTGATTTGTGTCAGTTCTAAAATTTACTGTGGTAGTAATTATATTTAGGAAAAAGTGTAAAGACACTTGCAGTATATTTGGCATAATTCTAATACCTCTCTGGATGTTTTAACTTTGTATAGTGAGCTTATGAATTCCAAGAATGCTGCTCTGCTGAGTGTTGATGATAAAATTGCCCATGGCCTAAGGTCAGTATTTCTATTTTGGTCAAGCGTCAAGAATGGCATAGGAGTTTACTAATGGACACTTCAGTCCAGGCAGGTGACAGTGTTTCCAGGAAGGATTCATTGGAACAAGGAATCCACCTTCTATGTGGTAAGCACCATCCTAAACACTGGAGACTACAAGTCACGGGGTAAAATGAAAAGGAGAAAGCCAGTTGAACACAGGAGTGTTCCTCTTTTATGTGTTCTGGGCTGCCATGATGGAAAGAAACTTCTTTATCACATACTCTCACTGCTGAGAGGTCCTGCCTCACAATAGGCCAAAATAAAGAGCCAAATGGTCATGGACTGAAGCCTCTGAATCCATGAGTCAGAATAAATACATTGAAAATATATTTATTGCTCACAAAGATGAAGAGTTGATTAACACAACATGCATAGTTTGCATCACAAGTTCTGGTGTGGTGGTACAGCATTTAGGAATAATAACAAAGTAAGTTGATGAAGAATGGGTATAGTCTGAAAAGGATACAGCACCTTTTCAGCAGCAGTTCCTGCAGAAGCTGCCCTTTCTCCACTGAATTGTCACTGCATCAGTCTTTCAGCAGTCATCATAGATACACTTCTCCTTCCTCTTCCTATCTCCTGCAACCTCCTTGCTGTTCTTGAGTGTTTGAGCCAGAAGTAATTGGTCAATGCATAAAGAACTTCATTTTCTGAGTGTGTATTGGATTTGCTTTGGTATTATTTTGTTTATTGGTTTGGATTTTGTGCATTTTGTTTGCAAGAGAAAGAGAGGTGTGGGTATTGGATAGGTAGGTAAGTAGGTAGTTAGGACTTTAGAAGAGTTGCAGGAAAGAAAAACAAGATGATTAAATGATGTATGAGAAGAAGGTTTTAACCTAGCCTTGTCTATGATCTATTTTTGGTTCGTTTTTATTTATAGTATGAATAAGGCTTCTACTCTACCCTTTGCATGTAGTCATCAATCTAGTTTCCCCAAATCTCTTTGCTGGAAATAATTAATCTTTCCCATGAATTTGATTGTTTACATTGTTATATGTATTCTGTGTTATGTATGTGACTTCATTTTGGAGCTTAAACTTTATCTCCTTTCCATAGATTACCTCGTTCTTCATACCATCTGATTTCCAGAGCTCGTAGGAAACTTTAAAATGGAGAATCCAAGACATGCAACTTTGGTTTCCCCAACATTGTGGCCATGCTAGCCTCTCATATTTCCTTATGTAGTTTAAATTTATTAGCCACAGTTCTGAAACAAGGGCCTGTTATGTTTATGGAGAGTCCCTGCATGAAATGCTTTTGTTTTGTGGTAATCACCATTGACACTGAAAATCTTCCAGTCCAGGAACACGAAACCTTCATTTAGATAAATGTTAGTTAGTTTTGAAATGGTTTTATTTCTCAGGAAATAAAACTTTTGAGTGTTTTGTTTACATTGTCACGAAGAATTTTGTTGTTTTTGAGGTAAGTGGAACTGTCCAGCCCTTGCATCATACGAAGGTTTTCTAAAACACCTCGCTCCATGAAGCTGCTCGCAGGAAAGCATGTTTAGGAACAGTCCAGGTCAGGAGAACAGCCTGTACATCTCCACTTAATTTGAGAAAGAGGCCAATATTTTGCCCAAGGCAAGCTTGACATCCTTGTTCCTCAGTGTATAGATGAGGGGGTTCAGGGTTGGGCTGAGGATCGAGTACAGCACTGAGAAAACTTTGCTCCTTTCTGGGCTGTAGCTGGAAGCAGGACTGACATAGGCACAGAACACAGATGAATAGTACACAGAGACCACGATGAGGTGGGATGAGCAGGTAGAAAAGGCTTTCCTTTTTCCCTCAGCAGAACGCATGCGCAGGATGCTGGCGATGATGTAGCCATAGGATAACAGGGTTAGCACGAAGTTGATTCCTCCAAAAAAGGCGTCTCCCAAAAGAGTCATAATACTGTTCACATAGGTGGGGCTACAGGAGAGCAGGAGGAGTGGGGGGATCTCACAGAAGAAGTGGGTGATGACCTTGGGTCCACAGAAAGACAGCCGTGTCATCAGACCAGTGTGGACAGATGCATTCACAGCACTGATAGCCCATACACTCATGGACAGAGCCCCACATAGCTGTGGGCTCATCCTGGAGTTGTAGTGCAAGGGACGGCAGATGGCAACATAACGGTCATAGGCCATGACTGTGAGCAGCAGCAGCTCAGAGGATGCAGACCATGAAAGGAAGAAGAGCTGGGTCATGCACCCCTTGAAGGAGATGGTGTTTTCCTCAGATACTAGGACAATCAGGGCCTTGGGCAGCACAGAGGAGGTGCACACTATATCCATGGTGGCCAGGTTGCACAGGAAAAAGTACATGGGACTGTGGAGGCCAGTGCTGGAGGTGACCAGAGCAATGATCACAGTGTTGCCCATTAGAGCCATCGTGTAGAGGGACAGGAAGCAGCCTGTCAGGAGCAGCCTTAGACTAGGGTGCTCTGAGAACCCTTCCAGCACAAACTCTGTCACTATTGTCTGGTTGAGACTCATCATCATCATGGAGAGTATGGAGTCCTCTGCTGTGTCTGTCAGGTTCTGAGAAAATACCACAGTTTACCACTTCAAAGTCTGGTTCCAAACTGTCAGCTGTTAGAAAGGGAAGTAGTGAATGTATTTCCTTCATGGAAGCTTCTTGTCTTTTCTTATATGTACCACACCATTGGAAAACCACACCTATTTTATTTCCTCTTGTTTCTCACATAGTAACTTTCACCCTATAGTTTTCTCTGGTCTTGAACATGCAAAAAGAGTGAGGCATCCTTTACTTAGCACCTGCCTATGCGTTCCTTCCTCATCACCACTAAGCCCTGTGCTCTGGAGCCAGTGCTTGGTGACGCAGATGTACCCCTGACTTTTACAGCTCCTATTCTCCACATGATGACAATTTTAGATAGACACACTGAGATGATATTATACCTTTGTTTTCACACTTGGCCTCCTTAGCTGACAGGCACTTTGTTTCTTCTGATATCTGGTGTGGTTGCCCGACTACCCAACTCAACCAGATGCTGGCATTCCCATGGCTAAGTAGACATGTATTTTCTGAATTAATTACTGTTATTGGTGTCGTCTCTACTTGGAACTGGTCTGACTCTAACCCACATCCAATCAATGTCCACAGAGAACATTTCTCAAAACACAGCCCTATGAACCTAAAGAATGTATGTGGCTTTTCTGTCTCAACGAACCACAGTGAACATCGAAGTCAACATACCCACAGCTGAAGTCATTACCACTGTCTGTGATGTTTCGGTATAGTTTCAGTATGTTTAATCAGAAATTCACCCTCAGCTATGCAGCTCAAGATACTTTTTCTATGCTGTGCAGCTCCATCTTTCTGCCTCATTGTCTTACCTGTAGTCTATGCCCTTGATAGATCCCCACTAGAGTCGTGCTCCATGAGCCAAGAGTGGTGTTCTCTACCCTTTTTACCTCTCTCACCTAACTCATCCTCAGTGAGCGCAACTATAGCTTCCCCACCCTTACAACGCATGTTCTCAATGTCTTCAGCAGTTTCATAATTTCTGGGGTCTTATCATTTCCAGTTTCCTTTTCTATCACTCCAGAAATACAAATGATATAGTTATAACTAGGCTTTTGTCCCAAGCAAAACTTACTATGTTTCTCCACAGTCATCCAATGAATTTACATAATAGACTCATCCAACACCCTTCATTAGCTTTTTCCCTAAGTTCCTGTCTGACCTTAGACGTGAATATGCTCTACCTTATCTGGAAACCTGTATTGGAAATTATCTGCAGTGCTTCTCATCTGGAAATACTCTTTGTTTTGCACCAGTCTTCCAGAGACATGTTTCATTCACTGAATGTAGTGTCATGCCCCACTCCCCACTTTGCCCTATATCACTTCATTTTCTTTACTCATATTTTATTTCACATTTATTTTTCATACTATGGCTCCCAATCTATTTTCTTCCTTCCTTAGTAGTGAATGTTAAATTTTAAACATTATGTCTTCCTACATTTCAAATTAAAGAAACAGAAATATTGTATTTACTCTTTGGAACCATGTGGATAGTGATATGTCTGACCATGTGTCCTTCTCCCCATTCTATTGTGATGGAGAATGCCAATGCATATTAAGTATTGCTCGAGGCTCTGGAGAAACAGACGTTCAAAACCAAAGTCCTATAATGTTTTTAGGAGTTTCTTGATCTGGTTAGTTAATTCAACTATATCTGATATTGTAAAATACTCTCTTGATAGTACCTATAATCAGTAATACTTGCTTCTATTCTTGGGTACACATGCCTCAGACCTGAAGGGAAAGATTAAAAAATAATTGAAACCTGTGACAGACATGTGTTATATGATAGAAATTTCCTAGTATTAATAACACATCTGTACAAATCTAACTACATTGAAAATAATGAACGTATTCCTAAATGATATACCTAAGAAGAAATGACAGAGTAATATAATAGGTGGGATGATCTGAGGACTCAGAAACATGCCAACGCATCTATGGACACATGTATTTTTGCAAACAAACTAACAGACAAACAAACAATCAAACAAAAACACACTAGAGAAATGATAGCATGTTCAACAAATGGTGCTGGTAAAATTGAACAGTTACATGTAGAAGAATGAAACTACCCTCTTATCCCTAACCATGTACAAAACTCAACTGCAATTAGATCAAAGACCTCAGTCTAAGAGCAAACACCCTAAAAATGACAAAGGAGAAATTATGGAATATACTTGTACTCATTGCCACAGAAAGTATTTTCTGAATAGAACCATGGTAGCTCAAACATTAAGTCTGATACACATGCTCTACTATGTTTATAGCAGCCTTATTTATAATAGCCAGAAGCTGGAAACAACCCAGATGTCCCTCAACATCAAGAAGGGATACATAAAATGTGGTACATCTACACAATGGAGTACTACTCAGCTATTAAAAAACAATGACTTCATGAAATTCACTGACAAATGGATGGAACTAGAAAATATCATCTTGAGTGAGGTAACCCAGACACAAAAGAACACACACGGTATATACTCACTGATAAGTGCATATTAATCCAAAAGCTCAGAATACCCATGATAAAACCCATAAACCATATAGAGCTTAAAAAGGGAAGACCAAAATGTAGATGCTTCAATCCTACATACAAGGGGGAAGAAAACAATCACAGGAGGTAGAAGGAGGAAGAGACCTGGGAGTGAGAGAGGAGGGGGAGGAAAAAATAGGGGGTAGGTTCAGGTATTGGAAGGATCAGGAAAGAAGTACAGAGGGTCAGGAAATTGAATAGTAATGTATATCACTGGGGGATAGTGAACTGGGGATTGCCGCTAGAAAGTCCAGACTCTAGGGAAGTCAGAGTCTCCCAGGACCCAATGGTGATGACTTTAACCAAAATACCCAACAAAGGGGAGGTACAACCTGTAGAGACCACCTCTTGGTCCACAGTTGAGAGATGGGGCCACCCACCCATCTCACAATTTTTAACCCAGAAATGTTCCTGTCCAAAGGAAAGACAGGGACAAAAAAATGGAGTAGAGTTTGAAGGAAAGGCCATCCAGAGACCACCCCACCTAGGGATCTATTCCAACTGCAGACATGAAACCCTAATAGTATTGGTGGTGCCAAGAAGCACTTGCTGACAGGAGCCTGGTATGGCTGCTCCCTGAGAGGTTCTCCCAGCATCTGACCAATACAGATGCAGATACTCACATTCAACCATCGGACTGAACCTGGGAACCCCAATGAAAGAGCTAGGGGAAGGACTGAAGGAATGGAAGACCATAAGAATAACAATATCAACTAACCGAACACCCATAACTTCCAGAGACTAAACCACCAACCAAAGAGTGTACATGGAGGGAGCCATGGCTCCAGCTGCAGATGTAGCACAGGATGGCTTTATCTGTGGAGACTTGATGCCCCAGAACAGGGGGATGCTAGAGCTGTGACACAGGGGTGGGTGAGTGGGTGGAGGAGCATCCATGTAGAGGCAAAGGGGGATGGAATGGGGATTTTGTGGAGAAACTGGGAAGGAGGATATCATTCGAAGTTTAAATGAATAAAATGATTAATAAAAAGATTGATAATGTACAAAATTAGTCAACATGCTACAATTATGCAAGAATTTAGAAAAGAACACCATCATTTGAGTGAAATGACAGCCTGAAGAATAGCAACAAGTCTTTAACAACTATATATGTGATAGAAAGTTAGTATCTAGAATATACAAATAGCTAATAACTTTAAACAGCAAGAAATCAAACAACCCAGCTAAAAATAGGGAATGGAATTTGATGGAATATTCAGAAGATGAAACAAAAATAGCTATGAAACAGTTTTTTAAAAATGTTCAACATACTAAGCCTTCAAAGAAATGGAAATTACGCCTTTTGGGATTTTATCTTTTCTCAGTAAGAGTGGTCAAGATTTAAAAAAAAGACAGCAGATGCTGTCTAGTTGTGGGGCAAATGACAATTATTCACTGCTAGTGGAATGCAAACCACTTCCTTAACTTTACCTTGACCCTGTAAAGAAAGACTACTTTTACCTTTTAATTTTACTTTAATCCAAAGCTTGGCTTGGCATCTACCTTCAAAATGCTTTTAGTGTGGTAGAGAAAATGGAATGTATATTCAGAGTAATGTGAGTATATGCTTTAAGATGGAGAAAGGAGACACCAAGGACAAGGGGAGAGAGTGTGACCTCCATGGAGTATGATTGTTACCGGAGAGCTTAGATGGAGACATGTCTTTTGAACAGTGGAACACAATGCCTTTGCCACATGAGTAATCCAGTGGCAACATTTTGGTGCTTATAATTACTATACAGTACTAGCAGACAATATTATCTTAGTCAGATTTGATCCAGCTACACAGAGGGAAAAATAAATCAGTAAGATTTCCAAGAGTTTATCCACATACATAGTGGAGCAGGGAGATGAACTGTGACTTCCCAGCTCTCTTTCCATAAATACATCCTGGTCTTTTGTGAGTTTAAGTTTCATTGTTTGTGACTGAGTGAACACGAGAGAATATACTACCCAGGTGGGGAATTATTGGGGAGCAAATTCACAACAGCCCCTCCTTATCTCAGCAAGGCTGACTTGAAAACCGTCACAAGCTGAGCCTCAGTGAGGAGCAAAGCTGCTGAGGAGCCTCACCGGAGTCGTGAACTAAAGTGTCTGCAGACTAACAGTGTACGGTCTCTTGAGAACACTTGGTAGAGGAAGGCTCTACATGTCCTGCCCTGTTATCACACCCCCACCCCTTTATTTGGCTATTTTTCTTTATACTTAGTATTAGACAGCTGTAATTTTTTCTTTAGGTGACTCCCAGTCATAGTATCCCTGTCCTGCTGCAGACAGGACAAGGCTAACACCATCCATCAGGTCTTTGCTGGTGTTTTTAGCTCCATGGAAGCTAAACAGTGGACTCTAGACAACAGGGTAAGAAAAATCTCTTCTGTGGCATTTCTCACCATTCTCTGTGGATATCACAGGCCAACAAGACAGCATCCAAGTCCTCTCTACTCATCTGTGTATATCTTAGATTCATCTAAATATATTGGCTGCATTTCAAAAGTAGTGTCAGCACTGTGGGTGATGAATGAGTAGGTCCAGTTATGAACATAAGACAAAAATAACAGGCATGACTAAAGTCTCTGATTGTGATTAGCTGGTAGACATTCTGCTGTTTATACAATGGAGCAGGATACCAAATCTTTCTATCATAGTCCGTTTTCTGATCTCTGACCCAGCACTCTTCATCAAATTCAGGACTCACTGAGAAGATAAGTTGTCCTTTAATGATGACATCCAAACTCTAGGAGTAATGTCACTTTTATAGTGAGACTTTTGTTTTGGAGATCCACTATTAGCCAAAAGAGACACATATGGAACTTAGAATTTAACTCACCTTTTTCTGTCACCATGAACTCAGGTGACAGATGACTCCAACAAAGGTGCACACTGTGCTGAGCACAGACTCTCTTTTCTGCAAGCAGTACGTCTTTAGTGTTTCTCTGAAGCTCTGTCTTCATTTTTACAGAGGTCACTGATGTTCAGAAATATCTATCATTTCTGAGACCAGGGGCAGGCACTTGTCCTGGTGCCTCCTGGGATAGAAACTCAAGAACAAAGCTCTTAGGATCAATTAATGGAGACTTTGTGACTTAATGACTCAAGCTCTCTGCAGACTTGTATAGAGGACAATGGTCAGGGGAGTCACATACTGTGTGCAGAAGCAGTTATTCCTCTTATAGCCTCCTCCCACCAACACTGTGCATCCATATCATTGGGATTCTCATGTCCTTTTTGGAAACTCTCACCATGATTCTAATTGACTACTCTCTATTCTGCTGGGGTAACTTCATCTGACTCAAACACACACACACACACACACACACACACACACACACACACACACACACACACACAGGGGTTCTTCTAATTATTTTGTACTGTCTACCTTTTCCTCCCTCTCCTACACTCAAGCCTTTCCAAATATTGTTATGAATTAATGTTCCCTCATCACTTCCATTCTGCTGGCTACATTTTTAACCATTTAAAAATATTTTTTCTGCCCTGAGACTCTCTATATAGCTAGTATTATACAGATAGAAGAGTTCATATTTAGGAATGGATATCTATCTGCCTGCCTATCTATCTATCTATCTATCTATCTATCTATCTATCTATCATCTATCTATCTATCTATCTATCTATCTATCTATCTATCTATCTATCTATCTCCAAGCAATAACAATTAGTAATTTAAAAAGAACCATGACTACTGTGGATTTTATTGTCTCCCTAACTTTCTCAGCCCATTTATAATTTGTATAAAGAGGACTTGAGTTGATTTTGTATCCAGTCACTTTGGTGAAGGTGTTTATCAGCTTTATGTATTCTCTTATAGAGTTTTTGGGGTTGCTTATATATACTAACATATCATTTGTGAATAGCAATACTTTGATTTCTTCCTTTCCAATCTGTATCCCCTTAATCTTCTTTAGTTGTCTTATTGGTATAGCTAGAACTTCAATTACCATCTTCAAGAGATATGGGGAGAGCCTTGTGTCTCTGATTTTAGTAGATTTGCTTTAAGTTTTTCTCCATTTAAGTTGGTGTTGGCTATTGGCTTGCTGTGTACTGCTTTTATTATGTTTAGCTATGTTCCTTGTATCCCTGATCTCTCCATTTCTTTTAATATAAAGGGGTGTTGAATTATGTCAAAGGGTTTTTCAGCATGTAATGAGATGATCATGTGTTCTTATTTCTTTCAGTTTGTTTATATGGTAGATTATGTTGATGGATTTTCCCATATTGAACCACCACTCCTGCACCCACCAGATGAGATCTATTTGATCATGGTAGATGATGTGTTCTTAGACTCTTTATGCAAGTATTTTAGCATCAGTATTCACAAGGAAAAATGGTCTGAAATTCTTTTTTGTTGAGTTTTTGTGTGGGTTAGGTATCAGGGTGACTGTGCCATTATAGAATGAAGTAGTATGCCTTCTGTTTTTATTTTTGGGATAATTTGAGGAGTATTGGCATTAGCTCTTCTTTGAAACCATCTAAACCACCTGGCTGCGAACTTTTCTTTCAGCTGGGAGACTGTTAATGACTGCTTCTATTTCCTTAGGAGTTATAGGACTATTTAGATACTTTACATGATCTTGATTTAACTCTGGTAAGTAGTATCTTTATAGAAATCATCAATTTTATTTGGATTTTTCAATTTTGTGAAGTACAGGCTTTTGAAGTAAGAGATAATAGTTCTTTTTAAATTCCTCAATGTCTGTTGTTATGTCTCCTTTTTATTTCTGATTTTATTCATGTGACTTCTTTGGGTCTCTTGATTATAGTGTGGTTATTCTAAACTTTATGGCCAATATCCACTTATAAGTCAGTATATATCATGCATGTCAGAAAGTTGGGAATAGTTCTATGTCAAGACCCTGCTGTACCACTCCTGGGCATATACCCAAAAGATGCTCTACCATCCAACAAAGACACTTGTTCAACTATGTTCATAGCAGCTTTATTAGTAATAGCCAGAAACTGGAAATAACCTAAATGTTCTTCCACTGAAGAATGGATAAAACAAACAAACAAACAAAAACGATGTGGTTCATTTTCATAATGGAATTCTACCTAGTGATTAAAAACAAGGACATCATGAATTTTGCAGGCAAATAGATGGAATGAAAAATATTATCCTGAATGAGATAACCCAAGCCAAAAAAGACATGCATGATATGTACTTACTTATAAGTGGATTTTAGCCACAAAATGCAGGATAACCACATTACAATCCACAGATTCAAAGAAGCCAACTAACAAGGAGGGCCCAAGAGAAGATGGTTAAATTTTTGTCAGAAGGGGAAATAACATAGATATCAGAGGTGGATTGAGAAAGGGCACTGAGTGGGAGAGGGGTCAGGGAGGGAAGCTGGGGGGAAGAGGTATAAGGAGAACATGGGAGAAAGAATAGCAATTGGAAGTGGGCTGGGGGATTTCTAGGATGTGCTAGAGACCAGGGACTGGGGGAGGGTGGCGGCAAGTTGTCTATGGTGGCAACTCTAGGTGACACTTCTAGCAGTGGGGGATTTCAATCCTGAAGTGGCCACTTCCTGTAGCCAGGCAGGACTTTAGTGGAGGGATAAGGACACTAACTCACCCACAAAAACTTTGACCCAAAATGTGCCTTACCTACAGGATGTGCAGGGACAAAGATAGGACAGAGATGGAGGAAATGTACAACCAATGACTGGCTCAACTTGAGAGCCATCCCATGGGCAAGAACCAATCCCTGATACTACGAATACTCTGTTTTAGTCATAAACAGGAGCCTAGCATAACTGTCATCAGAGAGGCTCCACCTAGCAGCCAATGGAAACAAATGTAGTGACCCACAGCTAAACACCAGATAGAGCTCAGGGAGTCTAGACACAATGACACATCAGGCATTGGCTTAGTCACATTTCTGACTTAGACACCCAGTGTCTGGTGTGTTTTTGTGAACTGTTTATCCTGGCAGGTCACTTCTATATTGTGTTACACATTATAGGTAATGTTAACATGACATAAGGCATGTCTCATGATGAGGAGACATATATGAGATGTATGCATGTATATGTATTTGTAGCCATTTGCTATTCCTGTGTTTGGATGACTATCAGTTGCTCTGTAGCTTAAATTATAGTAATAAGACTAATACCAGATGAAATGGCACACACATGACACAGAGGTGAGGTAATGTACACAGCCATAATAGGCCAAGGCCAATATTTCATAAGTACTATTCTTCATTATCACCATAATATATGTGTGTGTGTGTGTGTGTGTGTGTGTGTGTGCTTTTGTTGTTTTGGTATTGTTTCTTCTTATTGGTTTGGAGTTTGTGCATTTTGTTTGCTAGAGAGAAGGAGAGGTGCAAGTATTCAGTGGGTAGGTAAGTAGGTAGGTAGGATCCGAGAAGAGTTGCATGAGAAAACAAGATGATTAGATGATGTTGTATGTATAAAGTTTTAACCTAGCATTGCTGTCCATGATCTATTTTTGGTCGATTTTTATTTATAGCATGAGTAAGACTTCTACTTTAGCTCTTGCATTCATCTAGTTCCCCAAATCTCTTTGTTGGAAATAATTAATCTTTCCTATGAGTTTGATTGTTTTCATTGTCATAAGTATGCTGTGTGACATATGTGACTTCACTTTGAAACTTAAACTTTACCTCAGTTCCATAGATTACCTCTTTCTCCATACCATCTGACTCCCAGGAAACTATAGGGAGCTATACAATGGAGAATCCAAGACATGCAACTTTGGTTTCCCCAAGACATTGTGGCCATGCTAGCCTCTCAAGTTTCCTTATGAAGTTTAGATTTATTAGCAATAATTCTGAAACAAGTGACTGTTATATTTACAGAGAGTCCCTGCATAAAATGCTTTTGTTTTGTGACAATCATCATTGACACTCACTGAAAATCTTCCCATTCAGGAACAGGGCACCTCCATTTAGATGAACTTTAGTTACTTTTGAAATGGTTTATACTTATCAGGAAATGATGCTTGACTGTTTTCTTTACATTGCCTTTAAGAATTTTGTTAGAGAAAAGGCTGAAGGAGCTGAAGGGGTTTGCAACCCCATAGGAAAAACAACAATATCAACCAACCAGGCTCCCCCCTCCCACCCAGAGCTCCCAGGGACTAAACTACCAACAAAAGAGTACACATGAGTACAAAGAGAACCATGGCTCCAACTGCAAATGTAGCATAAGATGGCCTTGTCGGGCTTTAATGGGAGGAGAGGCCCTTGGTCATGTGAAGGCTTGATGCCCCAGTGTAGGAGAATGCTAGGGTGAAGAGGCTGGAGTGGGTGCATGGGGAACACTCTTATAGAAGCAGGGGGAGGGGGATGGGATAAGAGGTTTCCAGGGGGGTGGGTGGGAAAGGGGATAACATTTGAAATGTAAATAAAGAAAATATCCAATAAAAATGTGTTGATTTTTGAGGTTACAGTGAGTAGAATTGTCCAGTGCTTGAATCAGACAAAGGTTTTCTAAAACAGCAATAGGGACATCCCATACCATGAGGCTACCCTCGGGGAAGCATGTTTAGGAATAGTCCAGTTCAGAAGAATATTCTGCATATCTCCACCTACTGGGAGAAAGAGGGCAAGAGTCTTCCCAGGGCGAACTTGACATCCTTGTTCCTCAGTGTATAGATGAGAGGGTTCAGGGTTGGGCTGAGGATCGAGTACAGCACCGAGGTAACTTTGCTTCTTTCTGGGCTGTAGCTGGAAGCAGGACTGACATAGGCACAGAACACAGATGAGTAGTACACAGAAACCACAATGAGGTGGGATGAGCAGGTAGAAAAGGCCTTCCTCTTGCCCTCAGCAGAACGCATGCGCAGAATGCTGGCAATGATGCAGCCATAGGATAACAGGGTAAGCACAAAATTGATGCATCCGTAAAAGGCATCTGCCACAAGAGTCATAATGCTATTTATATATGTGGGGCTACAGGAGAGCAGGAGGAGTGGGGGGATCTCACAGAAGAAGTGGGTGATGACCTTGGGTCCACAGAATGACAGCCGTGTCATCAGACCAGTGTGAACAGATGCATTCAGAGCACAGATGGACCACACACTCATGGCCAGGGCCCCACACAGCTGTGGACTCATCCTAGAGCTGTAGTGCAGAGGAAAGCAGATGGCAACATAACGGTCATAGGCCATGACTGTGAGCAGCAGCAGCTCTGAAGACAATGACCACAGAAGGAAGAAGAGCTGGGCCATGCACCCCTTGAAGGAGATGGTGTTTTCTTCAGAGATTAGGCCAACCAGGGCCTTGGGCAGCACAGAGGAGGTGCACACTATATCCATGGTGGCCAGGTTGCACAGGAAAAAGTACATGGGACTGTGGAGGCCAGTGCTGGAGGTGACCAGAGCAATGATCACAGTGTTGCCCATTAGAGCCATCGTGTAGAGGGACAGGAAGCAGCCTGTCAGGAGCAGTCTTAGACCAGGGTGCTCTGAGAACCCTTGCAGCACAAACTCTGTCACTCCCGTCTGGTTGAGATTCAACACCATCATGGAGACTATCTGTTTCACAACTGCGTCTGTTGGCTTCTGAGAAAGTATCACAGTTTATCACTGCAAAGTCTGGTTTTCGACCTTGAGCACCTCAAATTTTCCTGCTGTCAGGAAGGGAAAGAATTAATGTATTTCCTTTATGGAAGCCTCTTGTCTTTTGTTGTCTGTAGTACACCACTGGAAACCACATGTATTTTATTTACTTTTCTTTCCCACTTAGAAACCCTCATCCCAATGCTTTGAATAAAGAGTGACAACTGCTCCTCCCTCATCTTCTTGAGCATGTGGCAAGTATCCTCACTCAGCACCTGCCTGTGCTTTACTTGCCTGTCCCATGTGTTCTGGTGACAGTGCTTAGTGACACAGCTGTACCGTTTACCTCCATAGCAGGTGTTCTCCACATGATGACAATTTTGGATGGACTCACTGAGATCACTTTTGTACATTCTTCCACACCCAGCCTCTTAGGTTCCCAGGCACTTGGTCTTTTATGATATTTTGAGTGGTTGCTCTATGACACATCTCAATGTGATGTCATTTCCCATGGCCACATAGTGATGTATATTCTGAATTTTCTCACTGTGATATGTGGCTTTTACTGTGATGGAAACTGTCCTGACTCTATCATACTTCAAATCTATCACCCTGGAAAACATTTCTCAAATCCTTTTTTGTCTCAATGAATCACAGTAACTTCAAAGTCAACATACCCACAGCTGAAGTCATTGCCACTGTTTGCAGATGTACTGTGTACTCTCAATGTCCTTATACAGAAGTTCACCCTCAGCTACCTAGTGCTTCATGAAGGCTTTTCTATGGAGCACAGATCCATCTCTCTGACTCATTGTCTTACCTGTAGTCTATGCACTTGGTAGATCCTGAGTAGAGTCCTGGTCTGTGAGCCAAGAATCATGTTCTACATCTTCTTACCTCTCTCATCCAAATGATCCTCTAAGTCTATAACTATAGTTTCCCCAACATTGTAACTCATGTTCCCAATGTTTTCAGCTGGTTCATATTTTCTCGGTTCTTGTCATTTTTAACGTTTCCAGTTTTCTCCTCTATCACTCAAGGAGTACAGTGTGTATACCTTAAAACAATTCATCCTTGGCTTCTAGGCAAATTCACTATATTTTCTCCTAATTCTTAGCAAAATATACTCTATAGCTTGACACGGAAGGCTCACCTGACACCTCCATTAATCATTTCCATAGGTTCCCTCATAAGTTCATATCTGAGCACATTCTACCCCATTTACAAACCTATTTGTGGCAATTATTTTAGTGTTACTTCATTTTTGATCACATTTTATCTTATATATCTTTTCCATAATAATGTTCACAACCTATTTCTTACCAACTTAATAGTAAGGGTTGAATTTTAAACATTATGTGTGCCTCCATTTTAAACTAGAGATTCTCAAATATAGCGTTTCCCCTCTGCAACTATGTGGACATTTTTATGTCTGACCACTTCTCTTCCTTTCCCTCCTATCCTATTTTACTAGAAAACATTAATGAATAGACTGGTATTGCAAGTGGTTCTACAGAAACTGAATTACAAAAGTGTATTTTTCTAATATGTTTGGCACTTTCTTGATCTGGCTAGCTAATTAAACTAAACCTGAAATTGTGAAATTCTTTCATGATAGTATCTATAATATATGTGTGATATTAACTTCCATCCCCAGGGTGTACTTCACTCAGAGTACAGAAAGTGTTAATAAAGATGAACATTAGGCTGAGCTAGAAGGAAATATTTAATATTAATTGAAACCTGTGGAAAATGTGTTATCTGGTAGATATCTCTTAACACCAATAGCACATCTGTAAAAATCTAATTACATGAAAAATAACTATCTGATTTCTAAATGACACACTGAGGAAGTAATGACAGAGAACTGAACTGTAATATATAGGGTGATTTGACAATACAGACACACGTCCACATACCCATGGACACTCACTCATTACAAATAAGTAAAAACTACACCCTAGAGAAAATACAGGACGATTAAACATAGACTTTTCTTATCTCTCAAGCTGTACAAAACTCAACTCCAAATGAGTAAAGGACTAGTGTAAGACCTAACACCCTGAAAATCACAGAAATGGGGAACGTGCTTCAACTCATTGTCCCAGAAAGACCTTTCTGAACAGGACCATGGCAGCACAGGCATTGAGCTCAATAACTGAAAAATGGGCTCACATGCAACAATATATAAAGTTTCTGTACATGAAAGAACATCATCTGAGTGAAAAGGCAGCCTACAGAATGAATGGCAAAAAGTCTGTAACAACTATACAACTGAAAGCATTAATATCTATATATTAATGTACAAATAATTAAACAACAAGAAAAAAACAACTCAACTGAAAATGGGGAATGGAATTAAACAGAATTTTAAGAAGATGAAACAAAATAGCTAAGAACCCATTTTTTTTTTAAATGCTCAACTTTCTAAGACATCAGAGAAATGGAAGTTTAAAAATCTTTGGAGATTCCATCTTACCCCAGTCAGAATGGCCAAGATAAAAGTATGACGGTGGATCCTGACAAGTTGTGGGGAAAGGAATAATTCACGGCTTGTGCAGACTGGTATAATTACTATAGAAACCAGTATGAAGTTTCCTCAAAAAGCTGGAAATAAGTACACTACATGCTTCAAGTATACCATTCTTAGGCATATACCCAAAGGACTAAATGTCTTAATTAACTGAAACCTGCTTGTCCATGTGCACTGCTATAGTCACAATAACCAGTAAATGGAAACAACATAAATGTCCATCATATGGATAATGGATAGTGAACGTGTGGTAATTAAATAATAGAACATTACTCAGCTGTTAAGGACAATGAAATTAATAGGAGAATAGGTGGAGTTGGAAGCAATCATCCCAAGTGAAGTAACCAAGACCCAGGAAGACAAACATCACATGCTTTCTCTCATGGGCATATATTACCTTTTAAAATATATATATATATATATATATATATATATATATATATGTTTTAGGATTACTATTGCTGTAATGAAACACCATGACCAAAACAACTTGAGGAGGTAAGAGTTTATTTGAATTCCAATTCCACATCCCTCTTCAACATTGAAGGAAGTTAAGACAGGAACTCAAACAGGGCAGGTACCTGGAGGTAGAAGCTGATGCAGAGGCTGTGGAGGGGTGTTGCCTATTGGACTTCTCAGCTTGCTTTCTTATAAAACTCTGGACTAACGGTCCAGGGATGATCCCACCCACAATGGGCGGGGCTCTCTCACATCAATCATTAATTTAAAGAAATGCTCTACAGTCTCATGTAATGCGAGTATTATGGAGGCATTTCTTCAGTTGGTGCTGCCTCCTCTCAGGTGACTTTAGCTCAGATCAAGTTGACATAAAACTGGCCAGCACAATTGACTCCTTGTCAACTTGACACAGTACTTTTTAAAGACATAATCTTTCCTTTGTTGGTCCATCCCCCAAATCTCAGATTAATTAATACCACAAATGTAAAATATGTTACAAATGTAAAATCCTACAGTCTTTATCAACTTAAAATGTCAAAAGGTAGGATGAGGATAATAGTGGATTGAACCTCAGAACCTGGAACCTCAATTAAGTGTTGTCCATTATAAGAAAAAAAAAAAAAACCCAACAAAACAGAACAAAACCAAAAATGTCAAAAGTTTAGTCTCTGTAAAAATCTAAAATCACTTACTATTCAAAATGCCTTTAAAAAATTCAGTCTCAACAAGGCCCCTGGAATCAACTAAGCAAAGCACATAGAGCTCAGAGAGGACTGAAGCAGGAAGCACAGGGCCTGTTTGGGTCTATACCAGGTCTTCTAGGGGTATCATGGCCCTCTACACTCCACGATTGGCAGCCACTGTTTCCCAGCCCAAGCTGCTGCTCCAGTCTGCGGGTCAGGATTCAGCAAGAGAAAAAGTGAGGACAGACTTGGAGAATGGAGACCAGACAGAGTGTGATTCAATCCCATTTATTCTTCAGTCTCTCTTCCTAGTCTAAGTCCCAAGTCTTGAGTTCCTAGTTCCTAGTTCCTAGTTGTACTCCTGTTGTTCTCTTCCGAGTGTCTAATGTCTACTCCTACTCCTAGTGTCTGAATCTCTGTTACTCCAAATTGTTCTCTAAGTTGTTCTCTCTAGAGCCAAGTGTCTTCTACCTAATGTCAAGTAGTCTGTTGCTTTCTCTGTCTGCCTCTAGCCTTTTATATGTCTCACTTTTAAGCCATGCCTTTTGGTCACACCTTTAATCATGCCCTTAGGTCTTGTCTCTAAATCTGATCTCTACACTTCTAAGTCACACTCTTAAGTTACACACCTTTAATCTCACACACCTTTAATCTCACACACCCAAGGTATCTAAACCAAGATTATCAGAGTGTGTTCAGCTGTTGTAGGCTACTGTAATCCAAGTCTCATGTCAGGGTATATGGCTCAAGATGGCTGCAAAGCTGATAGCCGCTTTCTGCTAAAAGTCGGCCCCCAACATATCATAGCTATTAATTTAGGATTTTTGTGAGATTCATGACGAGGAGAATGAGTGGGTCTCTGACTCCTCTGCCTGCCTAGGACTCCTGTTGGGCTGCCATGTCTGACTTTGATATGGAATGTTTTTGTTTCATCTTATATTTTTTCATGTTTGATTGTTATCTCCTAGAAGCCTGTTATGTTCTAATGAGAGAAGAAATAGAGTGAATCCAGAGTAGAGGGGGGATGGGAGGGGTAGAGGGAGGGAACTATAATCAGGATGTATTGTGAGAGAAAAGAATCTATTTTCAATAAAAGAAAAAATCCATTCTACACACACACACACACACACACACACACACACACACACACACACACACACACACACACACACACACACACACAGACACACACACCCCAAAACCCAACCCAACCAAAACAAAACAAAAACAAAAAGAAAAAATTAAAGCCTACCACATGTGGGCTCCTATAAAATAAATAAAGTAAGCCAAATACATTTTTACCTCAATAGGGAAGAACTAGGGCACAGTCACAATCCAAGCAGAGCAAAGCAACACCCAAACAGTTTAAATAACTCAATGCTAAATATCTGGCATTTATTCATGATCTCTTAATGGTGCCAAGCCTCAACTTCTCTCCATGGCCCCCTCAATCCTGGGGATTCAACAGCTACTGAAGCTGAATTTTTTTTCAATGGCCTCTCCCAGCCTTTCATAAAGCCAAACTCCACATGCTATCAGTGACTTCTTCATGCCTTCAAAACCAATACTGCCTACATGACTTTTACACCACTATGTTTGGCTGCCAAAATGAGGCAATCTTCTGTGTGCTGACCCTAACAAGAATGCTTCATCTACTGCTGGTCTTCTCTTAATCACAGCTGATTCTTTAGGTGATTAGTCTCCATTGTCTCAGAAAAGTAAAGGTTTTATTTCAGTGGTTTTGGTCTCTTGCTAATCAGCACTGACTGTTCAGCTTTGGCTGATCAGACGCTATAGATTCATCACACAAAAGACCTGGTAGAGTCTGCTTCCCTCTGAAACTTTACATTGTACATTGTCTGTATAACTCCAAGCTCCTACAGTACAGCTCACTGAGCCCTCAACAGTCAATGGCTTTTCTAGCCCAAAGTTTCAATGTTCTTCCACAATCCTTCCACAAACAAAATGGTAAGGTCTGCCACAGCAATACCCAACTCTTGGTACCAACTTGTTTACATTAGAGTTACTATTGCTATGATGAAACACCCTGACCAAAGCAATGTGAGAGAGAAGGGTTTGTCTTACATTTTCACATCACTGTTGATACCACTGAAGTAAGTCATGACAGGAACTTAAACAGGGCAGGAACTTGGAGGCAGAAGGTGATGCAGAGACTGTGGAGGGGTGTGCTTACTGGTTACCTCATCATGGCTTGCTCAGCCTGCTTTCTTATAGAACTTATAAGACTAGCCAGCATAATAAGTAACACTAAAAGTCTTTTGAGAAATCCATATGGAAACTTAGTATAGTACGTCATTCTTAAAATATATTCATATACAGATATAAAAAGAATTTATATGGAGTTACCTTATAGTGAGGGGTGGGCAAAACCTCAATTAGATACCACATGCTATCAAATAAAACTCTTGTACCAGAACTGGCTTACCTCTTTTAGAAATGTTAGTCACTGGGTGGCATTGACACTCAGACCTTATAGGCTATTGTTATTGCTCTTGGTTGTCTTCCAGAATGTGATGTTAAAATCTTATTGCTGGAGATACCACTTAACTTGAACCATAAATATGGAGAAATCAAGTGGTTACAGACCTGAAAGCTTTACTGCTACTTGCTAGCTTTCACAGTTCTGGAAGATGCTATGCACATTACTTGTGGGAAAAAATGTGATCGGTTTCACCCAACTCTGAACCCTACAAGCTATTAACAACCTGCTTGGCAAGGTATGGCCATGGATGCAATAGTGACACAAATGTAATAAGGTAACCAACTACCTCCTGACTGAATTTAAACCCCACTTTACTAGATGGAACCCATACCTGATACTGGTAACAAGGTCAAGAACTTGTGCCTAGAAAGATCCTAGGTTTAAGAAAAACCTATTACTGGTTTCCTACTAAATGGACATAGTGTTCAAAAGTCTTCTACTGCTTTACTGCTATTTGCATAGATAAGTCCATCACACAACCCTCAGCAGAGAGGTTTCTTCTTGCAGTAGATAAGAATTAGCAGAAAGGCTTAATACTGGTCAATGAGAACAGAATACAAACTTTGGGGTGCTCAGACCTAAACGGGAGGTTTAGATCACACCTCTTTCCTCAAGACTTAAAAATATTCATGGATGAGGGGAGTAAAGAATATTTTAAGATCTAGAGGCGGTAGATGACTTCATTTAGACAGAAAAAATAAGTTCTAGGGCTCTGTATAGTGGAGTGACAAACTCTACAATCATCTCTCTCTCTCTCTCTCTCTCTCTCTCTCTCTCTCTCTCTTACAATCATCTCTTATGTATTTAAAATGAGAAGAGATGAGCTCAAAGCTTGACAAGACAGAGACGACAAAGTCACAGAAACAAACTTACTTAGAACAAACTTTACTTAGAATATGTATAAACCATGCTGAAATATCTATGAACCATCAACATATACAGTGACTTGTATTACAAATACCAGTATTGATCAACATCATTCATGACAGCTATTGTTACTCATGATACCAATTCAGAAAAACATATCACAAAAAGCCAGATATAATCAGACAATGATATAGATGGAGTTCATAGTTTAAGATGTGCACAATAGCTGTTAAGAATAAAGTTATATATGACCATGTAGAAGGAAATGCACTTAAAAGCTGATCTGTAGAAGATGTATATCTGTGTTACTTCCTAATTTTTGTGCCCTGACAAGGTGTATGGGACTTCTAGGATTATGAAGATGCCCTGTATCTTCATGGAACTTGGCTACATGAAAGAAAGCATTTCATAAAACACAAAATGGGTTTAAAATGCAAGCATATGAAAAGATTGCTTTCATTGTTAAGTGCCCTTTAACCAAAGCCTTGATATCTATATTAAAAATATTTTAAATGCATTAGGGCAAATGGAATGTATATTTAGAGTAATGGGAACACATACTTTTAGGTGGAGAAAGGAGACACCAATGAGAAAGGGGAGAGTGTGTGACCTCTGGAGTAGGATTACTACTGGAGAGGTTACATGGGGATGTGTCTTATGAACAGTGGAACACAATGTCTTTGACACATGAGTAATACAATGGCAACATGTACACTTGTTCATTCACTTTACAATAGTGAGAGATGAAATATGAATGTGTGCACAGCAGGAGACAGGTCTGAATTGAACACAAGAAAACATCAATGATTTTATAGTACATTTATAAAATAATTTGATCAAATCTATATAAACTACATTAAAAATTACAATATTCCATTTGAGCCCACTTAGAGGTAAGAACAAAGAAATAACTACAAATGTCTGAATCCTGGTAAACATGGTCAGTGAAGGGACCAAGAGCTTGTTTCAGTGCCTTGGCATTAACAGTGAGGTGACAACCTGTAAGAGCCTGTGGTGCCATGATGAACAAATAGCCCCTGTCCTAGCAGACAGAGACACCATCAGGGCTTTTGTCTGTGATCCCTGAACTGCCCAGAACTGGAACAAATAGTGAAATCAGACAGGTGCTCAGTTCTGAGATTTCTAAGTCCAAATTGAGACTGGCTAACGAACTAGAGGGAGCTTTGTTCTTGAAAAAACAACAGAGAGATTGAAAGATCATGACCATAAATCTGTGATGGGCAGAGGCTGGATTAGACACAGGACTTTCCAATAGTTTCAGTGCCCTACATATTATCTGTTGGCTTCACAGAAACAGTACTAACTTCACCCTGTGCACCTCATCAAGTGGTATTATTTGCTGCTTCTCATCAGGAGCAAACTGGACATTCCCTACACAATATAATGGAGGAGCCTCAGTATTTGTATTGAGTCCTACTCAACATTTGTAGTTTATCATAGAACATAAACCACAGAGAGAAGTGTGGGAGATCCCTTTGGTAGATCATGACTCCATTTTACTTGGACTGTACAACTGGGGGCTTGCCATGTACTGGTACATCCAGTAGACAAATACACAAATTTGATTTGGGAATATTTCATGCAAATGAAATGAGAGGTAAATGGCACTTCTGGAAAATGGTAGATCAATACTCTCTTCACACACATTGTATTTGGCAAGCAATGTTTTGATGCCTGTCATTCCTATTGGCCTAGAAGACAATATTATCATATTTAGATATGGTACTGTCATACAGAAGCAAAAACTAATTAAAACATTTCCCAACTGTTCACCAATGCACACTGTGAATAGAGAAGTAGCTGCCTCTCCTTGAGCTTCTTTCCTGTAATGTGCTCTTTGGAATTTAACTTTGATTGCTTATATGCAATCATTTGTGCCTAAGAGGACACCAGAGAATCTAGTATCCAGGTGGGGAGTTTGTGGGAGCAAATTCACAACAGCCTCTCATGATATTATGTAAGCCAGATTTCAGCAAGGTTGACTTGAAAACCTCCAGGAGCTGAGCCTCAACCAGGAGCAAAGCTGCTGAGGAGCCTCACCAGGGTTGTGAAACAGAGTGTCTGCAGGCACCATGCATGGTCAAGACAGCAAAAGTAGCACAGGAAGCGTCTACACCTCCAGTTCTGTTACCACAGCCTCCCATTATTTGACCATTTTTCTCAATACTTAATTTTAGACAGCTGTAATTATTTCTTTACATGACTTCTAGTCATTCCAGCCCTGATTTTGAAGCAGACAGGGCAAGACTAATTCCAGGAGGCTGGACTGATGTTTTCAACTCAAGGTGAAGAACATTTTCTGACCCCAGAATAGTAGACTTGGACAAGAGGTAAGAAAATCTTTTGTGGCTTTTTTCCACCATTCTCTATGGATACCACAGACCAAAAGGGGGAACATTAAAAGTCCTATCTAGTCATCAATATAGATTTTTGATTCATTTAAATTTGTTAGTTTCATTTCATAATTAGTGGGAATACTGTGGGTGAATGAATTAGTGCAGTTTTGACTATATCAGACATGAGTAAATCTATGATCCTGATTAGAAGCTAGACATTCTGCTGTTTGTACAATGGAGCTGGAACCCAAATCTTTCTATTATATTCTATTTTCTGATCTCCGACCCATCACTCTTCCTCAAACCCAGGATCTGTTGAGAACCTGATCCCTCTGTGTTTCTTTCCCTTGGTACTGATTTCCAAAAACTGGGACAAATGTCATTTTTTAGAGAGACATCTTTTGCTTGGGAGTGCCATTGCTAGCCTGTGGAAGATACATCTTCACTCACCTGTCTCTGTCCCAGTGATTTGAAGTGACAGATGGCTCCCACACAGTGGCCACTGTGCTGAGCACAGACTTTCCTTTCCTGCAAGCACCAAGTCTTTTGTCCTTCTGAAGCTCTGTCTTCCTTTGTGTTGAGTGTCAACTGACCGTCACAAATTCCAGTGATTTTCTGAGACCAGGGGCAGGTGTTTGTCCTGGTGCCTCTTGGGATAGAAACCCAAGGAGAAATCTCTTAGGATCAATTTAAAAAAAACCCTTGGCTTCATAAACCTCAAATCCCTGAAGCCTGGTGTGGAAGAGTGTGGTCAGAGGAGTTTCATAGGTAGAAGCACTTCCTCCTCCACCCACCCTTCAACACTCCACACACATCCCCCAGAATGTCTTGATATTCTCGTGTTTTGTGTGGAAGATCTCACCATGGTATTAATTGACTCCTTTGCACTCTGCTGAGAGAACTTCATGTAAACTGGATATATGCAATGTATTTATTCTAAGTATGTTTTACTTTCTATGCCTCCTTTCCAAGCCTTCAATATATCGTTATGAATTAATCTTCCTTCAGTACATCCAGTCCATTTTTTGCTACATTTTAAATCCCTGAGAATATACACACAAGTAGCATTACACAGACAGAACAGGCATATTTTATGAATATAGATGAATCTGCACATATGCATTTAATGACTATTAGTAAATGAAGCACAGCCATAAATTTAGAGAAGAATGGGGGAGGAATCGATGGAAAGGTTTTGAGGTAGAAAGTGAGGACAGAAACGTTAGGATCAAATTATAATCTCAGAAAAACTTTAAAGAAAACATTTTATTCAAAGTTTTACTGTCATAAGATCTTTCATAAAGAAAAAACCAGATAAGACCAACTTAAATAAAATTTGAAATTGAAAAATATTTTTCCATTTCCTGGAAATGACCCCACCTCCTCTACACCACATTTTGCAAGTGATTGGTTCTAATCTTGTGGGTCAGCCAGGTCTGGCTGATCTTTGAAGAAATCACATAGATCAAATCTAAACATAGTCTAGGAGGTGACATTTCAGAAAATACTCATTATTATTTTTTACTAGTTGACCATGGATAAAAGGAGCATGGTTCCCTTGACAACTCCTAATCCTGAATCTCAGTTATTTTCATCTGGTCAAAGGTAAAAGACACCTGTCAAGATTTTCAACACTAGTGTCAGTTTGAGTCTGAGGCATGGAGAAGCCACATGTTTAGGGGGCTCTGAGGATCTCAGATACTTTCCATGTTCATAACTTTGCTTTAGATGGAAATCATGAATGTATATTATGATCCCTGCTCCCTCAATGACCACAGGTGTTGTTAAGATCACAGCATATGATAAGTTTCAGAAAGGTTCCAGGATTCTTCTAGATAGGCAGTGAACCCACACTAAGTCCCCAGGTTCAATGTGTTGCTGGTTCAGCCAAAGGCAGAGCAGGCAGTGGGGGTGGGGGGGGTGATAGATGAGTCTGGATGCCTCAGCTAGTCTGCTGCAATGCTTGTTAAGGACTTGAGGAAGGGATACTTAGACATTGCAATAGTCTGTGTTCTTCTTTGCAGGAATAAGTGGGGATGGGCAACAAATCAGTAACGTTTTAGTAACTACTTTAGATCTTTTTGAAGAAGAAAAGCTTCTACTCATTTCGAAACAGTATTTTCAAAACCTAGCAAATATTGGCAGTCAAATTTTGTCAGTGAGTGGGCTACTTCAGTGAGACCCAACTCCCGGTGTTCCCTGGGACTGAATTCCTTTTGCTGAATTCAATAGGTGCTGTTTTTTTTCTCTTCTTGGGTTCACCTGGACACAGACAGCAAAGCAATGGGTAATTTGTTTAATTACAGACTTTCATCTGGACATGTAGAAAGCACCTGTTTACTATTGATTATTTCAATCTGGTTAATCCCAGGTGTGTACTTTGATGGATTTAAGAGAGAAGGGATGGCCCCAGGACTTCTGGTAGGGTGGGGTGTCTGTCTGGAAGAACCACAAGTCCTCTGTCTTGGTGTTCTGCTTTTTGGTCCAATTTTCTTTCTCACTGGTGTATGGAGGATGCTATAATAGGTCTGGCTCAGGCAGGAGGTTGAGAATTGAGGTTGGGCCTAATGTTTGCAATGGACCCACTGGCCATGTGGCTGCTATTTTTTTTTCTGTGGTTCCAGCCAGTCTGTTACCTCAGGCTTCAACTGAGATCCTTTTTTGACGTCTTGGACAATGTATAATAGCAAGCATTTCCTCCAGAGAAATAGTTGTTTCTAGGGCAGAAACAAAGAAAAAAAAACTTCTTTGTTTTTTATTTTTAATCTCCTTTCCTGAGTAAGGCAGCAGACCCTGCTTCTGATACAAATTACCATGGACATGTGCAGTGGCAAAGGCATACTGACAGGTGTTGACTGCCTGGTGATTTTCCCATCATTGTGCCTGAGGTCGAGGCTATAAGTTCTGTCTTTTGGACTGGCGTCCCTTGAGGCCTAGATTGGGCCCAGATTACCTTAGTAAGTGTCACCACGGCTGCCCCTGTATATGGGATCCTTTTCTGTACACAACTGCTTCCATTGGTGAATAGGGGTCACCACATCCTGCCATCCTGAGTGGTTGATCTTCGACACCTAGTTATCTATCTTGTGGGTGGCTGATGTCCTGGGCATAGTTATAGGCTGTTCTTCAAAATCAAGTAGGAGTCATGATGGATTTAATAATGCAGAGGTTAAGAATCTGATCCTCAGTTCATCTTAAAAGAGGTCTGTGATTGACATTCAGTGCTCAGACAACTCTCTAAAGGAGCATCTCAGTGGAGTGCGGAGTGATGACAACCAATCCCTGTCCCATGGTCATTTTATCAGTTTTCTTTGATAAAATAAAGAAAGAAATTGTAGCTGTAGTACCCATGGCCCAGGTGCAGCTGGCTGTCCTGATGCAACAGGGTGTAGGTCCTTAGACAAATAGGCCACAAGCCTTTTTTTGTTCCAAAGTTTGTCAGTACATCCTTTGCCACCCTGTATCATTCGTCTACAAACAAGTGGCAAAGCTTAGCAGTGTCAGCTAATCTGAGTGCTGGGACTGACATCAAGACTTCACTGAGATTTTGGAATGTCCCATTTTCTTGGCTGTCCTAGCTTAGTGGGCATTTCTTTCTAGGCTCTGGTATGATGGCATTGTTACTTCTGCAAAGGTTGGTATCCATAGTCTGCAGTATCCAGCTGGACCCAGCTGTACTCATTAGGCCTTTTATCCTGTGGCCCAGGAATAGTCAAAGATAGCTGGGATCCTGCTTGAAGACAGGGTCCTGCTGCCACTCTACGCTAAGCAATACCACAGAAAAGTTACCTTCTTGGAACACAATAGGGCCTGTATATCAGGCATGTGGCATCCTAGTTGCTGAAGAGTTTCATGTAGTTCCTCTGTGGCTTATGGGCACTCTTTTTGAGGTCCATGAAGCCAGGATAAGATCATCCACATACTGCAAGGGGGTGACATTCAGGTGTCATTGGACATACTCAAGCAGGTATGAGTGAGAGCTTCATCAAACAGAGTAGGATGGTTTCTACAGCTCTGGAGAGTTGAGTACAGGTCATAGGAACCCTGACTTGGGGTTGGTTCCTCTAAAGGCAACTATAGGATGGCTCACTGGCACAAGAAGCAGAGAGAGAAGGCACCCTGTTAGGTTTTAGACATTACATACAGTTTTTCCTGGGTCTAGTAGTCTGAATAAAGTGTAAGGGTTTCTTGCACTCAGGCACCCAATTTCCACTTTTTAAATTTCTTTCCCTTAAGCCCTAAACAGGATGATAGTCTTTGGTGCCTGGCTTACTGACAGGAAGTAATGTAATGTTCCAAGATGAGTTGCAGGGGACCAAGATTCCTGTGTCTCTGTGGTGGCTCATGTGCTTTCTAATGCTTGCTTTAGCTCTTCTCAAGATTGGGTACTGCTTTCCCCTCAGGTGAGGCTGAGCTCGAGAGGTGAACAACAGTTGGTGGCAGATGTGAGGCCAGTCTAGGGATATTGGTCTCTGCTAACACTCCAGGGAAATTTAACATTAATTCTGTTAGAAGAGGTCACTCTCTCCCAGTTTCTTAGTAGTCTTCTCTGCTGTTTTATATTCTTCTGAAAAGGGGCAAGTCCCTGAGATGGCTGGGTATGAACTTCTTAGGTCTGCAGTGGCTTTTTTCTTACTGAAAATGATGGAGGCACTATATTTTCCCAATAAGCTTCTACTATTCATGGATTTGGACAAATTTTGCATATATAAGAAAAGAATCAATCAGGAAGCTGGAGTGGCCGAAGGCTGCCCTGCCCCCAGGTTGTGAGGACACGCTAGGCACCTGGTGCCACTAAGATGAATGGATGTGTGGTGGAGAGATAGGAAAGATGGAAGAGCGGAGCAGTGCTTGTGGTTTGGTGAGAGGCAGAGCTAGGGGACTTGATGACTTGATGCTAGTGGCAGGTATGAGAGAGGGCTGAGGTCAACAGTGGCTTAGATTGTTGTCCTGTGTGTTCAAGTGCAGCAACCTGGAGCCCATACAGAGGCAGAACCACCCTGTGCCCACACACCTCAACGTGCTGCCTAGATGCAAGACTGAATGATTCACACTCTGGATGAGACCTCTTTGAAGGACCACCATGTGAATCTGTGTTCTGTGTGGAGGCCTAAAGCCATATCGATCTGTGTGGGCCTTGTTGCCCCTCCAAGGTAGGGTCATATATATGTGAGTGACTTGCAATGCTATCTAAAGCTATGATAGTGTTCTGGTCCCTGCTGCCACCAAGGACAATGTCTGGGCTTATGGTACTACTCCAACTAGGGCCTGTGTTGACATCCATGGCCCCTGTTACCATTGAAGGCCATTTGAATGTCCATGGTTTATGCTGCCACCTGAAGCCTTATTGATGTGCTATCACTAGGGGCCATGCTGATCTAAGTGGCCTTCACTGCCATCTGAGGCTATGGTGATATTTGGGCCCTGATGCTATTGAAGGCCATGTCTGGGTCCATGGTCCTACAGCAGCCAGAGCCTAGGTTGATGTGCATGGCCTATATTAACCACTGAAGGCCATGATGCTGTCCATGGTGTATGCTGCAGCCTGAAGCCATACAGATGCCCAAGGTCTGTGGTACCACCAGGGGGTCATGATGTGAGTGGCCTGTGTTGCCACTTGAGGCCATGCTGATGTTTGTGGTCCAGGACTGGCTCTGAGGGCCTTATTAAAGTCCTTGGTCCTACTGCAGTCAGGGGCCATGTTCATGGTCTGTACTGTTTCCAGAAACCGCATGGACACTCGTGACCCAAGCTCCAGCTAACTGTAAAGAACAAGGAAGCTACATTGGCAGTGATATCAATGACTAAAGACACACGATTGAGAAAGAGGGACTTGGAAGGCTTACGTGACAACTCTAATCCCTACCTCAGACATCCTCCCAAAAAGGAAGAGCCTAAAAAGGAAGGCATCAATGAGAACTCTTAAAAATTGTGCTAAGGGTGCTGAAGTGTAACTCTTCACAGCTGATGGCTTCTGGCTAGGGCACAGGTGGAGAAGCTGTACATTTCTGAATGGGAGAAAATGAGTCAGAGTTACTGGGAACTTATCTTCCAGGAAGTGAGTCAGAGACAAATGACTACTAGGTACCAAGATGGACGCCTAGCAAAAAATAGAGTTTCTTTAGCCATTACATCACTATGATAGGAATTCATAAGTAATGTATTTATGAGGTGTGTGTGACCATTTGTATACTTAGTGTTTGGCTGATTATCTATAGGTTCTATAGGTTACAGTCACGAGACTAATAGCAGAAGAAATGACACAGAATATGGCTTAAAGATGAAGCAAATAGCATGAAACAAACCAACAGGTGAAACAGGTCAGGCAAATGATTCGCAGATGTTACACAATCACATAGGAGATCCCCGAGGGACGCTTTTGTCTGTGCATGTGAATGTGTTTCCAGAAAGGAATCACTGAAGCAGGGATCCACTCTCTATGTGGGTAACACCATCCCAGGGCACCAGAAAGCATGAGCTAAAGGGAAAAGGAGAAAGTCAGTTGAGTGCAGGTCCTCCTCTTCTCTGTGTTCCGGGCTGCCATGGTGGGAGGAGGCTTCTCTACTACAGAAGCCCATCACCATGAGGCCTGGCCACACTATAGACCAAAACAGTTAAGTGGCCATGGACTGCAGCTTCTGGAACCATGGGACAAAAGCAATATTTGGAAAAGGTATTTGGGTCACAAGGATGAATTACTGCACCATATGTGACTTACATTACAACTCCTCTTATGGTGCAGCAGTTAGGAAGAATAAGGAAGTAAGGTGGTGAAGAATGGGTGTAGTCAGAAAAGGATACAGCATCTTAGCAGCAGCTGTTGCAGATGCTGCCCTTTCTCCACTGTGTTGTCTTCCCACCAGTGTCTCAGCAGTGGGCACAGATGCACTTCTCCCTCCTCGCCCTCCCCCTCTCTCTTCCCTTTGCTCTCATAGTGTTTTAGCCAGGAGTGGTTGGTCAACACAAAATGGACTCTATCTTTTGTGTGCATGTTTGTTTTGGTATTATTCTATGTTATTGTTTTGGATATATTTTATGTTTGCAAAGAGAGAGAGAGAGACATAAAGAGAGAGGGGGGATGAAGAGAGATTGAGATACAGAATTATTGGATGGGTAGGTAGGATGAGGAAAGAGTTGTGGGAGGGGAAAGAATATGATTAAAATATGTTATAGGAAAAACTTTGTCGATGATCCATTCTTTGTAGACTTTTATTTAAATATGAAGGAGTTTCACTTTTCTGTGCAGACATTCATCTAGTTTCCCCAAAACTCTTTATTGGAAGTAATTAATCTTTCCTGTGCTTTTGATTATTTTCATTGTCATAAACAATCTGGAATCACATGTGTGAGTTCATCGTTGAAACTTAAACTTCATCTCCATTGCACTGATTGCATCCCTCCTCAAACCTGTTTCACCTGTTTGATGTCCACCGCACAGCCGGAAGCTGTGAAATTGGGAACCTGCGCCACTCTATTCTTTATTCTTCCCAAGGTACCGAGGCCATGCTGGCCCCTCAAGTTTACTTATGAAATGTAGATTCATTAGCTGTAGTTCGTAACCAAGGCTCTGTGGTGTTCATAGGGTGTCACTGGATGAAAGGCTATGTTCTTTGACTGTCACCAAAGTCATCCACAGAAAATCTTTCAGCATAGGAACATGGAATCTCTATTTAGATAAACTTTACTTTTGAAATGGTTTGTTCTTGTCAGGAGAGAAAACTGGTGTTTTATTTACACCAAATGGAAGAAGTTACAGCGAGTGGAATTGTCCAGTCTTCCCCTCAGACAAATGTTTTCTAAAGCAACAACAGGGACACTTGGGCTCTGTGAGGCTGCCCTCAGGAAAACATGTTTAGGAACAGCCCAGGCCTGGAGAACAGCCTTCACTTAATGTGAGAAAGAGGGCAAGAGCCTGCCCAGGGCTAGCTTGACATCCTTGTTCCTCAGTGTATAGATGAGAGGGTTCAGGGTTGGGCTGAGGACTGAGTACAGCACTGAGGTAAATTTGCTTCTTTCTGGGCTGTAGCTGGAAGCAGGACTGATATAGGCACAGAACACAGATGAATAGTACACAGAGACCACAATGAGGTGGGATGAGCAGGTAGAAAAGGCCTTCCTCTTGCCCTCAGCAGAACGCATGCGCAGGATGCTGGCGATGATGTAGCCATAGGATAACAGGGTTAGCACGAAGTTGATGCCTCCATAAAAGGCATCTGCCACAAGAGTCATAATGCTATTTATATATGTGGGGCTACAGGAGAGCAGGAGGAGTGGGGGGATCTCACAGAAGAAGTGGGTGATGACCTTGGGTCCACAGAATGAGAGCCGTGTCATCAGACCAGTGTTGATAGATGCATTCAGAGCACAGATGGACCACACACCCATGGCCAGGGCCGCACACAGCTGTGGACTCATCCTAGAGCTGTAGTGGAGGGGACGGCAGATGGCCACATAACGGTCATAGGCCATGACTGTGAGCAGCAGCAGTTCAGAGGATCCAGACCACACCAGAAAGAAGAGCTGGGCCATGCACCCCTTGAAGGAGATGGTGTTTTCCTCTGACAGTAGACCTACCAGGGCCTTGGGCAGCACAGAGGAGGTGCAGATAATATCCATGGTAGCCAGGTTGCACAGGAAAAAGTACATGGGACTGTGGAGGCCAGTGCTGGAGGTGACCAGAGCAATGATCACAGTGTTGCCCATTAGAGCTATTGTGTACAGAGACAGGAAGCAGCCTGTCAGGAACAGCCTTAGACTAGGGTGCTCTGAGAACCCTTGCAGCACAAACTCTGTCACTCCTGTCTGGTTCGGACTGACCATCTTTATGTAGAGTATCCAGTTCACAGTTGTGCAGATTGGCTTCTGAGAAAATATTACACTTTACCATGCCAAAGTCTGATTTTGAAACTTGATCATCTCACAATTCCCTGCTATCAGACAGAGAGTGAATGTATTTGCGTCAGGGAAGCCTCTTGTCCTCTATTTTCTTACCATACCCTTTGGTGTTTTGTTTACAGTTTAATTTTCACCCAGGAATCTCTCCCTGTAGATTTGGATCAAGGACATCCGATTCTCCCTCATCTCTTTGAACATGTGAAATGAGTGTAAAGTTACTAGTTCAGGACCCACCTGTGCTTTCCTTGTACATTACCTGTAAGCACCATGTTCTGCTGACAGTGCTGGGAACAGTATCCCTTCCTCCCGCAGCTGGTATTCTCCATGCAATGGCAGCTTTGAAGGAACACACACTGAGCTGACTCACCTGAAGTCCATCCTTTGGACCTGGTCTATTGATTCTCAGTCCCTTTATTTTTTCTGATATTTAGAGAAGATATTTCTCTTCTACCCATTGAAACTTGATAATTATTGTGTCTTTGGCTAAGTAGGTATGTATCTTCTGTTTCAGTTTACTGTAATATGTGACTTCTCCTGTGAGTGAAACTATCCTGACTCTAACCCACTTCAAATCTAGTGCCCCAGAGAGCATTTCTCAAAACCCCAGCCTATAGACAGATTGCATTTCAGTTCCTTTTCTGTCTCAGCAAACCACAGTGATATCAAAGTTAACACACCTAGAGTGAAATAATTGGCATAGTCTACAGATGTTCCCATGTGCTTCCACAGGCATGCATAGAAACTCATCCCCACCGTCCCAGTGCTTTGAGATCTTATTTAATATAGCACAGCTCCATCTCTCTGATGGAGCCATTTCTACCTTTTACCCTAGGCCCATGGAAGATACAAAGTAGCTTCCTGTTCTATATGACAAATACTTTCTTCCTCTTACCTCTTTCATCCAACTTACCCTCAAAGCTTGCAACTATAGTTTCCCCAGGATTATATCATATTTCCAATTTCTTTAAGTTTTTCATAATTTCTGGCTTCCTTTCCAACATTCCCGATTTTCTCCTCCATCACTCAAGAAGCATAGAGTGTGCACTTATAGATCATTAGCCTTTGGACCCTAGTCTAAATTCACTGTCTCTCTCCAGTCTTACAGCAAATCACACTCCATTGCTTGATATAGTCTCATCTGACATCACCCATTCACTTTTTCTAGGGGTTCCATGAGTTCCTATGTGAACCCACTCTACCCCACCTGTAATCATCTTTGTGGCAATTATTTGCACTGGAAATATTCTTTGCCTTGCATTTTACTGCCCAAGATAAAAATAATATTTTTTCATCATGACAGTGCACATCCATGTCACATTAGTCAGTGTAATGTGTTCCACTTACTGAACCCAGCGGTGCCCAGCACTTCCAGCTTTGTCCCTCACCCATCTCCTAACACTTCATTTTTTTGGGTCACATTTTATCTCCTGTATCATTTCTGTAGTATGCCTCACAACCTATTTTCTCCTCATCCTAATCATACATGTTAAATTTTAAACATTATTTCTGCCTCCATTTCAAACTAGAGGTATTCAAATATAGCATTTACTGTCTTCAACCATAAGGGCAGTGTTAGATCTATCCATACGTCTCCCCTCCTCAATTCTATTGCATTAGAGAACACCAATACATAGTTTGATATTTCAAGTTGCTCTACCAAAAAATAATTCAGATGTAAATTCCTCATAATGTCCTGGTATATTTTGAATCTGTCTAGCTAATTCAAGTAAACTTGAATTTTGGATTATACCCCTGGTAGTACTGATAGTCTATGAGTGATATTCGGCACCTTCCCTGGGGAGTAATGATTAGGATCACCTCAGGCTGAGGTAAAGAGAAATATTAAAAAATAATTGAAATCTATTAAAAACATTTACTGTTTGATAGATTTTTGTTACCAATAGCACATATAATAAAATGGGAAATAACAGATTTATAAATGACACCCCTAAAAAATAACAGAGAAATGCAATAAATTGGGTGACTTGAGGAGCCATACTTATGTCCACATACTTATGGATACATATTTATTACAAAAGAGTAAAAAAGCATACACTATAGAAAAGAAAAATATATACTTTTTTCCAACTAATGATCATGGTCAAACACATAGAAGAATTATACTATCACTTGCTTGGTTAGAGTTACATGAAAATATTTTATATTACTTGTGGCTATTATAAAAGCTGGGAGGAATGTCTCTGTGAGGTGGGAGTAGGAGGAAGTGTTTGATAGAAAGGATGGAAGGAAGGAAGGAAGGAAGGAAGGATGAAAGAAAGAGAGAAAAAGAAGAAAAAAGTAAGGAAGGAAGAAGGAAAGAAAGAGAGGTAGAAAGAAAGAAAGAAAGAAAGAAAGAAAGAAAGAAAGAAAGAAAGGAAGAAAGAAAGAAAGGAAGGAAGAAAGAAAGGAAGGAAGGAAGGAAGAAAGAAAGTGTTGTTTCCCTAATTTCTTTCTTGGTCTGTTTATCCTTTGTATAAAGAAAGGCTACTGATTTGTTGTTGTTGTTGTTGTTAATTTTGTATCCAGACACTTTGCTGAAGGAGTTTATCAGCTGTAGTTCTCTTTGATTTCTTTCTTTCCAATTTGTATCCTCCTTGATCTTTTAGTTGTCTTATTGCTCTAGCTAGTACTCCAACTATTATATTGAAGAGATAGGGAGAGGGTGGGCAGCCTTGTCTTTTTCCTAATTTTAATTGAATTGCTTTAAGTTTCTCTCCATTTAATTTGATGTTGGCTACTGGCTTGCTATATACTGCGTTTATCATGTTTAGGTATGTGCCTTGTATCGCTGATCTCTCTAAGACTTGTAACATGATGAGGCTTTTTCAGTATCTAGTGAGATGATCGTGTGTGGTTTTTTCTTTCAGTTTGTTTATATGTAGGATCATATTGATGGATTCTCACATATTAAACCTCCCTGAATCCCTGGGGTGAAGCCTACTTGATCATGCTGGATCATGTTTTTGATGTGTTCCTAGATTAGGTTTGTGAGCACTCTGTTATGCTTGCAGACAGGAGCCTAGCATAATTGTCCTTCAAGAGGCTCTACACAGAAGATGACTGAAACAGATGCAAATACTCACACCCAAACATTGGACAGAGGTTGGGAACTCTTATGGAAGAGTTGGAGGAAAGATTGAAAGCCCCGAAGGGGATGGGAACTCCATGGGAAGCTCAACAGAGTCAACTAACCTGGATGCTTTGGGGCTCTCAGAGACTGAGCCACCAACCAAAGAGTGTACATGGGCTGGACCTAGGCCTTTTGAACATATGTAGCAGATTGCAGCTTGGTCTTTATGTGGGTCCTCCCAACAACTGGAGTGGGGCTGTCCGTAAAGCTGTTGCCTGTCTGTGAAATATGTTTCCCTAAATGGGCTGCCTTGTCTGGCCTCAGTGGGAGAGCATGCACCTAGCTCTGCAGAGACTTGATGTACCAGGGTGGGGGGGATATTCAAGGTGGGCCTCCACCCTCTCAGAGGAGAAGGGGAGGAGCGAGGGGGAGGAACTCTGTGAGGGGAGACTGGGAGGGAGGCAGCAATTGGGATGTAGAGTGAATGAATAAATAAATAAATAAATAAATAACAAATGAACAAACAAAAGAATTATGCTAGATTTTTATAGTTAATCTTTAAAAAACTTTAAAAAAATCAAGTGGATCAAGACCTCAACCTAAGACCCAACACCCTGAAAATGACAAAGGAGAAAACTCATTGTTACTGGAAAGTGTTGAGGCCCACACTGCCCAGCTTGTGGGCTACTGTGTCCTGGCCCGAGCTGCTGCTCCGGTCTTTGGGTCAGGGTCTAGCAAGAGAGAGAGTGGAGATGAAGGGGAAGAGACGAGAAGAATGGAGACAAGACAGAGGTTCTGATCAAGTTTCTCTTCTCTAGTCTCCTTTACTAAAAGGAAATCCTGGGTATTTATACGCTTTGCCACGTGCCTTGCAGGTGTGGATATCACGTGCGCCTTGCAGTTGGGGACACTAAACAGCAAAACAAGATATGTGGGATAAACAAGATGTTTATCAGAGTGTGCTCAGCTGTTGTAGGCTGTTGAAAACAAGTCTCTTGTCAGGGTATATGGCTCGAGATGGCTGCAAAGATGATAGCCGCATTCTGCTACGAGTCGGCTCCCAACAGGAAAGGTCTTCCTGAATAGAACCATGGTACTATAGGCATTGAGGTTAATAATTGACAAACAGGCTCACTTGTAACTGCAATGCTTCTGTACAGCAAAAATAACCATCATTTGAGTTAAGAGGTATCCTACAGAATGGCAAAAGTCTTTACCATTTAGACATCTGACAGTGGTAATATCTAGAATATGCAAATAATTAAAAACTTTAAACAAGAAAACAAACAATCCAACTCACTTGGGGACTGGAACTAAACAGAGAATTTTCAAAAGATGCAACACAAATACTAGCATGGCTGTCTTCTGAGAGGTCCAACAAGCAGCTGACTGAGACAGATGAGATTCTTACACCCAACCACTGGACTGAAGTCGGGGACCCTTGAGGTTGACCAACACTTAGACAGCAGAAAACTGCCTGGTCTGGCCTCAGTGGGAGAAGACATGCCTAACCCTCCAGAGATTTGAGGCCCCAAGGAGTGGGGAGGCCTAATGGGGTGGGGACATCCTCTTGGAGACGGGGGGGGGGGGAGGGAGGAAGAAGATGAGGAACTGTAGGAGAGCAGACTAGGAGGTGAGCAATGGCTGGACTGTAAAAAAAAATAAAAGTAATAAAAAATTTTCAACATGCTAAGTCATCAGAGAAATGCAATTTAAAACTTTTGAGAGTAAATGTTACTTCAGTCAGAATGAACAAGAGGAGGAAAAGGCAGGCAATGCTAGGAGGCAAATACGTAAGGAGAGGAGAAGACTTATTCAGTACTAGTGGGAGTGGAAACTGGTACAGCCACTATGGAAATCGGTATTGCGGATTATTAAAGATGGAAACAGATATAGCACATACTTCAGGTATATCACTTTTAAGCATAAACCCGAAGGACTACATACCTTAATAAAGCAACAATTGTTCTTATGTGTTCATTGCCGCTCTATTCACTGTAGCCTGGAAAAGAAAATGACATAAACGTTCATCATATCTTCACAGAGAGTGAACATGTGGCATTTACAAAATGGAACGTCACTCAGCTGTTAAGACAAATAAGATTATGAAGACTTAGGAAAATAGGCAGAGCTGGAAGCAATCATCCCGAGTAAAGTGGCCCTGACCCAGAAAGAGAAACACTCCCTGCTTTGTCTCGTAGGCGAGTATTACCTTTTAAGCTTTAGATATGTATGCCTCCTTTGGAATCCTCACAGAGGATAGCATCTAGTAAGGCAACATGTGGAGGTGGAAGGGGAGATAGCATATAATGTTTCAGAGATGGGAAGGACCTCATTAAATAAGACAAATGAAATAATGTGGAGGACGGGCAGAGGGTAGAAGAGGTATTATGCAGATGGTCATGTAACACCGGAACCTTTTGAAAACTCTCTATGGATATCTGCTGTAGTAGAAGCTTCCTAAAATATACTCATATGCAGAAATAAAAATATTTAAATGGGATTACTCTATAATGGGGCAGGCAACAGTTCGACTAGACACCACATGGTACTAAATAAAACTCCTGTATCCGTACCAGATTAACACTTCTTAAGAGATGTTAATCGCTGGACACTGTTGACTGTCAGACATTACAAGCTCTTGCTATTCCTCTGAGTTATCATCCAGAATGTGATAGTAAGACTCTATTGCCAGAGACAACACCTACTTGGACGGTCAACATGGAGAAATCAAATAGGTACAGGTCTGCAAGCTTCACCACTACTTGCTTGCTCTCACAGTTCTGAAAGATGTGCAGACTTCTTGAGGAGAAAACAACCCATCACCAATCTCACCCAGTTCTGAACCATATGAGCTACAGCAACAACCACAGGCTTGGCAAGACATGGCCACTGATGGGAACGTGGCATGGATTCTATGGGATGAATAAACACTTTCTCATTGAATTTAAGACCCACTTCTCTAGGTGGAATTCATAACTGGAACTGTTAACAAGGCCAGGAGACTGTGGCAAGATCCATCCTAGGTCTAGGTATTTCTCAGGGTATGAAAGCATGAGGGAAAAAGTAGTATTTATGCACAATGCGATGTTATTCAACCAGAATAACATGATACCCTACAAGAAATGGAAAATAAATGGGAATGGAGAATAATATGTGAAGAAATACAAGCCAGGCACAGAGAGATACTTATATTTATCTCTCACATGTAGAAACTAGAAAACTCTACCTTAGTAGGATAATGATTAATAGACTTGATAATTAGCAAAGATGAATAAATTCTAAGGGATATAGAACGATGAGAACCAAGTACATTTACAAGAAGAATAAGGGGAGGCAGAGGCAGGCGGATTTCTGAGTTTGAGGCCAGCCTGGTCTACAGAGTGAATTCCAGGACAACCAGGGCTACACAGAGAAACACTGTCTTGGAAAACAAACAAAAAACAAAAACAAAAACAAAAAAACCAAAGAACAATAAGTTCCAGGGCTCTGCATGGCAGAGTGAAGACACCCCACAGTCATCTCTTACATATTTACAAATAACTAGACAAGAGGAGCTCAAAGCTAGAAAGTTAGAGATAAAAAAGTAACAGTATCATAAACCTTTGCTTAGAATATGTATAAACATTTTGAAATATCAACACAGCAATGTCTTATTTTTCCAAATGGTAACAATGATTGACAGCATTCATGGCAGATTTATTCATATACCATTTCAGAAAAATTTAACACAGAATAGAAAGATATAAGCAGACAACAGTATGGAGTCCCAAGTTTAAGATGTGCAAAATAACTGTTTACAATTAAGTTACATGCTTCCATACAGAGGGAAATGCTCTCAAAGCCTAACCTATATCAGAAAATACCAATCTGTGTTACCTACTGATTATTGTGACCTGAACAAGAAGGTGTAGAGGAATTCTGGGATTCTGAAAATGTCCTGCATCTTCATAAAACATGTGCTATATGTGCATCATGTAAAAGACATCAGATGGTTAAAAGTATGGAAACCTTTTCCTTAAGTGTACCTTGAAAATTATTACCCTGTGAACTTATGTTAGTGGTACCAGTTGCTGCTTTTCATCAGGATAAAACCAGGCATGCCCTGTACTGTATCATGGAGGAGCCTCAGTATTTGTACTATCATAGAAGATAAACTACAGATAAAAGAGGAAAACTCACTTTGGTGGCCAGTGACTGCCATTTTGCCTGCATTGGTCAGGGGCATGCCATAAACTGTTATATCCAACAGACTAATGTACACTTTTTTTCTGGAATAGTTTGAATGCATGACAGAGAGTAGAATAGCACTTATAGAAAACCACAAATCAGTACTTATTCTTTTCATACATACTGTGTTTAGCAAGAATTATTTTGATGCCTGTCATTCCTAAGAGTCTAGCAGAGACATGTAATATCATCTTACTCAGATGTGATAAGATGTGATACTGCTTTGTAGAGGAAAAATGTTTTGTAACTGCTCACCCATGCATACTGTGAAACAGATGATCTGCGTGTACTTGAGCCCTTCGTCCATGGTTCTGTTCTGCTCTTTGTGAACTTAGTTTTTATTGTTAGAGTACCCATTTCTTTCTAAGTGGGAATGGGAGAATCTAGTATCCAGGTGGGGGGGTTGTGGGAACAAATTCACAACAGCCTCTCATGATTACACGTAAGCCAGATCTCAGCAAGGCTGGCTTGAAAACCTTCAGAAGCTGAGCCTCAACCAGGAACAAAGCTGCTGAGGAGCATCACCATGGTCATGAACTGGAGTGTCTGCAGATGCCATGGTTAGGAGCTAATAAAGGCAGAGAAAACATCTACACCTCCAGCCCTAGTATCATAGCCCTCTCTTTATCTGGCCATTTTCTTGATACTAATGCAGACATCTGTAATTATTTCTTTAGATGACTCCCAGTCATGCCATCCTTGATCTGCTGCAGCTAGGGCAAGGCTGACACCATCAGGACTTGGCTGGTGTTTTAACTTCATGGATAGTCAAGGCCATTTTCTATACCTCAACAGTGGACTCTGAACAATAGGGTAAGGGATTCTATGCTCTGGCATTTTCTCATCATCCTCTCTGGATGCTAAGGCAAGACAAGACAATATTCAACCTCTATCTAGTCATCTGTATATAATGTAGACTCATCTAAATATGTTGGTTTCATTTAAAAACTAGTGTGAGCGTCGTGGGTGAGGAATGAGTAAGGCTGAAATGTCAGACATTAAAAACTGATCATGACTAGAAGCTAGATATTTTGTTGTTTATACAGTGGAGTAGAAAACCAAATATTTCTATTGTCTTCCGCCCTTTGCCCCAGGACTATTTATTAGAGTTAATACTCATTGAAATCATGAGTTGATGTCTCTCCATGCTGACGTCCAATCAATGGGACAAATGTCACTTTTATAGTGAGACTTTTGCTTTGCAGCTTCATTGTTAGCCAGAAGAGTCACATACATGAACATTTTCTTTTCACTCACCTTTCCATGTCACAGTGAATTCAGGTGACAGATGGCTTCCACAAAGGTGCACACTGTACTGAGAACAGCTCTCCTTTTCTGCAAGCAGCAAGTCTTTAGTGTCCCTCTGAAGCTCTGTGTTCATTTGTGTACAGGTCATTGGTCATTCAGAGATACCCGTGATTTCTGAGACCAGGGGCAGGTGCTTGTTCTTGTGCCTCCTGGGATAGAAACTCAAGGAGAAAGCTCTTAGGATCAATTAAAGGGGACTCATGACTTCGTGACCCAAGCTCCCTGTAGACTGTTGTGGAGGAGAGAGGTCAGGGAAGTTTTATATGGTAGGCAGGAGCAGTTCTCCCTCTGCACCTCCCTCTGCCAACCCTCTTCATGCATGTCTCAGAATGTCTTTGGTGTTTTCATACCCTGTGTGGAAGGTCTCATCATGGTACAAATTGACTCTTTTGTATCCTGCTGAGAGTACTTTATCTCTATTTTAAACACATCAAATGTGTTTTTAAAGTATGCTGTTTGTACACACATCTTCCTCTCTCTACACTCAATTCTTTCTGTATATTGTTATGAATTAATGTTCTGTCAGCACTTCTGTTTGTGACATTTTAAGCATTCAAAACATTCATTCAAGCCTGCGACTACATATACAAATAACATTTTACAGACATAACAGGTTATATTTAGGAATATACATGGACATACATATACTCATATACCCTCAATGACAATCAATAAATAAAAAGAAGCCATGAATTTGGAGGAGAATCATGCAGCGATATATGGTAGGGTTTTCAGGGAGAAGGGAACCATATAAAAGTTAAAATCAAAATATAATATTAACAAATTTTAAAAATAAAAATGTTAATTAATGTTTTATGTGTCACCAAACCATATAAAGGAAAATCTACATAAACCAATTTAGTAAAATTTTTAATTGAAAAATATTTTTCATACAATGTATTCTGACTGCTGTTTCCCTTTTCCAACCTCCTGCTAGATCCTCCTTATCCACATGACTCCATGCCATTTCTTCCTCTCTATCTTTAGAAAAACCAGCTCAAATTCATAAAATACAAGTAATAGACCAGTCAGATTAAATAGTCAACCAAAGAAATATGAGAAATAAAGTCTACTAAAATACTAATGAGTCCATTTTTTCCACCATTTGCTGCTGGTCATGGGGTGTACCAGTAAGTGAAGTTTGTATCCCTTCCTTCCTTCCTTCCTTCCTTCCTTCCTTCCTTCCTTCCTTCCTTCCTTCCTTCAATCAATCAACAACAGCTAGGGTAACACATCACAACCAGGGCTCAGCAATCCTACTAAATGAAGCCCTAAATATTCCCCAAACTTGCCATTAAGAAACTAAAAACCTAATTTAAAATGGGGGCACAGGACTAAACAGAGAGTTCTCAAAGTGTGAATTACAAATGACTGAGAAACATTTGAAGAAATGTTCAATATCTTTAGTTACCATGGGAAAGCAAATAAAAATTACTTGAAAATGTTCATGCTGTACCAGTAAGGAAGACCAAGATGTGTAATTGGTAAAGATCTTTTCCCATTCTGTAGCGTTCCACTCTGTCTGAATAATAGTGCCTTTGCCATATAAAAGCTTTCTGGTTCCATGTGGACCTATTTTTAAAATTGTCGTACAGGCTTTTGCTATTTGTGTCCTATTCAGAAAGTCTTTCCCTGAGCCAGTGGGTTCAAGACTGTTTCCACTTTCTAGTCTGTCAGAGTCAGTGATTCTGGCCTGATGTTGAGGTCCTTGTTCTGTGTAGAGTTAAGCTTCATGCAAGTTGATAAATCCAGGTCTATTTTCATTTGTCTACATGCAGATATCCATTTGACCAGCACTGTTTATTGATGATGTCTTTTTCTTTTCTTTTACCAAGTATGTATTTATAGCTTCTTTATCAAAGATCAGTTATCCATAGGTATGTAGATTTATATCTCGGTCTTCAATTTGATTCTGTTGATCAAGGTGTCTGTTTTTATGCAGATAGCATGCTGGTTTTGTTTTTGTTTTTTGTTTTGTATTACCATAGCTTTGTATTTCAATTTGAGATCAGGGATTATCTAGCACTTCTTTTGTTATTATTAAGAATTGTTTCAGCTAGCCTAGTTTTCTCTGTTTCCATATAAAGCTGATAATTTGTCTTTTTGATTTCTGTGAGGAATTGTTTTGGAATTTCAATGAGGATTGCATTGAATCTGTAGATTACTTTAGCTGGGAAAGCCATTTTCACTATATTAATCCTACTGATCCAAGAGCATGGGCGATCTTTTCATCTACTGATATAGTCTTCAATTTCTTCTTCAGTAAATTAAAAATTTTATTATATAATTCTTTCACTTGCTTGGTTAGAGTTACCTCATGATATTTCTGAGTCTATGGTGAAAGGTATTGTTTTCCTGATTTCTGTCTTAGTCTGCTTGTTATTTGTATATAGAAAGGCTACTGTTTTTTAAAATTTTAATTTAATTTTCAAATTTTTTACTTATTTACTTACAACCTGTTTATTGCCCTCTCCTGGTCACCCCCTCTCACAATTCTTCCCCCTTCTCTCCTCCTCTAGGCAGGTGGACACCTCCTGGGTATCTTCCTCTGAAACTTTGTTGATAGTTGGTAGATAGTTCTTGGTAGAATCGTTGGTGCCATTTATGTATAAAATCATAGTCTGTAAATAATTATACTTTAACTTCTTCCTTTCTGATTTGTATGTCATTGGTCTCTTTCAGTTGTCTTACTACTTTAGCTAAGATATTAAGTACTGTATTTAACAGGTATGGAGAGAGTGGACATCCTTGTCTTATTCCTGATTTCAGTGGAAATGCTTTGAGTTTCTCTCCATTTATGCTGATGTTGACTGTAGGTATACTATAAATCTCCTGTTTCTATGGTGAGGCATGTGCCTAGTATCCCTAGTCTCTCCAGTACTTTTATTATGAAGGGATGTTGAACTTTAAAAAGGCCTTTCTGTATCTTATGAGATGGTCATGTAATTTTTATCTTTCAGACCATTTATTTAGTGCATCATATTTATTGATTTATATACTTTAACCATCCCTACATCTCTTGGATGAAGCCTACTTGATCATAATGGATAATCATTTTGATGTTTCTTAAGTTTGTTTTGCAAGGATATTATTGAAAATTTTTACATCTATGATCATTAGGGAAAATTATCTATAATTCTCTCTTTTTTTGATTTAGATATTAGAATGCTTGTGGCCACATGAAAAAATTAGGAAATATGCCTTCAGTTTCTGTTTTCATAAGATAATTGAAAAATATTGCTGTTAATCCTTATTTGTTTGTTTTGTACCATTTCTATTCTGAATCAATCTGGCCCTAGGTTTTTTTTTTGGTTGGTAGATAATTTTTAACTACTGGTTTCATTTCACTAAGGGTTATAGATTTTTTAAATTGCTTATCTGATATTGATTTAACTTTGGTAGGTAATATATATATATCCAGATTTACTTATTTCTTTTAGATTTTCCAGTTTGGTGAAGTATAGATTTTTAAAGTATGTCCTTTTGACTTTCTGGATTTCTGCAATATCTATACTGATGCCTCCACCTTTTTCTACAGTTTTATTAATATGCATCTTCTCTGTGTGTGTATCTTTTAGCTAATTTGGCTAAGGGTTTATCAAGCTTATTAATTTTCTCAGAGAACCAGCTCTTTATTTTATTGATTCTTCATTTTTTTCTTGTCATTTTCATTTTACTGATTTCACTCTTGAGTTTGATTACTCTTTTGTCAACTACTCCTTTTGGCTTTTATGCTTTCTTTTTCTAGAGGTCTCAGGTGTGCTGTTTAATTGATGATGTGAGATCTCTCAAATTATTTTCATGTAAGCACTTAGTATGGAGAGTTGTCTCTTAGAACCACCTTTATTGTGTCCCATAAGTTTGGGTATGGTGTGTTTTCACTTTCAGTTCTGAAAGGTTTTTAATGTGTATCTTCATTTTACTCTTAATCCATTTCTCATTCAGTAGTTGATCAGTTTTCATGATTTTCTATTTGTAAACTTTCTCTTGTTTTTTAAAAATATTATTGCAGTCCAGTTTTAATTTGTGATGATCAAATAGAACGTAGGGTGCTATTACATTTTTTTTATATGTGTTGAGACTCGCTTTGTGCTTCTTTCTGTGGTCAATGCTGGTGAAACTTCTAGGAGGTCCAGAGAGAAAATGTTCTGTAAATATTTGCTAGTTCCATTTGATGACATCATTTAGCTACAGTATTTCTTTGTTTAGTTTTTATTTAGATGATCAATCTATTGAAGTATTCCAGTATTGAATTTATCCAGTATTGTGTAAGGGTCAATATGTGACTTTAGCTGTAGTAGTTTTTCTTTCATTAATTTAAGTAACCTTACATTTGGTGTATAAATGTTTAGAATTGCAATATTCTCTTAGTGGATTTTCCTTTTGGTGAGTATGTGGTGATATTCCCTGACTCTTCTGATTAGTTTTTGTCTCAACTGATTAGTTGAAGTCTAGTTTTTTAGATATTAAAATGGCCTCCCCTGCTTGCTTGGATTCATTTGTTTTGAATCTCTTCTTCCATCCTTTACTCTGAGGTGATGTCTACCCTTGGTGGTAAAGTGTATTTTTTGGGGATACTAGAAGGAAAACTCCAACTGAATGAGGCTAAGTACACTCAATAAAACATAAGAAATAATTTCACATCATTAAAACCAATAAAAGAGAAACATACACATACTACCACCACCATCACCAAAATTACAGGAATTAACAATCATTGGTCATTAATATCTCTTAACATCAATGGACTCAATTTCCCAATGAAAGAAACAGAATGGATGTGTAAACAGAATCCATCATTCTTCTGTATACAAGAAACACATCTCAACCCTGTCTTGAAAAAAAAAAAAAAACAAAAAACAAAAAAAGAAAAGAAACACATCTCATCAACAAAGATACACATTACCTTAAAGTAAAAGGTGTTCCAAGCAAATGAACTCAAGAAGTAAGCTGGAGTAGCCATTCTAATATCTAATAAAATAGATTTTCAACTGAAAGTAATGAATAGATGTGAGGAAGGACACTTCATACTCATTAAGAGAAAAATCCACCAAGAGGACTTATCAATTTTGAATATCTATGCCCCAAATGCAAGGACACCCACATTCATAAAAGAAACATTGCTAAAGCTTAAATCACATATTGAATCCCACACATTAATAGTGGGAGACTTCCACATCCCACACTCAACAATAGACTGGTCATCCAGATCAAAACTAAACACAGAAATAATAAAAATAACAGAGGTTAATGATTCAAATGGACATAATATGTATAATGTATATAATATATAAATGGTATATATATACATATGTATGTGTGTGTGTTTGAGTGAAATGTTATATATATACATATATACACATGTATATATATATGTATATGTATATATATATATATATATGTGTGTGTGTGTGTGTGTAACATTTCACTCAAACACAAAAAAAAATACCTTCTTCTTATCACCTTATGGAATCTTCACCAAAATTTACCATATAACTTGTCACAAAGCAAGCCTCAACTGATACAAAAAGATTGAAGTAATCCCTTGCATCTTATCAAATCACCATGAATTAAAGCTGGACTTCAACAACAACAAAAACAACAGAAATCCTACATACTCATGGAAACTGAGCAACTATCTACTCAATGATTGCTGGATCATGAAAAACATAAAGAAAAAATTAAAAACTTTTAAAGTTAGTTGCAAATGATGGCACTACATACCCAAACTTATGGGACACTATGAAAACAGTGCTAAGAGGAAACATCATAGCACTAATGCTCATAAAGAAATTGGAGAGTCAGTATTCTAATGAATTAAAAGTACATCTAAAAGCTCTAGAAAAAAGAAGCAAACACACTCAAGAGAAGTAGATGGAAGGAAATAATCAAACTCAGGGTCGAAATCAATCAATTAGAAGCAAAGAGAACAATATAAAGAATCAACAAACCAAGAGTTTTTTCTTTGAGAAAATTACCAGGATAGACAAACTCTTAGCCAAACTAGACAAGACAGAGAGACAGTACCCAAATTAACAAAATCAGAAATGAAAATGGAGATATAACAACAGACACAGAGGAAATCCAAAGAAAAAACAACATGATCATCTTAGCAGATGTTAAAAAAATCCTTTGAAAAAAATACAATACCCCATCATGTTAAAAGTCTTGGACAGATCAGGAATACAAGGCACATACCTAAACACAATAAAGGCAATATACAGCAAGCCAATAGCTAATATCAAATTAAATGGAGAGAAACTTAAAGCAATTTCACTAAAATCAGGGACAAGACAACATGGTTCCTTATCTCTTTCCCTATCTCTTTAATATAGTACTTAAAGTCCTAAGTAGAGCAATAAGACAACTAAAGGATACCAAAGCAATACAAATTGGGAAGGAAGAAAACAAAGTATCACTATTCAGGAATGATATGATAGTATACATAAGTGACCCCAAAATTCTACCAGAGAACTCCTACACCCGATAAACAACTCCAGCAATGTGGCTAGATTCAAAATTAACTCAAAGAAAACAGTAGTCCTCCTTTATAGAAAAGATAAATAGGCTGAGAAAGAAGTTAGGGAAACAATTCCCTTCACAATAGCAACAAATAGTATAAAATATCCTGATGTAACTCCAACTAAGCAAGTGATAGACTTGGGTGACAAGAACTTTAAGTCTCTGAAGGAAGAAATAGAGGAAGATATCAGAAGACTGAAAGATATCCCATGCTCAGAGTTGGTAGGAATGACATTGTGAAAATGGCCATCATACCAAAAGCAATCTATAGAATCAATGTAATTCCCATCAAAATTACAACACAATTCTATACAGAACTTGAAAGAGCAATGTAGCAGGGTATTTATTCTGCTACATTGTATTTGCAGTGGACCTCAGTGATTGGGCAGTAGAAGAGAAGGTGGAGCTGGGAGAAGGAAAAAGGAAGTGGAAGAGAGAAGGAGGGAGAGCTAGTAACCATGGGGGAGGATGGATGGGTTGAGAGCAGTCCTGGGTAGCTTATATCAAAGGTTAGATATTGGGTAATGATTCTAATTGTGTGGGCATCTTGTTAATTGAGCATTTCCAAATATATAAATCCATTGGATAATCTTTAAACATTAAGAGTCTTCATTCTACTGGGTACTGCAAGTACGGCAGGTATTGTCTGAGGCTTAGCAGAGAACCATGTGGGTGACAGGGTTGGTCCAAGATCTATGCTTTGGGGCATGGTATCTATGGAACTGATCGACAGAACCAGCTGCCATGCTGGTGTCTCATGGGTGCCAGGGCCGACCCTTCTAGCTAGCTGGAGCTGCGGTCTGAGCGAGACCAGCAGGAACATGGCAGCTGCCTGGGAACAAGCTGGACAGAGCACCATTTTATAAATATCTCCCATTTCAGAGAAATTCTCAACTTCATATGAAACACAAAAACAAACAAACAAACAAACAACAACAAAACAGAACAGGTTAAACAATCATGAACAATAAAAGAACTTCCTGAAGAACTACCATTCCTGACCTCAAGCTGTATTACAGAGCAATAGTAACAAAAACTGCATTGTATTTATATAGAAACAGACATGTTGATCAATGGGTTGAAACTGAAGGCCCAGAAATAAACCCATGTACCTATGGACACTTGATTTTTGACAAAGTAGCCAAAACCAAACAAAAGAAAATATCTTCAAGAAATAGTGCTGGCCTAACAGGATGTCTGCATGTATCAGAATGCAAATAGATCCATACTGATCACCCTGCACAAAACTGAAGTCCAAATGGATCAAAAACCTCAACATAAAACCAGACACACCAAACCTAATAGAATAGAAATAGCATTGAACTCATTGGCATTGGAGACAATTTCCTAAACAGAGCACCAATGCCTCATTTTCTAAGATTAATAATTGGGATCTCATTAATAAATGGGATCTCATGAAACTGAAAGTCTTCTCTAAGTCAGAGGAAACTGTCAATAGGACAGAACAACACCCTACAGATTGGGAAAAGATCTTCACCAACTCTATATCCAACAGAGGGCTAATATCTATAATATATAAATAATTCAAGAAGTTAGATACCAACAACCCAAGTAACCCAATTTAAAAAATGAGGCACAGAGCTAAACAGAGAGTTCTTATCAGAGGAATATTGAATGACCAAAAAGCACTTAAAATAACATCCTTAGTAATCAAGGAAATGGAAATCAAAACAACTCTGAGATTCCATCTTAGACCCATCAGAATGGCTAAGATCAAAAACTGAAGGGACAGCATATGCTGGCAAGGATATATTGCAAAGGGAATACATTGCTGGTGGGATTGCAAACATACAACCACTCAGGAAAATAATTTGACAGTTTCTCAGAAAAATGGGAATAGTTCTATCTTAAGACCCAGCTATACCACTCCTGAGCATGTACACAAAAGATGCTCCACCATACCACAAGGACACCTGAGGTAACTCAGACCCAAAAGGACGTGCATCGTATGTACTCACTAATTAGTGGATATTGGCCCAAAAGTACAGAATACCCACAATACACCCCATAGACCCAAAGAAGTTTAACAAGAGTGAAGGCCCAAGTAAGGACGTTTGAATCCTACTTAGAAGGGGAAACAAAATAGTCATGGGAGGCAGAGGGAAGAGGGTATCTGGGTGGAAGAGGAGGAAGTGGGGGCAGGATCATTTATGGGTAGGGGCAGCAGAGAGGCACAGAAGGCCAGGAGAATGATTGGAAATATGCAGCTTCTGGGAATGAGGGGTGGGAAGGGTGGGGGAAATTTCTGTAGTTAAGTCCCAGAGACCTAGGGTGGAGGAGTCTCCCAGGAGTCAACATGGGTGACCTTAGTTGATGCCCAAAAGTGTGGTTGTGGAACCTAAAGAAATCACCTCCAGTAGCCGAACAGCACTCCTAGTGGAGGAGTCAGGACACCAACCCACCCACAAAACTTTTGATCCCAAATTGATCCCGTCTAAAAGAATTTCAGGGACAAAGATGGAGTATAGACTAAAAGAATGGCCAACCAGTGACTGGCCCAACTTAAGATCCATCCTATGGGCAGGCACCAATCCCTGGAACATAGTGATGCTGTGTTGTGCTTGCAGACAAAAGCCTATCATGGCTGTCCTCTGAGAGGCTCTGACTGAGTCAGAGCAGGTGACTGAGTCAGAGGCAGGTACCCACAGCCAAACAATGGACAGAGGTTGGGGACCCCTTTGGAATAGTTAAGGGAAGGATTGGAGGCCCTGAAGAGGATGGCCTCTCAGGAAGACCAACAGAGTCAACTAATCTGGACTCCTGGTAGCTACCAGAGACTGAGCTACCAACCAAAGAGCATACATGGTCTGGTCTGAGGTTCCCTGCATATATGTAGCAGAGGACTTGCCTGGTCTTAGTGAGAGAGGATGTGCCTAATCCTGCAGAGACTTGATGTCCCAGGGTGGGTGGAGCATCTTCTCAGAGGTGAAGGGGGCGGAGGGTCAGGGGAGAAACCCTGAAGCATTTGAAATATGAATAAACAAATATATAAAGTAAAAAATAGTTGCAAGGGGGAAAAGGGCAAGTAAAAATAAAGGCAGGCATATCAGAATTACAGCTGACTTCTCCACAGAGACTCTAAAAACTAGAAGAGCCTGGGAAGATGTCTTGCAGACCCTAAGAGACCACAGAAGTCTCCTCAGACTACTGTTCCCATGCAGCTTTTAATATTCTTTTTGTTGTTGTTGTTGTTCTGCGTGTTTAGTGTTTGATTATTATGTGTCATGGAGAATTTCTTTTCTGTTCCTTCCTATTTGGTGTTCTGTGTGCTTGTTGTACTTTGATGGGCAACTCCTTCTTTAGGTCATGCTTTTGTTGAAAATATTTTTCTGATTTTCCCTCTCAGTTTCTTCTCTGTCCCTAGTATTCAAAGCTTAGTCTTTTCATAGTGTCCCAGAATTCCTGGATGTTTTGTTCCTGAATTTCTTTAATATTAGCGTTTTTGACTGGGGAATTCCTTCTTATATCTTATCTTCAGTGTTCTATAATTTCCCTTCCGAGCCTTTTGGTCAATAGGTGAGGCTTACTTCTGAGGGTTTTTGTTTGTTTATTTGGTTGCTTGGTTGCTTTGTTGGTTGTTTCATTTCCTACACTTTTTAGTTCCAGTTTTATCTTAGTTTAGGTTTCCTTTAGTAATTCTGTTTTTGTTGTTGTTAAATTCTTCTTTCATGTGATAAATTGTCATTTTGTTCATTCTAATGTTTGTGTCTTCATATTTCATTAAGGAATTTATTCATATTTTATTTAAAGTCCTTGAATATACTCATATTGCTGTTTTTCAGTCCTGTTTTGTGTTTCAGCTACATTACATGTCTTAAGGCCTATTGTAGTTGAGTTTCTTGGTTCTGGTAAGGGCATCTTGTCTTGATGTTTAGTATTTGTGTTTTGTTTTTGTGCTGGTATCTAAGCATCTGGAATAAAATGACTGAGTTGATTCTAGTTCTTGATAACTGGACTTGTCTTTGTTGGGTGAGTATTCCATTCCATGGTTTCTGTGCACTCTGGATATTAGGAAAGTGTAGTAGCTGAGTGCTTGCCCAAGTCAGTGGATGGCAGAGAAAGAGAGAAAGAGAGAGAGACACAGAGAGACAGAGAGAGACACACAGAGAGAAAAACAGAGGTGGGCTAGGAGAAGAGGCTGAGCGGGGCTTCAGAGATAAGGGGATTCCATTCACACACAAGATTGGGGTCGACAGGTAGTTGTAGGTGTGGTAGAATGAGGGGATCCTGGAACTAGGTTACTGTAAAACAAAGAATTTTCTGGTCAGGGTTAAAAATATCAGAGAACCTTGAGTCTGAAACAAGACTTAGAGTCTCTAGTGAATGTGGTTGACCGGGGAGGCTTATAAGCAGGTTCTAACTGGGTGTGGTTGAGAAGAGAGAGTTAAGTGGAGGGCAGGAAGGATAGTGTGATTCACTTACCAGAGTCCTTTACAGGCATGGCCACTGAGGGTCCAGGTTGAAAGCATTTCTGGGTACTATGATTTGTCAGGAAGGAATGAGGATTAACTAGTTAGGAAGGGAGGAAGCTGAGGGCCTACAGGAAGAACAGTTGGGTCCACTCTAAGGTTTGTTAGAGTTCCCCAGGATTAGATGTGTAATCGGAGGACAGGTGCCTTCACCCAGGCTGTTACAGGACTGGGGTTGAGACTGGAGAGTCTGTAACAGGGGATAGGAATAGAAGTGAGAATCACCTACCTCAGTCCAAGCCAGGTGTGGCCCTTGGGGGTTCCAGATAGAGGGCATTTATAGGTGACTGTGGCTGACATACAGGGCTGGGCAGAAGCTGGATGAAGGGTGGGAGAACCCTCTAGTATTTTTCAACTCCTCTATAAGTCTGAAATTCTTTCAAAATGTTCCTGACAACAAAAATTTTAGGTTATGATGCACTGGCAATGCCCAACAGTAGGAATACCAAATAAAATGAAAGGAGAAATTACTGTCCTAAAAGCTGTGTGTGTGTGTGTGTGTGTGTGTGTGTGTGTGTGTGTGTCTCTGTATTATAAATATTAGTGAGTATAGATCTTAAAAGTTAAAATACAAACACTCATGTTGCTTCCAAATTTTAAAATTTAAAAGTTAAAGAAAAAGTATTTCCTAAATTAAAGACACCATTTTCAACTATATTCTGTTTATGTATCCGGTGAAACTGAAAACATTTAGTATCCCAAAACCTTTGTCTTGGGAAGGAAGGAGGAGAATGTACATGGGAATCTGAGGGCCCATGGCAGATACCTTTTTTGAGGAGCAAGGCTTTCATAGCAACAGTTGGATGAGTGCAACACCCCAGAGCACTGACTTGCTACAGAAAAGCCTGGGATTTTGAACTCCTGCCTGCTCCAGCTCACAGTGTGACTCAACCCTGTCTAACACTATGAGTAGGAGATCCCTTTCCCACACAAACTTTGTCATCACAGCCTCAAATGCAGGCAGTGAAGGCCCCTGATGTTAGAGAAGTCTGAGATCCTTTTCTGGAGAAGTTAGCCAGTGAATACCAGCCCCTGCGCCCTCCCCTGCTGTGTTTTCAACAGTGACTTGAAAGAGAAGTGAGCTGTAGCTGAGAAAGCATGAGTTCCTGCCACAGCAAGCAGAAGCAGTATCCTTCCCATCTGCCCTTGGGACCAGGCCCCTCTCCACCTTCACTTTCCACTTGACAAATAGCTGCAAGGCCACCTTGGCCAAAGCCCTGAGGCAGGCCTCCCATGGGGTATGGCTGCCTTGGGTTGCATCATACAGCCAAAGCTATCCAGATTTAAGCCAGGATTACCTGAAGCAAACAGACACCTCTGTGCTCCTCAGGACCAAGGCTTCCCCGCAGCCCAAATGGTGTGGTGAGGACATGACCTAGATGTTCATCCTTTGTAGGGTCCAGGTACATCTCTCTAGGCAGGAGCTGACAACCCTATGTCAAAGTCCTGGGGACTCATCTGGAAAAGATGCTTAGTTGTAATGTGTATTGCTGTTTTAGTTGGCTATGTCTCTTTTTTCCTGTCAGCCATTCAATCAGGAGACTCATTTATAGAGTCTGGGGGGCTGGCAAGTTAGGACTATAGTCTCTCTGATTTCAAAAGAACAAAGATGTGTTTCTGTGTGTTTCTGGAGAAGGATCAGTAGGTCCAAGAGCTATCACAGAGAAGTAAGGCTGGAGGGAAGGAGTAACGGGGTAATAGTGCAATCCTCTCCTCTCTTCTCCTCTCCTCTCCTCTCCTCTCCTCTCCTCTCCTCTCCTCTCCTCTCCTCTCCTCTCCTCTCCTCTCCTCTCTTCCCTTCTCTTCTTTCTCAGGTTCCTTTCTACATACTTTGCTGGACACCCAGACACATGTTTTTGGACATACAGGTAGGTTTTATACCCATGTGATGCTTCCAGACTTTTGCAAATGGAAATAGTTTCTTCCCATATAGATTTCATCTTTCTCACTCAAAGATATACAAAAAAATGGCAGAAATGTGCTGGTTGTAATTTGGGAGTAAGTTTCAATCTTTCAAATAGGAAGTAGAAAGCCTATGTGGGGCTTGTGTTTGTATATTCAGCGGCAGTTCCTGCATCAAGCTCCTTAGACTCCGTGGAGCACTCACTGCCATTTCACCTTCATCCTAGTGGGGACAGCCTAATGAGGTCATGCCCCTTTCCCCAGGATGTGGAATTGTCCTCAACTTCATTCTCTTCTTCTTTTGTCGGGCTGCTTAGACAGAACAGATAGCAAACTGCTCCTGACCCCTCTGCATAGGCAATGGGAGGGCAATTATTAGGGGTAAGTTTGGAGCAGGGAGCACATTCTCATGCTGTTTGACAGTGGTTCATCTCTCAGATGTGTGAATCCAGACTCAGGGGCATCCTCAACTGCTGCTGGCCGCAAAGACTGGTAAGGAGAGGGATGTATGGAGTTGGGTCGACTTCAGTGGACAGAAAAATAGAGAAGTTCAGATGAAACTGCATTTGATTAATCAACAAGTATTATTTAGAGTAACAATTTTCTAGGGAGTATGTTAGACCTGTTTTTGTAGGGTGCTTTTGTTTATCTCAGTCCCCTGTATTTTGTCTGTAAAATCTGGCACTGAGTCTACAATTCTTGGTGTTCAGGGACACCATGTGCACATCCCAACTGCTATCCAGTGACTAGAAAACTCTTTGTGAAACAGAGGGGATACTGGTCGTGTGAAGCAAGATTTGAGGCCATTTGGAAGCAAAGAATGAAGGTCAACTCCAGGAAAATGTTCTGAGGACTACTAGCCCAAGCTATACCAGTATTAATAACATTGAACTTGGTTTGCTGGATGAAGGTAGGAACAGAGCCAGCACAGCATAGACACCCACACCCCTCTCCCTGAAAACCCTTCTGGAGCACTGTGGGATGAACTAAAGGAGGTGGTACATAGTGTGTTTGCAGTTCCAGTAAATGTGTGTCCAGGATTATTTTCTGTTTTAGAACATTCTTTTCTAGAAATATGTAAATGCTTTACTCAAGGACCTGAAATGTCTTTTCATGCTGCATTGAAAGCAGGGTGAGAGCAGCCTGAGCACACTGTTCATGTGGCACTCCCCATTGGAAGGTCCTGTCCCGTGTCACCATCATCCTGGCCTTAGCTTCTGATTCATAAATCACACTCATGGACCTATCCTTTACTGTACCCCAATTGGCAGAGTCTGGTTAGTGGGAAGTGACAAGTGACCAGTATACACATAGTCCAGGTGAGCTAAATCTTGGTAACCACAGCTCCCTCCTCTAACAACAGAAGGCTGCTTTCTCAACATCTGGGGGCCTGTGTAGTTCAGATACATGCTGGACAGGGACAGGCAATGGGAAGTCCTACAGGGGTTGTTTGATTTGTTTAGGTGACTCTCTGTGTAACTTTGCAGGAGCTGGGGTTGGGATCAGCTGAGTTCCTATGGCTCAAACTGTTGAAAGACACCCTAGGGACCCCCAGGAGATCCAAGTTTTCTTCACAAGTTGTATATGAGCCTTGATTATTATCCTCTAGCTTTATGTGCTAGTGGAATAGAGTTCTAAGGTAGGAAGTTCTTGGTTCATTGCTGTCATCTGGATGAGAAGCCACATTGTCATAAAGACCACACTAGGTTCTGTCTCCAGAGAGACATTCAATTAATGCTCTGTGTATTATTCCCCAACTCTAGGACAGCAGCCAGCACCAGGGTAAACCCTTCTCACTGCCCCTTTTCTCAGCTTTTTCATGATTATTCATGTCTTCCCATTATCCACAAGACAGTCTCCAATAACTATGTCCTGGTTGGCTTATACAAGCATGGCAATCTCTCCCACCTTGATGGATAAGCTACAGCTTGTATGAAACAATTTGCACAGAATCCTTCATTCAGGCTCCACCCATGTTCACAGACTGAGTCTGTATGGGGTATAACTTTGACCTGCTAGTTTCTTTAGTCTGTGAGCCATGAGAATAAAATTAAACCAATTTTTCTTATCAGAACAGGTTCCTCGTTACATAGAATTGATTGTTACCAATGCTTTAAAATGATTTTGAGTTCATCAGACTAAAGATCACTACGTGTGCCAGAGGCCCAAGGTGCAATTCTCATCCTTAGCCTAGACAGTGCTTCCCATGGCTCCGGTAAACCAGTCGGCTGTGACCATGTTCATCCTGCAAAGCTTTGTTGATGACCCCTTGGTTGAGGACACCCTCTTCTGCCTCTTCTTTGCCTTGTTCATAGCAGCCATAGCTGGCAACGGCCTGATTATCATAACCATCCACAGCAGTCCCAACCTCCACACGCCCATGTACTTCTTCCTAGCCAACCTTGCCCTGATGGATGTGATATGCACTGTGACCGTCTTGCCCAAAGTCCTGCAGAGCCTGGTGGCAGAGAACAGCATTTCTTATGGGGGATGCCTCACACAGATGTTCATCTTCTCCTGGGTCCTGGGCTCTGAGCTTCTGCTTTTCTCTGCCATGGCCTATGACCGCTACCTTGCAATCTGCCGGCCATTGCACTATGGTACCCTCATGAGTGGCAGAGCCTGTGTGGCCCTTGCAACCTTTGCGTGGTTCACTGGAGCTCTCAATTCCTTGGTGCTCACTTGTCTGGTGTTGCCACTGTCCTTCTGTGGTCCCAATCTCATCACACACTTCTTCTGTGAGATCCCTTCTGTGTTGATGCTGTCCTGCAGCCCTACTTTTATCAACAACGTCATGACTGTCATTGCAGACATGTTCCTGACAGGCCTGAACTTTTTATTGACCATGACATCCTATGGTTTCATCGTCACCAGCATCCTACGCATCCGCTCAGCTGAGGGCAAGAAGCGTGCCTTCTCCACCTGCTCTGCCCACCTGGTTGTGGTCACCCTTTATTATTCCACTGTTCTATACACTTATGTCCGGCCAGCCCTGGGAACTGCTGGACTCCTGGACAAGGTCATTTCTGTTCTGTACACCACTGTGACCCCATCTCTGAACCCCCTTATCTATACCCTGAGAAACAAGGAATTCAAAACATCCTTTAAAAAACTCATTTTTCTATTGAGAACTTTGAGTTTGGAGATGAACTCTAGAAGCAGTGGGTAACAAGCTAAAAAGGTCACCCAAGTCCTGTGAAGTTATAGCCTGAGTTAATTCTCCAAAGTTTGTACTGTCTTCAAGATAATAACAGAGTTCTGCCCTTTTAAATGTTTTCAATAACTTTACTCATTTCTACTTTATCCTTAGAAATGTATGCTTATAAGTTCAGTACTAGTAAATGTTAAGATATTTCTATGAGTAAACAAATCAAATCTTGTTAAATATTGAGTGTTGTCCTTTTCATAATCCTATTTAAAAATTCCTGATCTTCTGTGGCTTTGGCCACAAGTAAATGTTTAAAGAGACTAAGAAACATGACTACCCGCACACACACACACATATGCTTTGGACATTTTCTGGCCTGATTTGACCGTTTCCATTTTTCATATTATTATCTCACTGTTTTTCCTGTTGCTTGGTTTACCAAACAGTTTGAGGGAAGGAGATTTCCATAGAGGAACTGTGTTCAGGGCTGTGTCTGGGAGCATCTGATCCCTATTGAAATGTCTCTTATCTCAACATTCATAGATGTCAGACCAGAATCAGACATTGGCCAGGTGGCTTCTTCTCAGATCCCGTGTCATTGCAAAGGTTTGCTAATTCATGACTCTAACTTTTACCTCATCATCAACTTTCTGCCTGGAAGAGTTTTGTGTGGCATGCCCATCCTTCAAAGTTTAACACTTCATGTTGTATGCAATGTTAACCTGACATGAGCTCTATTCTACTATGACAAAAACTCAGAAATAAAAAGCTTATCAAAACATTCATAGTGATGCGATCATGTATACTTTGACCATTTCATACACTGTGGTGTTGTTCTATATGTTACATTTCATACACTGTGGTGTTGTTCTATATGTTACATTTCATACACTGTGGTGTTGTTCTATATGTTACATGCCATCATCTGGGCTGCAGCCAGATGTCTGGACCTAGAAATCAGCATCTGAATGCACAGTGCATAAAACCATCCCCCAACAGTTAAGTTGTTAGTATAAGATCTCTTTACACAGAGATGTAAAGAGTGTGTACATAGAGTCATGTGACTAATACAAATAGACTCATGTTACATAGAGTCATGTGACTAATACAAATGCCATGTCAAAAAACATGATTACCAAATGAGGTAAATAGAATGGAGAAAATTAGAAAGTAAAAAAAGACCATGTCAATGAATCATGGTATGATGATTTATTTGCTTGTGGACTAGATTGACTAGATTGATCTCCAACAATAATGTTTACACACACTTCCATGATTATCTGTAAACTGTTTCCAAAAAGGAATGATTGGGTAGCTGTGCCCACATGTACTGGGGACAGGCAAGTGTGGAACACAGCAAGAGGAGAGACAAGTTTAAATTCCTCTGTTCCTTTTTAACTGAATGACTATTGAGTAAAGGCAGAAAGAAAGACAGACAGAAAGAAAGAGAAACAAAGAAAGGAAGAAAGGAAGAGAAAGAAAGAAAGGAAGGAAGGAAGGAAGGAAGGAAAAAAGAAAGAAAAAAAAGAGGAAGGAAGGACAGAAGAAAGAAAGAAAGGCTTCCTAGAATTTAATAAAAATGAATGCACAGTATACCCAAAATTATGGGACATGATGAAAGCTGTGCTATAGAAAAGTTCATAGCACTAAATACCTTCATAAAGAGATCTTATACTAGCAACTTAACTGTTGGGGGATGGTTTTGTGCACTGTGCATTCAGATGCTGATTTCAGGGTCCAGACATGTGGCTGCAGCCCAGATGATGGCATGGTCAAGCATTTCATGTCTCTATTTTATGTAAATTGTTTTCCATTACTTTGATTGGTTAATAAAGAGCTGGTCAACTACTTAGCTGGTTAGAAAAAAATAGGGTGGAACTTTAGATCCCAGACCAGGGTCCCCAGAGGAGATGAATGGACAGAGAAGTACCATGAGGAGAGGAAGATGTAGAGAAGACATGCGGTGAGACCAGGAGGATTCGACATGAGAGAGCAGTCATTAGGACACACATGCTCTTTTCTTTTTTTAATTGGATATTTTATTTATTTACATTTCAGATGTCATCCCCTTTCCCCACCCCCTTCCTTTTTGCTTTTATACCATTTTGATTACATGGAAGTATTAAGGTCGATTCTAGGTTGAGGGACTAGCAATACAATAGATGCAATAGTCAAGGAACAAGCAAGACAATAAACACAAATAGCCAAAGAACAAGCAAGTCAATAAACAAAGTTCTGTGATTACTCCTGTGATCACTATTTCTAAGGGCTTATCATGATGACCAAAATATCTGAGCCTACTTCCCTGTCCTAGCGCTAAGTCATTTTCATGTCTGAACCCTACTTCTTTGTTCTAGCCTAAGATTTAGGTTCCTGACTGAAATTACTTCTTTGTTCTAGCCCAATATTTAGATTCCCACCTGAAATTACTTCTTTGTTCTAGCCTAAGATTTAGATTCCTGCCTGAAATTACTTCTTTATTCTAGCCTAATGTCAGACTCCTGCCTGAAGCCCACTACTTGTCCTTGGCCAATGTCATATTCCTGCCAAGCAGCCCATTTTTTTTGTTCTTGGCCAATGCCAGATTCTTGCCAAGCAGCCTCAAAAGCTCTCTGCCTCTCCCCTTTTTTATTTCATAAACAAGACTAAACCTGTCTTAGGTTGTTCTGACAAGAATGCCTTCCTTACCCATCATGGAATATGCATTATCAAAACAAATGCACCTCTGTCTTAGGTTGGTAAGGCTCTGTGCAGAATCTTACCCATCCTTGGTTTACCAGCCTGTTAAACTAATAACTCTGTCTGGGGGTGGGGGGGTCCCATTTCAGTTCAAGCCATATACTTTGGCTGCCAACATGATGTTGTTTTAGACAAGCTTTAACATGATGGGCAGGAATTAAAGTATTCCCAGAACAAAAAGGGATAGCATGATCAAGCTATATATGCCATTCTTAAAGCTCTTTTCTAAAAGGAAAATGAACAATGAATTCATCTGGCAGAGTGAAGAGGTGTGGGGGTGGGAACTTGAAGGAGTGGCAGGAAAGGAAACTGAAATTTGTATGTAATGTATGAGCCATGGCAGACTCAGATATAGGCAAAGAACAATTTGACTAGGTAGTAGCAGCCTAGATGGATTAGAATAGATCACGATCTGCCCAGCTATTATCACTTGTTTCTGTTTCTTTATTTGGATGCTAAAATGAGTTAGATTGAGTGTAGAAATGCCCTGCAGTTATTTGGGAGCAAAGCAGGGCATAGGACCTCCCTCCCAGCAGGAATTACTTTTACACTTAACAGCACACCTAAAAGCTGTAGAACAAAGAGAAACAAGCACCCATGAGGAGTAGATGGCAGGAAATAAACTCAGGGCTGAAATCAACAAAATAGGAACAAAGAGAACAATGCTAAAAATCAAAGAATCACTGAAACAAAGAATTGGTTCTTGGAGAAAATTAGCAAGATAGACAAACTCTTATTCAAGCTAACTAAAAGACAAAGACGGAGAGAGAACATCCAAATTAACAAAATCACAAATGAGAAGGGGATATAGCAACAGACACTGAGGAAATCTAAAAGATCATTAAGTCATACTTCAAACATCAATACTCCTCAAACTTGAATCAAAACTACAAGTGACAACTCATGCTGACAAACTTGTACAGCCACTATGGAAACCAATATGCTGGTTCCTGATAAAATTGGGAATTAATCTACCTCAAGACCCAGCTATACCACTTCCATTATGCCACAAGGACACTATGTTCATAGTGACTTTATTCATAGTAGCCAGAAACTAGAAACAACCTAGTTTTCCCTCAACTAACAAATGGTTATACAAAATGTGGTACACTTACACAATGCAGCATTACTTCGTTGGGTAATGGCTTCATAGCATTGGCAAGAAAATGGAAGAAACTTAAATAAATCATCCTAAGTTAGGAAGCTTAGACCCAGAAAGACAAACATGTTATATGTTCACTTATATACAGATATTAGCTGCTAAGTAAAGGATAACCATGCTAAAATCCACAGACCCAGAGAGGCTAAGTAACAAAGAGGTCTTAAGGAAGAACACATGAATCCCCCTGGGAAGTGAAAATAAAAATAAATTTTGTAGGTAGACAGGAGAGATTGGGCTGGGGGCATGGAGGAAGAGAGTACAGGGAGAGATGACTGGAATTGAGATGTGCTGTGAGGAAAATGTAGAAATATAGTGCAGTGGATACTCTATGGAGTATATAAGGGTGGGCCTAGTAAAGGCTCTTAGTTATGGGAGTAGAGAACCTGAATCAGCCAGCTTCTTGTAACTAGGCAAGACTTACAGTGGTAGGACTGGAGCACCAATCCAGACACAAAGCCTTCAACCTATAATATAGCCTTCCTGCAAGATGTGCTGGGGTAATAATGGCACAGAACTTGTGAAAGTGGCCAAACAATGATTGGTCCCATTTGAGGTCCATCCTACTAAAGGGAGCCTATTCCTGAATCTGCAGGAACTAGAGACTCATTAGCCTAGAGACCTAGGATAGAGCCAAACACAACTGGCACAAAAAAAGAGGGGGAGGGAAGGCAAGGGAAGGCAAGGGAAGGCAAGGGAAGGCAAGGGAAGGCAAGGGAAGGCAAGGGAAGGCAAGGGAAGGAAGGCAAGGGAAGGAGGGCAAGGGAAGGAAGGCAAGGGAAGGAGGGCAAGGGAAGGAAGGCAAGGGAAGGAAGGCAAGGGAAGGAGGGCAAGGGAAGGAAGGCAAGGGAAGGAAGGCAAGGGAAGGAAGGCAAGGGAAGGAAGGCAAGGGAAGGAAGGCAAGGGAAGGCAAGGGAGTCAATGAAATGATCCCTAATGGTATTCTGCTATATTCATATACCGGTGCCTAGCCCAACTGTAATCAGAGAGGTTTCAATCTAGCAACTGATAGAAATACATGCGGAGATCTACAGTCAAATACTAGGTGGAGCTCTGAGCGCTCTGCAGAAGAGGGAGAGAAAGGGTTGTAGTAACCAGAGGGATTTTGTATACAATGAGAACACAGCCTACAGACTCGACTAAGCAGGGATCATAGGGGTTCACAGAGACTGAAGGGGCTATTATGTAGCCTTATGGATCTGATCTAGGTTCTTTGACTATGTTATGATGTACATCTTAGTGTTCTTGTGGTACTCCTAATGGTGGGAGTAGGGGGTTGTCTCTGACTCTTTTGCCGGCCCTTAGGACCCCTTTCTTCCTACTGGGTTACCTCATCCAACCTTGATATGAGGGATTTTGCTTAGACTTATTGTAGCTTGTTATGCCTTGTTCGGCTGCTATCGCTTGGAGTCCTGTTCTTTTCTGAAAGGAAATGGATAAGGAATGCATCTGGCAGAAAGAGGATGTGGGAGCTGAACCTGGAGACATGGAGGAAAGAGAAACTGAAGATGAGATGTAATGTATGAGAGAAGAATAAAAAAATTCTCAGTTTCCCAACTGCTTCGAGATAAGAAAGCATCTATGCCACATATTCTATTGCTTTGAGAATCTGCATTCAGTGATATGCCACATTTGTCTAGTAAAGGGAGAGGTAGGGGACAGCTGAAGTACAGCACTTGACCACATATAAAGTAGGAAGAAGACACTGAAGACAGACTGTTTATTTACCAATATTCATATTGAGATAATACTGTATACATATAGACAGTGGCCCTTTCTCAGAAGAATTGTTTAATGAAAATAGTAGTAGCTAATAAACAAGAACTCGTCTCAGAGAAGTTTTGGGCCCCATTTTGGCCCTGGTTTGGGCCTTGTGGACAAACCTGAGCCTGGCTTGAGTTTTGAGACCTATCTCAGTCACTTTTGTACTGGTGTGACTCAGCAAGACCTATTTGGCCCTGCCTCTGCCCCGCCATTGCTAATGTAGAGTTTTGCCATTGGTCCTGTCAGTCACTCCATACCGTCTGTCACCCTTCCTACGTCATCTCACCTCACCAAAAATCACCCTCCCTATGCTCTGAGTTTATATAAGTCAGAGGCTGAAGCATCAAAGTTGAGTTCCTGCTTCAACAAGACTCCCGGCCCGGTGTGTTTCTTTTGGGCTGTCAACACTCACCATCCCACTTATCCCCAAAGAGATCCAGCAGGACTGGGACCAGGACCACTCTCCTCTTGCCTAGGCCTGCCAGCAAGGAGCCAACAGAGAAGCAAGGCTCTCTTGTGTCCTTTGGGAAGGCAAAATGACTTTCTCTGTGAAAGAAGAACATCTGTCAGGACTTGGGGTGATGTTGATGTGAATTAAGCTTTTATTTTGTGTACATAATCATAGATTGATCAAAACAATGAACACAGAACAAAAAGCTCATGTGCAGGTCCTGAGTTTAAAGGTTCTTTTCTTTAATGGCCATAACCAAGCCACATGGCTATGAAAATGCTTTTAGCAGTGCAGGTGAGAAATGACCTTACATTGTCAGAATGGCCTGCAAGAATGTGTGTTATTCTTGTTCATCAGTGTGTAAGGTTGAGAGGGAGACTTAGAGCCTGCTATATCACTTCAGGTGAATAACTTTTTCTGGACTGTAGTTGGGAGCAGGCACAGAACTTGGATGAGTAATAGAGAGAGATCACAGTGATGTAGATGAGCAGGAGAAGGCCTTCTGCTTTCCCTCAGCTGAGTATATGTGCTAGATGCTGCTGCTGATACAGCCATAAGACAACAGGGAGGCAAAAAGTGGTGCCTCTGAAAAAGTCATGGGAGTCATGATGTTGTTTACAATTGAGGGTCTGCAGGAGAGCAGTAAAACTGGCAAATCTCATAGAAGTGGGTGTCCTTGGTGTCACAGAATGATAGCCATCTCATCAGACCAACATTGATGGAAAAATTTAGAGCACAGGTGGACCACATGCTTATAGTCAGGTCCCTCATATTATGGGTTAATTCTAGAGCTGTAGTGCAGAGGAAAGCAAATGGCTACATGGTGGTGATCATAGGCCATGACCACAAACAGCAGCAGCAACTCAGAAAGTATGGCTCACACAAGGAAAAAGAACTGAGCCATATGTCCCTGGAAAGAAGTGGTGTTTTTCTTAGCAATTAGACCAACCAGTACCTTATGGCATACAGATCCAAAGGAATTATCACAACATTTCTCATGAGCCTTATGGTTTACAGGAGAGAAAGACATTTTTTTCAGGAGCAGTCATAGACTGGAATGCTCTGAGAACCTCTATAGTAGGATCTCAATCACCAGTGTCTGGTTGGAGCTCAACATCAGTATGAACTGTACCCAAAACACTGCTGTGTCTTCAGGAATCTGAGAAAAGTTTTATAGCTCATGATTTCAAAGTTTGATTTTTATATTTGATTACTTTGAAACTTGTCCTGGTCTCAGAAAGATGAAGAGTGCATGTGTTTCTACCATGGGAACATTTTTTTAAATCTTTACTTGCTGCCACACTCCATTTTGAAAACTATGGATCCTTATTATATTTTTTTTACTTTCTGCCCTTTAACCTTCCATCCTATAGCTTTAGGTTCTGAGACACATATATCCCTTTCTCATCTCCATAAATGTATAAACAGAGTAGAAGATGTCTTGCTTCATATCTGCCTTCTCTTTACTGATTAATTACCTCAAATGGTGTGCTTTGCCAAAGATATAATGGAGACATCTTTGTGCCAATAACTTAAACAGCAGGTGTTCTTCTCACCAGTGGTACCATTCAGAGAAGAAAATGCCGAGATGGTGTCTTAGTGCTTCCATTGCTGTGAAGAGATATCCTGACCACGGCAATTCTTATAAAAGAAAATATTTAATTGAGGCTGGCTTATAGTTTCAGAGGTTTAGTCCATTATCATCATGGCAGAAAGCATGGAAGCTTCTAGGCAGACATGGTGCTGGAGAAGGATCAGAGTTCTACATCTTGATCCACAGGCAGAGAATGCTATACTGAGTATAGCTTGAGCACCCTCAAAGCACCTGCAAAGTAACACACCTCTTCCAACAAGTAGTTGCATTCCCTATGGGTGAAACATTCAAAAACAACCTGAGTGTGTGGGGACCATACCTATTCAGACTACCACATTCATAGCTTTTGTGATTTCCACACAGCCTGTCCACCTAGTTTACTGTCCCATCTCTGCTACTTTGAGTGGGAACTGTGTTATCTGATCCCTGTTCTATTCAAAAGACTCTCTATTACTTTTTGTCTTTTCTAAGCCTAACTTAATATGATTTATTTCTTAATCTGTGGTTACATCTATCTTTGGTGGTTTGAATCAAAATAGTCCCCACTGGCCCATAAGGAGTGTACTGTTTGAAGAAGTGTCCCTTTTGGAGTGGGTATAACCTTGTTGGAGGATGAGTGTCCCTGGGTGCGGGCTGTGAGATTTCAGAAGTTCAGTTTAGACCTAGTGTCCATTGGCTCTTCCTACTGCCTGCCAGTCCAGATGTAGAGCCCTTAACTACCTCTCCAGAGCCACATCTGAATATGTGCTGCCATGCTTTCCTCCATGATGGTAATGGACTAAACCTGTGAACTGCAAGCTGCTACAATTAAATGTTTTCCTTCATAAGAGTTGCTGTGGTCATGGTATCTCTTCAGAGATACAGCAATAGAAACCCCAAATAAGACACTATCCTTACTCTGATCAATCTCAAATCTATCAACCCAGAGAGCCTCTCTTCAAACTCCAGACCCGTGAACTCAAAGCACTTCTGTGGCTTTTATGCTTCTGCAAGCCACAGGTACTTCCAACTCAATACTCACATAGCTGTTGTCACTGTCGGTTTCTTGAGTTGTTCCTATGGAGTTTTAATGGCCTCACAGGACAACCTAGCCTCAGGCACTCGGGTTGTCAGAGGTTGGGTGTTCTGTGGAGCAGAGTTCCATCTTCCTAGTTCACTGTATTTTAATACTCTTGAGTTATCTTTCCATAGTAGACATTTGGGAAATCTCTGTTCCATGAATCAAAGAATGTGTCTTATGTCTGTCATCCAAATAGTCATGGAGCCTATAGTAAAACTTCCTGAACATCACGCACACATTCTCTCTTCTTGCAACTTTGGACATGCAAGGTTTCTTGTCATTTCTTACATGGCCAGGTTTGGTGGTTTTTTTTTTTTTTTTTTTTTTTTTTTTTGTGCCATTTGTTATTTTTCCTCATGCAGACCAGTTTGAGTACCCTTAAAATCAGGCGCTTGGTGCTTGGCATCCATCACACACTCCAATAAGACTGTAACTCTCTTGAGTCCTCAAGAAAATGATATATTATGTAGCTGTCAATGGAAGTCCATCTGAGACGGCTCCATGGTCCTTTCTGCAGAATGCCCCCTCAGTCCAGCTATGGTCACACTCTACCTCTGTAATATTGTAGGTACCAATTTTTTGGACTGCTATTCTCTGGAAATGTCCTTTATTGTCCACTTTATTGTCATTTCTCAAAGCAAAAATCAATATCCTTCAATATCTTGCCCGATCATTACTAATTCTTCAAGTCTTCCTAATTCCTCATAACATACTTCAAAGCTGAACACATTCCCAATTTGATGTACAATAGCTCAATAGTGAGGGCTTCCAGTATATACATCACCATTCTCCAATATATACCAATTTTAAAGCTTTTGTGTCTGAAACATTTTTTACAGTAAAAATCCAGAAACTCTTTATCTTCTTATTCCAATGCAATGAACTTGGCCAGGATGTTTCCTACGAAAATTTTCACCAAGTGAATGAATGTCTTTAATAATTAGACTGAGTTCTTCACTCTGCAAATTTTATCTCTATTTTTTGAGGAAGCATTTTAATTATGACAGGTAATTCTAAGGTTACCTTGACTGAGAATGGAATGGATTTGTCAGTTCCGCTACACTGGTAATATTCCTGAAAAAATATCTGAAAAAAAAATCAGCTATTCAGAGGCTCCAAGGAGGATTTAAACAGGTAGAAATCATACTCTAAAGAAGGAACAGCACTGCTTAAGATTTGTCTCCTTGACTTTTATTACGACACTACATTTAACCTTGTACAAATGTGGCAGTACAAAACTTACATGTAATGCATACACTGGCCCTGAAAGATACATTTCAGGGCACATTCTCAACAGGAAAAGGAAACTAGGGGCTGGTAAACTGAGAGGACTGAGCAAAGAGTCACTCTTAACCCTCCATAAAAATAAAGACTTGTAGTTCACTTGAGGCAAGAGAAATGCCTGGCAGAATCAAGACTAGCATATTGAGAGATTTTTGGAACACTCAGTCCTAAATAATAAATATGTCTTCATCAAACTCCTCCCCTCAGGATTCAGGGGCCTATGAGGATGAGGAGACAGAAAGATTATAAGAGCCAGAGGGGATAAAAGGTTTCCAGGAAACAGTATCTCTCAGATAGAACAGACTGATGCACATAGGAACTCACAGAAACTGTGGCAGCATGCACAGGTACTTCAAAGGCATAAGCTAGACAAGTTCCCTTTACTGACTGGAGGAAATGGACATAAAATATCCATAACCAAGAAGCTATCTCCAAATTACAAGTGCTTACAAAGAAAAATTAGTTCTACCCACTGGAGTCTCATAGGGCATATCGAACACAGTTACCAGAAGGCCTCATGACCATCAACACAAAATGAACTCAATGGCATTTTTGAGAACATTTTGTCTCATATTGAATTGTGGGAGACATTTTTCTCTTAATGACCTTTTCCTTGTATGCTATTGTTTCTGGTTCTTTAATTGTGTGTGTGTGTGTGTGTGTCTGTGTGTCTGTGTGTCTGTGTCTATGTGTGTTTGGTTCTCCTCATTATTATTATTATTATGCCTTATTTGGGTTAATTTGTTTGTTTAACTGTTGACTTTCTAGAGAAAGAAAGGTCATTGGAATTGGGTCAGTGGAGGAGAAGAGAAGGAACTGGAAGTAGTTGGGGGAGGAAAAATAGTGATCAGAATATATTGTGTAAATATTTTTTAGAATTAAAAAATTTAAAATAATGTTTTTATTTATATTTTAATTTATGACAAATTCGGTGTCACATAAAATATTGAGTGACTTTTTATTTTTAATTTTTTGAGGTTATAATTTGATTGCATTTCATTCCTTTCTTTCTCATATGCTCCCACCTAGTCTCCTCCAAATGCATGACCTCTTTTTTTATTGCTAATTGTTATTGCATGTATGTGTGTGTGTTCCTAAATACAACCCATTAAGTCTGTATAATAATGCAGGGCTGAATAAATATTTTAAATGTTTAAAAATGTAGCAAACAAAATGGAAGTGCTGAAGGAACATTAATTCTTAACAATATACGGAAAGGCTGGAGTGTAGGGAAAGGGAGAGGTAGACAGTACAAGATTCTTAGAATAAACCCACTGTGTGTATGTCCAATTCAGGCTGTCCACACAGGCCATGAGAATCCCAAAGTCATTCTGGGATATATGTACAGGGTTGACATGGGGAAGGTATTGAGAAAAAAATGCTCTTGCCCACAATATGTGAATCCCCTGACCACAGTCCTCCTTACCAGCCAATTGGGAGCTTGGGTCATGCAGCCATGAATCCCCTTTAATTGATCCTAAGAGCTTTCTCCTTGAGCTTTTATCCCAGGAGGCACCGGGACAAGCACCTGACCCTGGTCTCAGAAATGACAGATATTTCTGAAGGTCAATGACCTCTATACAAAGAAAGGCAGAGCTTCAGGGGAACACTAAAGACTTGCTGCTTGCAGGAAATGGGCAGCCTAGTGTGCACTTTTGTGGAAGCCATCTGCCACCTGACTTCTCTGTGACATGGAAAGGTGAGTGAATGCTAATCTTCCACTATGTGACATGCCCGGCTAACAGTGGAGCTCCAAAGCAAAAGTGTCACTATAAAAGTGTCATTTATCCAAGTGTTTGAGTGGCACCAAAGAGACAGAAACAGCATGGTTATGTTCTCAAAGAGATCTGAGTTTCAGGAAGAGGGATGGGTCAGAGAACAGATTATGACAGAAAGGTTGAGTTCTATTGTATAAAACAGCAGAATGTCCAGCTTCTGATCACAGATTATTATGCATGATTTTCCTTATATCAAAAACATCATCGCACACAGTACTCACACTAATTTTAAAATGAAACCGACAGATTTAGATTAATCTAAGATCTATATTGATGACTAACCGGAAATTGCATGTTGTTTTGTTTGGACATGGAACCCACAGAGGGTGGTGAGAAAAATGCCACAGAGAGATTTTCATATCCCATCATCCAGAGTCCATGGTTGAAATATGGAAAATGACCTGCACTGTCCATAGAGTTAAAAACACCAGCTCAACCCTGATAATGTTAGCCACACCCTGTCTGCTGCAGATCAGGGCTGGCAAGACTCATGACTAGGACTCACCTAAGAAAACAATTTCTGTTGTCTGACCTTAAGTATCAGGAAGATGGCTAAATAAAGACAGGGAGGACTCTGACAATGTGGCTGGACATGTATTTTCTTCTTCTACCATTTTTTTTTTCTGAACAGACCATGGTATCTGCAGACACCATAGTTTGTGATCATGGTGAGGATTCTCAAGCAGCTTTGCTCCTCACTGAGGCTCAGCTTCTGAAGGATTTCAAACCAGCCTTGCTGGCTTACGTGTAATCATGAGAGGCTGTTGTGAATTTGCTCCCACAACCCCCCCCCCCACCTGGATACTAGATTCTCCCATGTCCACTTAGGCACAAATGGTCACACAAACAATCAAAGCTAAATTCCCAAAAGACCAGGATGGGATCATGGAAAGAGAGTTTGGGTAGACATAGCTCAGCTCTCTGCTTCACAGTGTTTATAGTTGAGCACTTGGGAAACGTTAATTTTTCCATCTGTATAGCACGATTGCATCTAAGATAGTATTGTCTGCTAGGCCAATAGAAATGACAGGCATCAAAATATAGCTTGCTAAGCACAGTGTGCATAAACAGAGTAAGTATTGATTTATGGTTTACCAAAAGTGCTATTTTTCTCTCTATTATACTTGCAAAATATTGCTCCCCCCACATATATAAAGAAACCTGTGCCCAACAGTAAATGGCATGCCACAGGTGGCCAGGCCAGGCAAAATGGCAGTCACTGACCACCAAGTGATCCCTCACCAACATCTCTCTGGAGTTTATCTTCTATGACAGTGTAAGTACCAATGCCCCTCCATGACAGTCTCCAGTGAATGTCTAGTTTGATCCAGATGAAAAGTAGCAATGAATGCCACTTGGTGTGGTGCACAAATTAAAGTTAATACTTTTCCCATAAAGCCAGCACATACGCCCCAGGGAGCTAAGACTAAGACTAGTGTCTAATCCAGCTTTTTCCCACCACAGATTCATGGTCATGGTCTTATAATGCCCCTGCACACTGTTTGTTCTTCAAGAACAAAGCTCCTCTCCAGTTCCCTAGACAGTCTCAGTTTTGCGTAGAAATCCCAGAATTGGGCACCTGTCTGATTTCACTATCTTTTCCAGTTCTAAGAGCTTCAGAATTCACAGACAAGAACTCTAATGGTATCTCTGTCTCCTAGGACAGGTGCCCATGAGTGATCTCAGCACTACAGGATTTTACAGGTTGTCCCCATACTGTCATTTCTGAGGCTCTCAGTCTCTTTACTGATCATGCTTATCAGGCTACAGACATGTTGTAATTGATCTGTTCTTGCTTCTAAGTATTCTCAGTGGAACATGGCATTTTTCAAAGTGATTGGCATAAATGTGATCAGAAAATGTGGCACACCTGCTGTGGAATAATTGGTGATTTCTTGTGTTCAGTTCAGACCTGTTTGGTGTTGTGTACACACTCACAACCATTCTCTCACTGTTGTAAACTGAATGTAGGCGTGTACATGTTACCATTGGAACACTTATGTGGTAAGACACTCTGTTCCACTGTTCAAAAGACATGTCTCCATCTAACCTCTCCTGTAGAAATACTACTCCACAGAGGTCACACTCTCTCCCCATTCTCATTGGGGTCTCATTTCTCCACCTAAAGGCATGTGCTCTCATTACTTTGAATATATATTCTGTTTGTTCTAACACACTTAAAGCATTTTCAAGATAGATGTCAAGGCTTTGGTTAAAGAAAACTTTAAAGGTAAAAGTAATCTTTTTTGCATAGGTTTTCACTTTAAAAGCCATTTTTGGGTTTTATGGAATGCTTTCTTTCATGTAGCCTAGTTCCATGAAGATGCAGCACATCTTCATAGTCCTAGAAGTTCCAAACGCCCTTTTGTTCAGGTAACAGTCATTAAGAGTTAACACACATATGCTTCTTCTCCTACAGATCAGCTTTTAAGTGCATTTCCTTCCACATGAACATATATAATCCATTAGCAGTTATTTTGCACATCTTAAACTTTAGACTCTATCCATACTGTTGTCTGTTTATACCTGGCTTTTCTGTTCTATATTTTTCTGAATTCATTTATAAATACCAATAGCTACAAAGAATGGTGTCAGTCATTGCTGTTAGTTGTAACAGAAGGTCATTGCATATGTTGATGGAACATAGGTTGATATTTCAATATGTTTGTATGTATTCTAAGTAAATGTTTGTTTCTATGACTTTATCATTTCTGTTTTTTCAAGCTTTGAGCTCCTCTCTTCCTGGTATTTCTACATACTTAAGAGATGATTGCAGACTGTCGTCACTCCACATGCAGAACCTGAGAACTTACTTTTCTGTCTAAATGCGCTTGGCTCCCATTGTCCTCTCTTGCTTAACACTTTCTATCTTTGCCATTTATCATGTCTATTGATCATTACTCTACTATAACTGAGTTTTCTAGTTTCCACATGTGAGAGACAAATCTGGTAGCTGTCTTTCTGTGCCTGGCTTATTTTTCTTCACATATTATTCTCTATTTCCATCCATGTTTACATGTGATCCATACATCTCCTGTAGAAATACTACTCCACAGAGGTCACACTCTCTCCCCATTCTCATTGGGGTCTCATTTCTCCACCTAAAGGCATGTGCTCCCATTACTTTGAATATATATTCTGTTTGTTCTAACACACTTAAAGCATTTTCAAGATAGATGTCAAGGCTTTTGGCTTGTGCTAACTGTCATAAATGACAAGAAGAAGCTTCTCTGATGAGAGTTGACTGATGCACTGATCTATGAATATAACAATGAATAATTAGGAGTCATGTTACTGCCATGTCTATTTAGTAGAAAAAAGATTTGCAGGTTTTTGTCATTAGCTATGATCTATCTAGCCACATATTCTTGGCCTTGTGAAGAGTTCTGGGTATGGGTTCCAGATAGTGAAGTGAGATTATATTTAGTCAAAAAATGGTTGGTTGCCTCATAGCATTTGAGCCACTACTGCATCAACGGCCGTATCCTGTCAAGTAGGTTGTTGTTGTAGCACATATTATTCTGAGCAGGGTGAGATTGTTGGCATTTTTCCTTTCAAGTTTAATTTTTAAATTATTCTATATTCTAGATATTAACCTTCTGTTATTTGTATACTTGGTAAATATTGTTTTGCAATTCTGAAAGCTGCTTCTTTTTTCAAATGATGGTGCTCTTTGCTGTACAGAAGCTTTATTGTTCCATTTTACCTGTTTGTCAACTAATGATCTTAATGCCTGTTATCATGATCCTGCTTATAAAGTTCTTTATGTAACAATGAGTTCGAAGATATTGCATAATTTCTTCTGTGTCATTTAAATGTTTGTGTCATATACTGAGGTCCTTGATCCACTTGGAGTTTAATTTTTTACAGGGTGAGAGATAAAGATATTGTTTCATTATTCTACATGTAACTGTCAAGTTTGACCAGCACCAGTTGTTGAAGATGCTGTCTTTTCTCTAATGTGGTATGTGTGTGTCTTTACTTTATTGTAATAGGTCATGTGTCCTTAGGTGGACATATGTCTGGGTCCTCAAATTACCCTATTCTTTTATATTAATTTGTTATTTTTCTCATGCATGTCATTTTGAAATCAGTTAGTTATTATTCTTGTAATTAGATGTTTATTGATGTGGTATAGGTAAAGGAGACTCCTATTAGACAGCAAATATTTTTTGAGGTTTCAATAATTTTCAACTTCCCCTATAGGTGAGCCTAGGGTCTATATTAACATTCTATACTCCAAGGGAAATGAACCCTGGGGGACTGGAATCTAATTTCATCAATATATTATTAGTACTATCAGAAGAATATTTCACAATTTAAGGTACAATTGAATTAGGTATCCAGATCCAGAAACTATGAAGATCATTTGAGAAATTCCTTTGGTAATTCTGATTCTGGAGAACCAAATGCAACACCAAACTATGCATTGACATTCTCTTGTGCAATAAATTTGAGAGTGGGTTAGAAACATGGTCAGATGTAATACTGTCCACCTGGTTGCAGAGGGTAAATACAATATTTAAGTATTTCTAGTTTGAAATAGAGACAACTATAATGTTAAAATTCAACATTTCCTACTCAGATGAGAAAAAAAGTAGGCTGTGGTCCACACTATAAAGAAGATATAGGAGATAAAATATGACTTATAAAAATAAAGTGTTAGAAGATGGGTGTAGGGCAAAGAGTACAAGTGGTGAGATCCATTCAATTCAGTAAGTGGAACACAGTTCAATGACTAATGAGTCATAAATGTGCTTGGTCATAAAGAACAGTATCCTCTATTTTGGGCATTGAAAGAGAGATGAAAAGCAAAGAATTTGCAGAGAAATACAAATAATTGCCACTAACAGGTTTTTAGAGAAATAATGTGTTCATGCATGGACACAGGAAGGAACCTATTGGAAAGGCTAATGGGTAATGTCAGATGTGTCTTTTGTATCAAGCAAGAGTGTGATTTGCTGAAAGACTGTGGAAAGACATAGTACATTTGGGCTAGGGGAAGAGGGCCTTTTATCATAAAATGTCTTAGTAGTCTGTAGTCCTTAGGTGATAGAGGAGAAAACTGGAAATGTTAAAAATGACAAGAAACCAAAAATTATGAAACAGCTGAAGACACTGAGAACAAGAATTATAATGTTTAGAAAGCTATGGTTTCAGGGTTTGAGGACCAGATGAACTCACTTCAGTATATGGAACCCACACCTACAGTTCTTAACAAGGCCAGGAACCTGTGGCTAGATAGATGGTAAGCCATAGAGAAAGCTATGAACATAGGGTTAGCATAACTCCTAACTATTGCTCTCCCATTGGATGGGAGAGGTGAGAGGATGAAGAGCACATTCTTGGTTCAGCACAGGAAGCTACTGAGGTTTTTTCATGGACATAGGATAAAGGGAGGACAATACGTAGAGAGATGCAGCTGTGCTCTACATAGTAAGCAGCTTGAAATACTGGGTAGGTGATGCTAAGTTTCTATTCATGGCCATTGAAAGCACACAGGATCATTTGTAGACAATGATTTCAGTTGTGGGTGTATTGACTGTGATGTAATTATGGCTTGTTGAGACGGAAAGGCACAGAGGTGCATTCTCTTTATAGGCTGAGTTTTTGAGAAATGCTCTCTGGGTTGATAGACTTGAAAGTGCATTAGAGTCAGGACAGTTTCAAACACAGGAGAATTCACAGAATTATAGTAAGTAAAATGCAGAAAATACATGCCTGCTTAGTCACGGACATGGCAATTACCAGGTTGAAATGAATGGAAGATTCCCTGCTCCAAATATGAGAGGAAAAAAGTGATTGAGAAGCCAGTAGGTCAGGTGGGAAGGAAGGCACAAGAGTGTGTACCCACTCAAAACTTGCCATCAAATGGAAAATACCTGCTGTGATTGGGGAGAGGTACAGCTCTGATTCCAGCACTGTCAACAGAGCACAGTGTTTTCAGGTAATAAAGAAGGAAAACACAGGCAGGTCCTGAGGGAGGAATGATGCACTCATTCCACAAGTTCAAGAAGATGAGGCGGATCAGATATCCCTCTTGATTCAAATCTACAGGGTGAAAGTTGCTAAGTGGGCAACCAAAATTAAATAAAATATATGTGTTTTCAGATGTGTAATGAAGATAAAAAAAACTGGGATTTTATGAAGGAAATATATTCAGTTCTCTTTCTGTCAACAGAGAAGTTTGAGATGATAACATTTGGAAACCAGTGGTGATATTTTCTCAGACGTTGACAGAAACACCAGTGGACCCAATACTTTCCATGATAATGTTGAGTCCGAACCAGACAGGAGTGACAGAGTTTGTGCTGCAAGGGTTCTCAGAGCACCCTGGTCTAAGACTGCTCCTGACAGGCTGCTTCCTGTCCCTCTACACGATGGCTCTAATGGGCAACACTGTGATCATTGCTCTGGTCACCTCCAGCACTGGCCTCCACAGTCCCATGTACTTTTTCCTGTGCAACCTGGCCACCATGGACATTATCTGTACCTCCTCTGTGCTGCCCAAGGCCCTGGTTGGCCTAATCTCTGAAGAAAACACCATCTCCTTCAAGGGATGCATGGCCCAGCTCTTCTTCCTTGTGTGGTCTGCATCTTCTGAGCTGCTGCTGCTCACAGTCATGGCCTATGACCGTTATGTTGCCATCTGCTGTCCCCTGCACTACAGTTCTAGGATGAGTCCACAGCTATGTGGGATACTGGCCATGGGTGTGTGGTCCATCTGTGCACTAAATGCATCTATCAACACTGGTCTGATGACACGGCTCTCATTCTGTGGACCCAAGGTCATCACCCACTTCTCCTGTGAGATCCCCCCACTCCTCCTGCTCTCCTGTAGCCCCACATATGTAAATAGCATTATGACTCTTGTGGCAGATGCCTTTTATGGAGGCATCAACTTCGTGCTAACCCTGTTATCCTATGGCTACATCATCACCAGTATCCTTCGCATGCATTCTGCTGAGGGCAAGAAGAAGGCCTTTTCTACCTGCTCATCCCACCTCATTGTGGTCTCTGTGTACTATTCATCTGTGTTCTGTGCCTATGTCAGTCCTGCTTCCAGCTACAGCCCAGAAAGAAGCAAAGTTTCCTCAGTGCTGTACTCAGTCCTCAGCCCAACCCTGAACCCCCTCATCTATACACTGAGGAACAAGGATGTCAAGCTAGCCCTGGGCAGATGCTTGCCATCTTTTCTCCATTAAGTGGAAATGTATATGTTCTTCTCCTGGCCTGAACTGTTCCTAAGCATGCTTCCTGAGAGCAGCTATATGGAGAGTGCTGTACCTATTGCTGCTTTAGAAAACCATTCTCTGATTCAAGGACTGGACAATTTCATTTACTGCAACCCCCAAAACAACAAAATTCTTCAGATGTAAAATATAAAAAAAAACTTACAAGGATTTTTTTTTCTGATCAGTACAAACCATTTCAAAAGTAAAGTTTATCTAAATGGAAATTCTACATACCTGGACTAGAAGATTTTTCAGTGGGTGGCAATGGTGATTCATGTAAAACAAAGTGTTTTTAACCAGTGCCACCATGTAAACAACACAAGACTTTATTCTAGGACTATATTAATGAATATATACTCTATAAAGAAATTGGTGGGGTGGAATGGACACAGAATCTTGAGAAGTCTAAAGTTGAGAGACTTGGGCTCTCAATTTCATAGCTTCCTACTAAGCTGTGGAAGTCAAAGATGGCATGGAGAAAGAAGTGATTATTGGAGCAGAAATAGAGTTTATGTTTCAAAAATGAACTCACATATATGAGTCCAGCTTGCCTAAGAAAATGATGATAATTGAATATGGGAAAGATTAATTATTTCCAACAAATAGCTTTGAGAAAACTAAATGAATGTTCACTGGCAGCTTGCCTGGCTTGGAATTGGTTGAAGTGGTACACAGAATCAGATGCAGGAGACACTTTAAAGACTGATGATCTCTGGCAATTCTAACTCTCTAGCTATACTGAATGCTTGCTGATAACTTCTGAAATGTTATAAAAACTTTCTTCCTCATTCTGAGGGTTAAAAACTGCCTGCTTAGGCGATTAACATCTGTAGCTTAATGGCAGCAGGGGAGAGAAGTGGGGGTGGGATTAAGTAAAGTAGCGTTTGTTCTATCTTCACAGGAACTGCTTGGCTCTAACTCACCCAGCCTACTAGTCCAAGTCCCAGGAAGAAAGAGGGACACTTTATTTCTAAATTCTATATCTGAAAAGTTATCCAAAAATCTTCCCTAAGAGAGGATCTCCAAAAATTATTCTCCCTCCTCTCTTTTTCCTCAGTACTTGTTTCAGAATACATGATGACATGGTAAAAAGTTCACCACAAGTTTATGCATAAATTTGAATCATAAATTGAATAAGAAATTAACAGCAGAGAATGTTTACATTCATATCCATTAAAAGTATCTGGCTAAATATTTATTATTTGTCACAAGCTCAACATGTTCATTGAAAGTTAAAAACCATAATTTTTGTGACTTAGTTATTATCGAAGTTTTGTATAGATAAACTCAGTCAATTTTTTATCTTCGGTCCTTCTACCTATAGTAAATAGTTAGTTCCCTTTTTATGAGTTTTGGTTGATTGTTTTATAACCTCTTGGAATGTGCTCTAAGTTGTAAATTCCTGCTTTCTATCTCAGAAGCAAATTACTCATGACCCTTGAAGACTGGCAGAGTTCTCATTGCAGATTTGACACCAAAAAGATTTCATAGCAGTCCTATTATAAAAGATCTTAATAATTACTAATATAATTTTAGGAATTCTTATTGGACCACCAACCAAAGAGTACACATGGAGGAACCCATGGCTCTGGCTGCGTATGTGGCAGAAGATGGCTTTGTTGGACATCAGTGGGAGGAGCAGCCTTTGGTCCTGTGGGAGTTCAATGCCCCAGTGTAGCAGAATGCCAGGGTGGGAAGCTGAAAGTGGGTGGGTGGGGGAGCACCCTCCTAGGGGCAGGGGGAGGAGGAATGGGATTGGAGGTTTTCAGGTGTGAGACCTGGAGAGGAGATAACATTTGAAATGTAAGTAAAGAAAATATCCAATAAAGGAAAAAAAATTAAGAAATCTAGTATCACTACAAGACACTACATCTTTGTTGTTCTGCAGAAATCTGCTCAAAAGAGTGGGCTAATACCTAGTGATTATTATATAAATTTAATAATAGCAGGAAAAGCATATTAATAGCAGGAATCTTTCCTCAAATGTAATCTTTTTGGCCTTGCCTAAAGAAGCAAATCTGTCATAACTTTAGAGTCCATGGTAGAACCATTTCAGGAAGATCACCTGCTGGTTTTTAGCTTCTCCTATATGGGCCAAATGGAACCATGTCACCAGACAGAAAAACTGGTAAGGCTGAGCAGATTAAGGAACCCTGGCAGTTCTCATAATTGAGAACAGTAGGTGTCTGAATCTACTTCAGACCAGGTTCCTATCCTGGAGCACATGACAACACCCCACTAAGGGGACCATGATAACTGGCCATGTAGCATAGAAACCCAGAGTTCTTCATGCTAATGAGGTATCTAGATGGGCCCTGAGGGTTTAGCCAATAAGCTTCCCTTCTCAGACATTCCTTCCTCCAAAAGATATTTAATATTTGGTCCACCCTAAGTAAGTTGTATGCATCTTCTTCCTGTCATGAATAAACAGTTTGAACAAGCAAGGACTGTCTCCATCAAAGACCATTGGGGAGGGAGGGTGAGGGAGAAAGCCTTCATCATATAAAGCCATGCTTAAGTCTCCTGCAGAAGGCCCCTCTGTACCCCTGGAACTCACCCTGAGCTAAGCCAGATTCCATGCTCCCCCCCCACCCCCCGACTGGGCTCATCTCAGGCCTGCCCCCTTCTCAACTCTTCAAGATTCCCAGAAGCATCTGGATGCCCAGGAGTTTGAGAACCACAACCTCTACCTCCACCTTAGCCCCTGCCACTTCTTACCCAGAGAAACATGGGCTGGAACCCCATCTTAGGCTGGGCTTCATATCCCAAGTGGTGTCCTGACACTCTGGTGATGAGGCAGAAACACAGAACCTCACTCCTAGATGGCTCCTGTCAAATGTCAACTTGTCAAGAGCAAAGTGGAAGTCTTACCTCACATTATAAATAAAAATCAGCAAAAAAGAGAAAATAGACAAAATGTTAGGATACCTTATCATATTCTTCCTCCGTCCACACAACTCCTCCCAGAGCCTACCTATCTACTTACCTACCCACTCATCTGCGTCTCTGTCTCTTTGTGCCTCTGACTCTATGTCTCTCTCTGTTTCTCTCTCTCTCTCAAGCAAAGTGCAAAAACTACAACAAACCCAAGCCAATAAAGACCAAAAAGATACACCAAAACAAATCAAAAATCACACATACACACACTGTGGAGTTCGTTGTGCATTGACCAATTACTTCTGGGTAGACTCTTAAAGTCCTGGAGAACAGAAATAAAGTAGAAAAGACATAAAGAGGAAGGGGGAGCGTATCTGCAGACTCTGCTAAGATATTGGTAGAAAGAGAACCACATGGTGAAAAGGCAGAATCTCTAGCAAGTGCTCCCCAAAAGATTCTATATCTTTTTTCAGACTAAACCCATTCTTCATCAACTTACTTCTTTATTCTTCTTAAATGTTGTGCCACATTAGGACTTGGTAATTAAATAAGGTATGTTGTTTAATTAGCTTTTTATCTTTAGGACCAAACTATCTTTTCAAAACATTTCCTATGTCTCATGGCTTCAGAAGTTTCAGTTTATAGACACATGACTATTTGTCTTGGCCTATAATGAAGCAAGACCTCATTGTGGCTGCCCACAGCAACAGATCAACTGTGTTCACCTGAAAGGGGGGCTGGAAATGAAGAAAGGGATAGAGGGTGAGAAAAAATGAAGCCAAGACAATGTATTCTGATCAAGGCTCAAAGTTTAATGTTCAGCTCTCAATTAAAAGAGAAAGCCCCACCTCCACCACCAAACCCCTTCTTGCTTCAGCTGGCATGGGTGAGGGGAACCCATCCTTAGTCACAGCCAGAGGTGTCTCAAGGCAAGTTCAGCAGGCAGTCTATTCTTCTAATTTCCTGTAGCAGGCTATAGTGCAGCCAAGGTGGGTAACACCACCTGGGTCCTATTGTTTGGTCTACTGTGGTAAACAGGGTCTTTCAGGCCTGCTCAAGGCTGGGGGAAGGACACAGTTCCCTCTTTTTAGTTTTATAAAGATGATCAGTGCCAGCAGCTGGATGGGACATAAGATTTTATCCTGTCTAGGGTAGCGAGTGGTTGAACAACCATGTCTGGCTTAGGTTGGCATCTATATTGCTCCTATATTACCTGTCATTGAGGAAAACATACATAGCATATTGATGTATACCTCTGCCTTAGGTTTATAGGAGCTCAAGAACACTCTTAACCATCTTTGACTAACCAGCCATCATTGGCACACTCTTTCCCATACAGACCAAAGCCATATTCAGACCAAAGGACCTGTAGGCATGGTCTCGATGGAGCATGCAATTCTTCATAGAGATAAATAACTGCCATGATGAATAGCCAAGCTTGCTGAGAGTGATCCTGTGTGAGGGCAATCAAACCGCTTAAAATACAAGGTTCAAAGGTTAAAAGCAACATGATTATCCAAGCAATGTAGAAAATAAAGTTGTAAGCGGGAATGTTCCAGTATCTAATCCAACTGCTAGTTAGCAGGGATCATACCCAGAGTCTGGCCACCAGGTATATAGTAGCTGGCTTTAAGTAATGATAAAAAACACTTACTCAACAGTAAGAGTGGAGACTATATGCCATGTTAAATCAGCTGGCTCATAGGGATTTTGAGCCATTTTCATCATTAGAATCATAATTATCAGGTTCAAGATCTGTGTCCACTTGATGGACCAATCTTTTAGGCAGCCATCGGGCTCCATTTTCTTTTTCTGAAAAAAATACAGACTGAGCCACGACCCCAAATTAAAACAGGTTTGGGACCATTCCATGTATTAGTTAGGGGCTCTCTCCATTTGACCCTGGCAAATGGGCTTGAAGTGACTGGGTGCCAGTGGCGATCTGCTGAAGACTGACCTTTAGCATCAGTTTGCAGAAAATTTAAAACAAATAAGACAAAAGCAAGGTGTGCTTTTGGTGACCTTGGAGGGTATAATTCCCCCTTTTTAGTTTTTAAAAGCCAATTTTTCAGAGTGCGATGTGCACATTCAACAATTTCTTGTCCCTGAGGATAATAAGAAATCTCAATAATATGGGTAATATTAAATTGTCAACAAAACATCTCAAATGTTTTGACTGTAGTCAAATAACTGTAATAGCCAGTTCTATTACTTATCTTAGTCTGATATGGAACACCAAGCACAGGAAAACAATATAGGCAATGACTAATTATATTTTTAGTTGCTTTTCTTGTTAAAGCAGTTGCAACTAGAAAGCCTAAAAGGTGTCAAGTCACATGTACATATTTTAATTTTTCAAAATAAAAAATGAGTAACATTCATTTGTCATAATTGATTATGTATAAGTCCTCAAGGCTTAACACCATTATGAAGAAATTGAGGACACTGAGAACAAGCTTTTTGCAATTTAACTTGTACACTTTCTAGAAATGTCAAATAATTGTCTCAAGCTATTACTATTTGATGATGTAAAGAATAAGATTGTATGTCCAATTGTTTCTGCAAGATCTATAATTTGGCTGGTATACAAATCTGCTCTGACATTGCCCTGGGGTCCAGGCAATCCAATATGAGCTCTTAAATGTCTTGTAAAGTTAAGGAATAGTTCATGTTTCTTAAATTAAGCTGTATTTGTATAAATAACTATAAAATTTGAGAATTAGGAATATCTAAAAAAGGAACAATTTTAAGCAATTATAAACTATGAGCCATATACTGGCTATGAGTATACAAATTGAAAGCTTGATTTTTCAGCATTTCAAACAGTGGCTATAGTACATAATTCAATTATTTGTGCTGAAGCAGGGGAACCTCAAGAAAATGAACATGTGATCTAATTACATATACTTTCTTCTCAATAGATGAGGCATCTGTAAATACAGTAAACATCTTTTCTATGGGCTATATGTAAATTTGTAGGAAATATAAAAGCATGCATAGAGAAAAACTGTAACAACTTGTCTTTTGGATAATAATTATCAAACTTGTCTAAAAAGTTTGCCATGTAATTGGCCAAATATCATTATTTTTCAATAACCAATTTAATTGCTATTTGGAATAAGGAATAAACATTTTATCTAAAATGCTTTTAGGATTCTATCTTACAATTTTGTATTAATTCAGTAATAATTTTATAATAGGATGTTCAAACTTTACTTGCAGATGAAGAAAGATGAATCTACATTAATGGTTTCTTTTGCCAAAAGGCTGCTGTGAGCACATGAGTAGCAATAACGCAAACAGCCAACAATTTATCATAGTCTATATAATTTATCTGTTGATAACTAACAGCTTATTCTACTTTTAGCAAAGCTATTCTTCCTTCATTAGTTAATTGTCGAGGGGAATTAGGACTTGCATCCCCCTTGAGAATATCAAACTTATGGTAAGCTTAAGATGAGGTTTTAGTCAATTGATATCTCCTAACAGCTTTTGAAAATCATTAAAAGTAAACCATTTTTTGCATGTACACCTGCAATCCAGAAGAGGGCACTAGATCTCATCACAGATGGTTGTGAGCCACCATGTAGTTGCTGGGAATTGAACTCTAATATTTTTGTTGTGAGTCTAGCCTTTAACGGCTGAGCCATCTCTCCAGCCCCAAGGATCTATTCTTATTGGGATTTTCTGTGCCACAGTCTGCTAAGGATATAACTGAGGTCTCAAATATCGAAAAGATATTGCCTTTTGATCTTTTCTGGAGCAACAAGCACTCCAAAATCTTAAAGCTCATTGTATGAGAGCAAAGGTTTGTAGTAAAACTCTTTCAGAGAGATCAGCTAATAAAATACCATACAATGAATAATATACACTGAGAGATTCAAACTCTTAATTTCTTGTATTAAAGCAACAACAAATTTTTTATATAATGTAAGGCTATTAACCATTCCTTGAGGCAAACCTTTCTAATACTATTGCTTCATGGGCTTTCAAAAATTACAAGCAAATTCACTGAATGTAAACCTCCCACCTTTACCAGGATGTAAAGAAATGGTATAAAAACAATCTTCTAGATCTATAATAATTCT